>NC_041397.2:139614783-139935616 GCF_900747795.2 Erpetoichthys calabaricus | reverse complement strand
GTTATATGAGACTTCAGGTGCAGCTTTGGATGAAACTTGACATCAAACCCCACATCAGCCAAAATGGAGATCTTTTATTTCTATAAAGGATGTGTTTTGTTATGTGGAACTTGGTGGGCCTCTCAGCATGTTGAATCTGGATCTCTGCATCTATTAAGGCAGAATCAAGTGCAAGCAAATGATACTCTGCAAGCATGTTGCAGATATTAAAGCAACTGTTCTTGGACTGTTTATCACTTTGATCGTCACAACCACAGTGGCGTAGCTTGAGTTCATGCCCTCCAACATATCTGAATATGTTAACCTATTTAAATAGAAAATTAAAATGATGTAAAGGGAAAAATTAAGATACATTTTGCATAGATTTATTTATATAAAGAGAAACAGCAATAATTTTTTCACATATAATTATTTATAAGCATCAACTAGACAAGAATATAGCATAGACACACTGATAGGCCATGTTCTTAATATAATTATGCTGTGAAGACCAAAGCCAGTGTAGTGAACAAGTACAAGCAAGAACGCTTTTGAACTGATAACGAAACAAAATTATAAATTAGTTGTTTATCTTCCTTGAAATTATTATCAGTGTAAAGTTTGTTTATTTTTGTTATTGCCTCATAAATTTCAACTGCTGTGTTTGATGCCATCAAAGAAGGACAGTCTGAAAATTATTTTTGAAGCAATCAGAGAATTTTACTTTTTTCATTCATGAGTGATATTTTTCTGAACCCTGCTGCTTACACATGAATTGTACTGCGCCTTTTGGCCAATAATGCCACCCCCCCAAAACTGTGCTGCCCCGGGGCAGATCGCCCCCTCCGCCCACCCCTAGCTACGCCACTGCACAACCATAACTTACCTTTGTCAAGCCTGATGGGCAAAGCTGTGCACCCAAGAAACCAATGGCAGAGAAACCACTCATTCTTTTATAATCCAGCCCTAGCTCCCTGCTCTCTTCCACTATATTAGCTAAACCTGGATTCAGTTCTGCTCTCCCTAGCACAGCAGCTACACTCTGGGGTGTGTCCTGTACCAAGGCTGCAGCAACCTTCTATTTAAAGAGAAATTTCTAGCACATGTCTATATCAGAGGAAGACAGCCAATAACAGAGAAAAGGCACAGCAAGTTTTATAAAGTGTGGAACCCATCTTACATTAGAAGAAACATTAGCTCATCACCAAGTTTCGCAAATAAATTTTATGCCAGCAAGAGAGGATCACTGTGTAAAACCTTAAAGACTACAGTATAGCTGATTTCCTCATGATATGACCAAAACAAGAGAGACATTAGAGCATTAGAACAATCTAGGTGAGAACAAGCCATTCAGCCCAATAAAGCCTACCAGATTGATTCACTTAACTATTCCACAATAACACCAAATCTAGTTCTGAAAGTAATAAAGTTCTACTGTCTATCACACTACTTAATTTATTATACTTTGTCTATATATATTTGTATATCCATACCATTTTCTAACCCACTTAATCCCAAGTCGAGGGCGTGTGTATATCCATGTTTTATAACCCTTGAGAAATGAATAAACTAAATTATATTGGTTATTGCAGTGAACATATTTCGTGTTTTTATTGAAAAATAATCTATCACCTAGTTGACACCAAATAACAGAGAAAGTGAAGGTGTTTATTTGTACCTTTGTCAATTTGTGAACTTTGTTTATGAACTGAGATAAAAACTCTCCTTCCATGTAATTTTAGTATTCCTGGTTTTGATGTAAATAAGAGACACTTATTTTACAATTTTCTTGCAACGTCAAAACAACAAACCAGTCAGATAAATACCTACAGCCTAACCGTCACATACCTACCTTACTTTTTCATCATGTCTATGTTGTACTGCTTCTAAATTGATCTTCCAACATCAAGTAATAGTACAGTTTCTTCTTTATGCCTGAATAGGCTGATTTGCTGAGAACACTGCTGGTCGAAGTCCATTTGGAGCCCTTCGGTGCACGTAACAGGCAGTTTGTACTATTAGGCTTAGACTTCCTGTCGTGGCGAAAATTTCGGACGCACCAAGAGGTTTTTGCCTGAAATGAAGGCTATTAGGAGGCATAGGATAGGCAAACAGAGTATATGATTTTATTGCAATAAAACAACAATAATAATATGGACTCAACCCAATACAGCCAAATTGGACTGAGCACTGAACAGGCCAAAAATCACAGTTTATATATTTATTTCTTATCATCCTGACCTCGCTCAAATTAGCTCATTTGCTGCTCCCTCTGACTCCCCTCTACCCCTGTCTAGCCGGTACCTCAAGTTCTCATGGGAACCATTATTATCTCCTGATTTCCTTTTGCAGCTGGCCACCGGTATTTTTACTGTCTATTGTTCATTTTTATTTTCTGTTTTTTGCTTATTTTGATTATTTTGATTGGCCTCGGCTGGGCAGATGTTCCCTTCTTCCATGTTTGGGCTTTCTCTTATCATTTCCCCTTCCTTGGCTTTCAAGCTATTTTATATTGGTGGCTAGCTGCTAAGCTTTAATTAAAAAGAAATATGGCATGTGCTTTTATTTAATCATTTGCTTGGCAGGCCTGACTTGCATTAATATCTGCACTAAGGTTAATGCTTATATATTTTTCTGTATTTATTTATGCTAATACATGAATACACTAATTTTATTTTCCATACATTACATCATCTTGACCTCGTTGTAACAATGCCTTTGCTATTTCTGCTGACTCACTGTTCAAGCTGGTTTTCTCACGTGCCTACCATGACCATTTTTCTGTATTCCGTCATTGGTATCATTCCTTGCTTCCTAGCCTTCAGACAACAGGTGTTCTCCTTATTCCCCCTTCTGTTGTCCTCGGGTAGTTTCTGTACGTCATTCTCTTCCTGCTCTATCTTTCTAAGTTTCCCAATATTGGTAATTTTGCTTCAAGCTTAACTAAAAAATGCAATATGACTAATGTCTTTATTTAACTATTTGCTTGACATATCTTATTTGCTTGTCATGTCTAATTTATGCTAAATCTAATGCTTCAGAAGCTATTAAATACTTTTATGTCTATTTACGCTAATACATAAATTTTTATTTTCCATATTCTCAGGTCTAGAGCACGCGCCCCTTCACTTTTATAAATGGAGCTCCTTGGGTGACGGCATGCAGACAATAATATCCTTTGATGACCACTTCCCCTTTGGTTTCTAGAGTGTGCATCCGTTCACTTTCATAAAGACTGCACCTCTGTGTACATACCGCACACTTTACAAAGTGCAAGCCTTTAACTTTGCTATTTTTTTTTGTTTGTTCATGTGCTCCACGCCATCTCCGTGAAGATGCTGCCCTGGGCGGCTGCTCATGTCGCCCATACCTAAATCCGTCACTGACTGAGAAAGTCATCTAAGTATCCTTCATGCACTTCACAGACAAATCACATTATTTTAAACAGTAATTAAACTAAATTAAACTGCTTTCAGTGGTTACTTTAAAACCATTTTTCATTGAGGGAACAGGCACCCAGAGAGCAACAAAAAAACTGATACAAAGGATAGCAACCTCCTGCTCACTCTGAGATTTTCGATGGAAATAGTAATCAAGAATGTAGTATGGTCTCATTCCTAAGGAACTATAAATCCCAAAATACCTTACTTATTTATCTTGTAAGCATAGTGATGGACGGCCGGGGCCGATGCATGGCCGAGACGCCCCTTCTGCATATAATCGGGGGGAACAGTCATGGGTGGCACAATACCTCCCCCGGGTCGCTAGATGTCAGCCCCCCTGGGTGGCAGTGGTTCCTCAGATTCCGGCAGGGCTCCAAGGGAGATGGAGTCCTCCACAGCCCTGTTGGGACCAGTGGGTGCTGCAAGGGTTCTTGAGCCCGTCTGGGTGGTTCTTCAGGGTGATCAAGCACCTGGAGCACTTCTGGAGGGAATATAAAAGAAGCCAGCAGCCACCACTCTGGGAGCCAGAGTCAGTGGTGGTTAAGACCAGTTTGCTTTGTGTTTTTTTTTTGCTGTATTTAATTTGTGCTTGTGGTACTGTGCTGTGGCTGAGGGACACGGGGAAGACGTGTCCCCTAGCTGAAGAAAAATACATTTCTTTTATTAATTACGTGTGCCTCCAGGTCTCTGTGTGCCGGGTTGGGTGCCCATATAGCACCTTTTTTGCTACAACATAAGGTTATAAAGTATTGATGAGATGCAATAGTGCTCTTGATACTAATGCATCAGATTGCATCAGATGATAATAATGTGATACACTACAGTACATTGCATCTCATTGCAATAGATCTTGGAATGCTCAGAATAAAAATGCTAGATGCTGTACTGGCAAAACAAAAGAAAGGAAATAAAAGGCAAAAGCCCCACCACAAATTCGACTTGTTCCTTTGCAGGATATAATGCTCAGCTGCATTTAAAAGATCACTTTGAAAGTAAAATAATTCGATGTTTGGGCTGTAATCCACTTCCTTTCACTAATTCTCACAACACAAAATGCTGCCTTTAATGCAAAAACATCTCTAAAAGAAATGTGAACCGAACATGAATTGTACTCGCATACATAGCAAAAAATGATATTGAAAGGCTTCTTGCTTTGACCGTCATGAAGTGAAATTGTGGAATGCATGAAAACTCATTACTTAAAATTATTAAAGAAAAAAAAAACATTTTTTGGTAGGAAAGTATTTTTACTTCTTTCTTGGTCTCTTAGATCAAGATTCAGTGTTTCCAGAAAATAGGCGAATGGATACATGTTATAAAATGCATTAGCAAAATGGTGACTTTTCAGAAGCACCGGCAGGTAAACTGAGAGCACTGGAGTGAGAGCTATGATCTGAACCTTTACTTTGTCCTTTTCTGTTCCAGATCTTCAGCCATGATTCCAAATTGCCTTTCTAAAAAACGTATGCCATGAGAATGCTATTCAGATCACAGATTGCACAATATTCACTTGTTATTTACTTTACATTCATCACCCTATTCTTCTATTAGGCAGAAATTGAACTGAGCAGGATTCTTTATTCAGAGGAAAACACTCCATATCAGGGTAATACACTCACCAAAGAAGTAAATATGTAAAAGTAATAAACTTGCTGCACACAGAAGAAGAAGGCTTTTCTTTATAAAAGAAATCTAATGTCAAAAGAATATAGCATTTCCATCAGAAAGGAAATTCATACTAGAAAAAAAAGCGAGGCATCGAGTAGGCTGTTTTATTTCTTGACACCTGGATTAGTATGGAGGAGAAAAAGAGCGAGAAAGAGCACTATTCAGTCCTTCAGTGCCCAAAAAGAGGGCAGCTATGTGGTAGTTGAATTAAGTGTCAAACACCATGGACAGATCTCTAATTTAACAGCAATTTATTAAAATCAAGAAGCAAGGATCTACTATCAATGAGTAGTAAGGACACAAATTATTTAAGTCAGCCTCAGGTTAGTGCTTCATTGAATACAGATTGCACCATTCTCTGCTTTGTTGAAAGAATTAAAATAACAATAACAGTGGGCATCATTTTGTCATTTTCATTTTGGATTAGATAACCTCACAAAAGGCAAGTGATTCATCCGAATGCTGCTCTCACTTGTACGTTTCAATTTTATGTACTAAAAATGATTCAAAAAGTAGACAGTTTAAAAAGACGGCCTGTCCTCTTAACTAATGGTTCCGGATGTCAGTCTTTTTGGATTACTGCAGGAGGTGAATATTTTCATCCGAATAAATATGAATCAAGACTTTAATTTTGTACTTTTTAAACTCCCTGTTTAATAGTTGGATTTGATCTGTGGTGATTTTCTAGTTAGACATATACCATGTTATCTGATTTACTGTTGTCAGGCACTAAGAAGGATTAGAAATGATGTAAGAAGTTTCAAAACACTGTAGTAGTTTCACTCTCTTTTTTTTTTGTTTTTCTCATTTAAATTGATGTTTCTTTTGCTATTTGTCTTGCTCCCAGTATTATGTTTAAATAGTAAACACAATAAAAACTGAGCATTAGCAACTCATTCAATTATCTTATTCAACATTGTACTTATTAGCTAGCAACTGTGAATAAAAGAAAACACATCTCACATAAATAAGAGTGCAAAGTCTCAGCTAACTCTCCCTCATGTATACCACCAAAATAATGATAAGCAACAGAAGAAATACAATGTATAGATAGATAGATAGATAGATAGATAGATAGATAGATAGATAGATAGATAGATAGATAGATAGATAGATAGATAGATAGATAGATAGATAGATAGATAGATAGATAGATAGATAGATAGATAGATAGATAGATAGATAGATAGATAGATAGATAGATAGATACTTTATTAATCCCAATGGGAAATTCACATTCTCCAGCAGCAACATAATGATACAATAAATAATATTAAATTAAAGAATGATAATAATGCAGGTGAAAAACAGACAATAACTTTGTATAATGTTACATGTTAATGTTTACACCCCCGGGTGGAATTGAAGAGTCGCATAGTTTGGGGGAGGAACGATCTCCTCAATCTGTCTGTGGAGCAGGACATTGACAGCAGTCTGTCGCTGAAGCTGCTCTTCTGTCTGGAGATGATACTATTTAGTGGATGCAGTGGATTCTCCATAATTGATAGGAGCCTGCTGAGCGCCCTTCGCTCTGCCACAGATGTTAAACTGTCCAGCTCCATGCCAACAATAGAGCCTGCCTTCCTCACCAGTTTGTCCAGGCGTGAGGCGTCTTTCCTCTTAATGCTGCCTCCCCAGCACACCACCGCGTAGAAGAGGGCGCTCGCCACAACTGTCTGATAGAACATCTGCAGCATCTTATTGCAGATGTTGAAGGACGCCAGCCTATATGAACTTAATATGTATGTACTTAGTGAAATTGTGCTTTGAGACAGTACAACTTTTTGTTTATATATAGTGCTCTTAACTGAATGCAGGTACAGAACACTGAGAACAATTCTCAGTTAAAATACAAGCAAAGACTTTACTTATTGCTAAATACAAAACTACTACACATAAAAAAATAGATTTGTTAAAACACACAGAGAATAAGGTAGAAACTGATTAAACACAAATGGGAACCAACAATATCTGTCCATTAATTAATTGATGTACTATTGCCAGTTGACAACAGAGGAGATTAAGATGGTAAACCACAATGTCAGAAATAAAGTCACAGTCCTGGAGACCTCGTCCAACTGGCCGCCTGTCCTCTCCTTGGTTTTGTATAGTGGGACTGGAGTTAGAATTCTGCATATATCTGTTAATTGCACAGAATGAGGCTAATTAATATGAATTTTAGAACTCGTTATTTTTTTTGCCAGTTTGGGTGTAGTGCAAAATTTTTAAAATGTCGGTCAGATCTGAGAAAAATGATAGTACAATATTTTTGTAATGCATGTTTTTTTCTTTGAAACTACTGTGGCCAAGTTTAACTGAAAGCTGGCAGCCATGGTTCTATTGGCACTTAGAGGGCAGAGAGGGAAAGGAAAGTCCTTTGCTCTGTTCTCCAATAGGTTAGTCACTCACATATTAGGCCAGATACTTTGAAAATTGTTATAAAAATTTATGATGTCACAAACACAAAATTACTTACTGGGAAACATCAAATGATTGATAATCCACTTCAAGGTAAATTGGAAGTGTAAAGACTCTTTCATGTCATTATTGATTGAAAAATAACTTGTCTTGCAAAGAAGTGCCTGTTTACTTCCATAAAATAGACATCAATCTACAACAACAATATTTATTTCTATGGCACATTATCATACAAGATGCTTTGCAAAATAAGAAAAGATATAAGTTAAAAAAAACTAATATGTGAATGAACAAATACAGTAAATGAAATACCAAAAATAGTAAATATGAATAGATCAAGACACATTTACATAATTCTGATAAACAAGAAACAGAAAGAGCCCTTAATTATGAATTAAATTGCTATATTCATTTTTAAAGTTTCTAATGATTGAATTGACAAGACTAATGCTATGGTCAGATAGCCAGGGTAGACAGAAAAATAAAAACTCCAGTCAACGAGATGCTGAAAAAAAAACTTTGCTGGGGCCCCAAGACCGAAAGACTACCGAGTCCTCACAGGCCATAAACAAAAGTGCTTAAATAGTTCCTTACTCTTTTAATGCTTCATCCTAAAAGATATGATGCAATGGATCTCATCAACAGTTGGAGCAATCAGATTCCTTTCAATATCATAGGCAGTTTCAGAGTAATTCTATCAGATAGCAATGGCACAAAATGCCTTCACAGAAAAATGGAAAAGAAAACAGAGAATAGTAGAGGTTTAACAAAATATCAATCCATATTTGAGGTCTCTTTAAACTTTATTTTAATTCAAATTGACTTTCACCTTTTTTGAATTACATTTCCTGTATCATCTTGGATGATGTCACCAAATTGCAACTGTTTTACAAGGTAACTAATGCTCACTCAAAAGCCAGAATCATGCTATCCATCTAAAGCAACACAGAATCTCACACTTAAAACCATCCTGCAATACAATAATCATGTGTTTGGATCCTGAATGACACAGAAAAAAAGAGATGACTTCTACAGAGAAAGTAAATTATTCATCACATGTTATATGTTCTTATATTTAGACTGTATCTCCCTCAGACTAATAAAATAATACCACACTCAGTAGGAGTGCTCATGCCACAAAAAATGAAATTTGTACAGGATGCTAATTATAAGAATATCTAAAACTTTAACAATATTATATCTTTAAATGTTTTCTGAATAATGTCCACATGAAAGTAGAAAAATAAAATTTGATTATTTGTATCAGTGTACCAATTTCCAGTATACCATAACAACTTAAACAAATCTTATGCAGATACTGGGAAAATGTGTAAACTTCATACAGTCATTACCCAAACTTAGCATCGATCTCAATGTTTAATATAAATAAGCACATCATCTAGTGTATGCAAAATCTGCTATTGAATAACAAATTTTTGAAATTAGTTAACATGTTTGCAGCTTATAAGCTTGCATTAAAAGATTCAAGCCATTCTAAAGGTGTTAAAAGGCTATCTGAACAGTCTTGAGAAGTTTTCAGTGAAAAATTAACTGACAGAAAAATCGACTTCTTATGATGAGCTGGCATGCCAGTGAAGATGAGATCGTCAATAACTTTTAGAGCAGGGGGTGAATTGTTATACAGACAATGTGATAAATCAGATGAGATTTTCAACCAGATAGAGTGTAAGAGAAATTGCTGCATTTGGACCTGCTTGTGTCTGTGGATAGCTGGTTTAAATGCTTTCCTTTTCTGGGCCATCATAGCACTAAAGGCAGTAAAAAATCCGAGCTGAATCCTGTTGTAGATTATTTTTGTAGATTCTTGGATTACCTTCAGGGGTAAAGTCTGTCTGTAAAGTTGAGTATCTTCATTATCAAAATGGAGGAGTCTAGAGAGAGGATGTTCTGGCAGAGCAGTTCCAATAAGCACGAATGATTCTGATACAGTCTGAGTGCAGCGGAAGGAAGAAATTCAGGACATTTCCTGATCATTGCCCTTTATGCATACCAGGCAACCATGCAATGCACAGAATACATTTTCTTGAACAGTCTTCCATATCTATTACCTTCCCTTGCAGACTTCATCATAGCATATATTCATAATTTTTGTAGGAGATTACAATTGATTAGATTAGATTAATTTTATTAATCCCATTGGGATATTCAGATGCATACAGCCAACAGAAACATACAAAACAAGAATATAGGCTCACAGGACAGAAAATACAGCCAATCAATCAATAAGTGCATAAATAAATACAAATAAACTTAACAAGTACATTGAGCGGAGGCATTGCATTGCATGACAGCAGTGGGCAGAAAAGACATCCACAGATGATTCTTAGCACTCTGTGGAGAAATGAGCCTGTGGCTAAAAGTGTTTCAAGAGAGCACCTCCTGGAGGGGATGGAGGGGATTTTTCATGATGGTGTCTAATTTTGCCACCGTCCTCTTTTCCATAACAGCTCCCAGTGTGTCCAGGGTTCCCCCACTGGTGGCACACACTTTCCTCATTAGTTTGTTCAGGCATTGTGCTTCTTTTGAACTCAGGTTGCTTCCCCAAGAGACTACAGCATAGAACACCACACTGGCTACTTTCCACCAGCTTGCTGCACACATCAAAAGACCCACGTCTCCTTAACAAGAATAGTCTGTTCTGGCCCTTCTTAAACACCCAGCTGTATTGTCAGACCATTCCAGTTTTTTGTTCATGTGAAACCCCAGGTACTTGTAGATCTGCATCACTTCGATGTCATCCCCCTGGATGGCGACTGGTCTCAGAAGTCCCATGGCATGCTGGAAGTCCACCACCAGTTCTTTTTTTTTGCCGATGTTAAGTTGCAGGTTGTTGTCTCTGCATCACAAGACAAAGACCTCCACAAACTTCATGTACTCTGACTTGTCTCCATTATTAATGCAGCCTATGATGGATGGTTGATCTTAAAATTTCTGTAGTTGACAAGTGCTGGTATTGTGCTGGAAGACTGTTGTGTAGAGGACAAACAGGAAGAGTTTGAGATTCCACTCAGAATAATGTTATTACCTTTTGTTTTAGTTTTATTGTTAACATCACTAAATACTGTTTTAATTTTGGCAGATGTAGTAAGGATTGACTTGTTTTACAGATTAAAAAAGTTTTAAAACCTTTAAACCTTTAGTTATGACACACAAACTTTCTCTGGTGTCTGCAACAAGGGTCGTTGAGTCTTCTTCAATGAATCAGATGGAGTGGAATGAGACTTTCAAACAGGGTCAGACATATTTGTGAAGTTTTCTTAACAGATTTTCTTTGCGGAAAGGGTAGCAAAGTTTGGGGGTATGGGATGAGGAAGGAGGAAATCAAGGCAGCAACTCTTGTGAAGGCATCATATCACCTCCAAGTTTAGGAAAATGAAATGATATAAAATAAAAAAAAAGAAAATTGTTGTAGAAACAACAAAATAAACAAAAATTGCATAATGTGTTGCTGATGCATTTTAAAGTAATAATGGCTTCCATTATATTATGAGGAAAAGGAAAAAGTCTTCATTCTTGTTGTTGTGGCCAGTTTAGGCCACTCATAAGCCATCCAAGAGACCTAGAAGAAATTTAAAGAGAACAAGGAAATAAAAAAATGCTATCCTTTTAACAATGTATTAACATAGGGGAAAGGAATAAATGCAAAGAAGTATAAATGTAACAATAAATTAACAGAAATAAAATCCTATCTGTCCTACTGGGCCTGAATAATTCCAGTTTTGTAACCTAACATGTCAGGTGGGCCGAGTACAAAACTTACTAAACTAATAACTTCAGGAAACTGTATTACAAACACTGCTTCCTTACCTTTCTTCTTGGCTCCACAGTCTCTGACAACATTTGAACCTGGAACCATTGATGATGTAACCAGGATGAGCCAGGCAAATTAGGACACATAGCACCACAGGAGGTGGTAAAAAAGTGTTCAGGTCTTTTATTTTCAAAATCTAAACACACGTTCAAAACCACAAAGTGCAAAAGTGCAGTACTCTTCAATAAATAAGTTAATCTCAATAGAAAATGATGTTCCTGTGAAGGTCAAAAGCAAGAATTAAATAAATCCTTAAAATAAGGTTATAATCCATGGCAGGAATCTGTCCATCCATTAAAACAAACATGAGCCACATTGAATCTTTCCGAAAACTGACTTCTCCTCTGATTACACTGAATGGAATTATGTAGCCCATCCTTCTGACTGCCATAGCCAGCCCTTTAACTGAGCACGGCCCTCGCTGCCAGTCCTTCATCATCTGTGAGATGCTATGCTAAGCCTTGCTACTTTGTCCGCAACTAACTCTCCTCTGCCTTACACAGGAGCCCTCCTTGAGTGCCCGGTCACTCCTACTCCCCAAGGAGCAACCACAGTCCCCTCTTGAGCGGCAGTTAAAGGGTAGGCTGTGGCTATGCCATCTATACCTTGATTTTATTGGAATATGTATTTATTCATTGGAGCAATGCACTGTTTGCACTTTTATTTTTTATTTTATGGAATAAAGGCAATTGACACTTTACACCACTCCTTGACCATGTGTCCTCATTTGCCTTTATGACCATCAATGGCCCTGGGTTCCACAGCTGCTAAAAAACATAAAGCCAACCAAGACTGTCACACAACCCAACCACCAGTCATCATCTATACAGTCCAACTCCAAGTTCAAACTGCCAATGTCCAGATGTGGTCTTTTCAGTTATGTGGTAGCTCTGGTCATCCTCCAGAAATAGTTTCTGGGTTAAGAAGTACCCTAAAAAACCCTCTTAGGAACATCCCCTCGACCAGCCCTTGGTATCTCTGCATTCTAGAATCCATCCTTCCATCAAGGGATCAGGCAACCTCAGGTTAGCTGCTCATTATTATGGATTACAGAGAGGCACAATTATAATAACAACTCTACCCTCTGCCCTCTAGCATACAGGGGAAAGATACCACCTTTGTGATGTTTTTTTATATAATTATTGGATATAATGCTCCCCCAAACTATGCGACTCTTTAATTCCATCGGGGGGGGTAAACGTTAACATTTAACATTATACATAGTTATTGTCTGTTTTTCACCTGCATTATTATCATTCTTTAATTTAATATTATTTATTGTATCAGTATGCTACTGCTGAAGAATGTGAATTTCCCATTGGGATTAATAAAGTATCTATCTATCTATCTATCTATCTATCTATCTATCTATCTATCTATCTATCTATCTATCTATCTATCTATCTATCTATCTATCTATCTATCTATCTATCTATCTATCTATCTAGTATTATGAGCCCAGTTCCACTGGTATTGCCACATATATTGCAGATGCCACTGTTCTTTCACAGCCAGGACATTTTAAGGCCTGGCATGACATTAAAACTCATTGCTGCTCCACTCCTGACTTAGCCACCACCTTGCACTCTGTAAAAACAAAGAGAACTATGTTTACACTTCCTGTTTACTTTAAGGCTCTAAATTTGCTTATGGATCCGAGGGCTGGTCTGTAATGTATCGATCAGTGATGGACTGATGCTCTCTCCATAGATGGTTTCTGCATTACATTTGAAAGTCCTGGTATAGGCTTAGACTCCCTGTGATCCTGAATTGCATAAACTGGTTACAAAAACCTATGTATGGATTGTTAGATGGCTATTGTATCAGTGCAGAATGTAAAGAATTACAGTTCAGTTAGAACTATCCATTGAGCTATGACCTGACAATAAGGTAGAATATTTCTCCTAGTAAGAAATGTCACAGCTTGTCATGCTTGGGTCACAAAGTTGCACAGGACAGGACAGAACAAACATAAGTCTCTTTCAGGAGCGATCCAGCCACACAAGGGACAACTGTCGAACTGGCTGCCTCGGCTCTGCCTCCTTGTCAAAAGAACACAAAATCTTCCTCTTAAAAGGGGCGGAGCGGCACGGGAGCCCTGACTGGAGCAGAGCAAGTCTGGGGGAAGATACACAAAGCAGTGAGACACTAGGTCAGCCACTAAATGTTCGAAGCCCTGCGTGAGATGCAGATCGTGTGGCACGGCAGTAGGCAGCAGGCTAGCAGCTGATCCCGCAAAGAGGAGATGAAAAGCTGTGTTTGTTTCCCATTGAATCACTGTTTAAGAGGGGATTTCGGAGGAGCAGCTGCGTCCTCTTGGGGCCGTGTTCAAAAGTTACATAAACATTTCTAACTTATGATCAGACATGTGTTTTGTTAAAACATTCTAAACTAGTCCACTGATTTGTGCACTCCAAAAAGAGAAACTCTAGTCATGAACTATCATCAAATTTAACATACTATTTAAAATATTGAAGATTAAGATTAAATATATCTTAATCAATATATTAACTGCTAGCCATCCCCCACGGCTTTGCCTGTGTAGAAGTGAAACAGAACAGCGAGGAGGGCCCTGCCTGGCTCCCTACTCCTGATGTCACACTTCCCCCTCCCCTCAGCCCACAGCCTCTGTCTCGGATTAGCACAAATATATATCGCTCCTGCAAGCGAACTATGATTCTTAGCACGATGAGAGAAGTTACAAAATCAACCAGAATATTCAAGCAAATTCTATAAAAAAGCCTGATCTAAATCTGTTAAGTAGTTTCCTTGTTCACTAGCTAAGTGGATGTAAGCTATGCCCTGAAGCTGGCACGTGAGTGAGGAGGGCCCTGCCCCGCTGTGTCTCTCCCAGAAATATATTCCCAGAAATAAATCGGTATTATGATACTTAGTGCGATGAGAGAAAAAATCAACCAGAATGTTCAAGCAAATTATAGAAAAAAACCCGATCGAAATCCATTAAGTATTTCTCTCGTGAAAAGCGGACAGACAGACAGACAGACAGACAGACAGACGTTGGAATTTATATATAGTATCAATGGGAGGGTTACATCAGGAAGGGCATCCGGTGTAAAATTTTGCCAAATCAATGTGTGGACAACAATTTTGGATGATCTGCTGTAGCAACCCCTAACGGGAGCAGCCAAAAGAAGAAGAGATATAATGTATATATTAACTATATCCATCCATCCATCCATCCATCCATCCATCCATCCATCCATCCATTATTCAACCCACTATATCTGAACTACAGGGTCACAGGGGTCTGCTGGAGCCAAATATTAACCATATCTTAATCTATGTATTAACTCTATAACTAGATGATGATTATCTATACTGTATCTCTCTTTTACTGCAGGCTAATAGCTAGAACACTTAGCTGTAACCATAAAGGACAAAGTTCAGTTCACACTATTTTTGATGAGAAAATTTCCACAAATCACTCATTATAGAAAGACACATATGTTATGAATGTAAAGTGCTTTGGTATTGTGTTCAATACAGAAAGGTGCTATATAAAAATAAGACCTTTTGGTTATCATTTGGTTCCGAGTTATTTACCCCCAATGGGGTCTTCTGCAGCTATAGCAAATATTACTCAACATGTAGGAATTGAAAGATAACAAAAAGTTCCTCTCACGGTTTGGCAAATCAAAGATCTTCCCTGTTTCTTATGTTCTTTGTATTCGAAGGAGGGTCAACCATACAAGTGTGCTCAGTTTGCTTAATCAAAATGCTTCCCGCACCTCCACAACATAGCAGCACAGGGAGGTGAACTTTGACTTTACATCTCACTTAATGCGTGCACTTGACCTTCCCACTTATCTTTCTGCCTGAAATGCTGGCTGCCTTTTATACACAAACAGAAAGCGCTAATTGACTCTGTCAACTAACAGGCTGCATTCTTTTCATCCTGCTTGTTTCCATTTAGCGAGCTGAGACGTCTATGTAATTAACTCTGCAGCTCCAGGAAGGCACAGCTCTAATTGTTCTGCCGCTGCTTCACTGCATCTCCAGTTAACCTCCGGTAGGTTCCTTTTGTCTGGGATAACTGGCTCACATGCTGCCTGACTGCACAAATGATCAAAGTTTTAAGTAATCAACAGTGCCATTTTTTTTTACAAGGAACCATCAGAAAGTTTTTTACAAAGTTAACTTTTGCTATTAGAAATCATTTTGGTGCATTGTAGATACATGAGAAAACTACAAATGATAGCAATCAGTGAAGCTGTTATCTTTCATAGTGAGCAACTTCAACAAATAAATTAAACAGAATTTTATAATTAAAAGTCATAACAGTAAACAATCTTCTTCTTTTTCTTTCAGCTGCTCCCGTTAGGGGTTGCCACAGTGGATCATCTTCTTCCATATCTTTCTGTCCCCTGTATCTTGTTCTGTTACACCCATCACCTGCATGTCCTCTCTCACCACATCCATACACCTTCTCTTACGACTTCCTCTTTTCCTCTTGCCTGGCAGCTCTATCCTCAGCATCCTTCACCCAATATACCCAGCATCTTTCCTATACACATGTCCAAACCAATGCAATCTCGCCTGTCTGACTTTGTCTCCCAAACATCCAACCTGAGTTGACCCTCTAATGTTCCCATTTCTAATTCTGTCCAGCCTCATCATACCCTCTTAGCATATTTAACTCTGACACCTCCAGCTGTGTCTCCTGCTTTCTGGTCAGTGCCACCGTCTCCAAACCATATAACATAGCTGGTCTCACTACCGTCCTGTAGACTTTCCATTTCATTCTTGCTGACATCCGTATGTCACAAATCACTCCTGGCACTCTTCTCCACCCATTCCACCCTGCCTGCACTCACATTTTCACCTCTCTTCCACAATCCCCATTACTCTGTACTGTTGATCCCAAGTATTTAAACTCATCCACCTTCGCCAGCTCTACTCCTTGCATCCTCACCATTCATAGCAGTAAATAATATGCACTAAAATGCATTTTCAGTTTGATTAACCTTGGGATAAATTAAATGATGAATTAGCCCAGCGTTTCTCAAGTAACAAAAAAGGGGGTGCGAATGTTGCCATATATGGTGTAATTTCGCTATTCGTAGGAAAATGTTAAACTTGTAGCAGTGTATTGGCAGCAAAAAATATAGGAATAAATTTTATCAGGGTTTCAAAAAACATTACGAGGACGTGATTAAAACTGTTATGAAAACTCAGGTCGCAAATACTTAAAAGTTGAGAAACGCTGAATTAGCCAATCTTCATTTATATAGCTCCTTTAATGGCTCATGCTGTACATATTCCCTAATATTCTAGAGAAGTAGAAACATGCATATAAATAGAGAAGTGTAGTGAAATCAGTTAATCAATATCTTATTTTATATAATGCCTTTCACATCGATTATCCATTTTGTACAATAATTTGCATGCATATACATGATTTAGCTTCTTCTTTCGTGGGTGCACAAATAAAGACATAGACTGATCATTTAATCCTCAGAAGAACCACAGTATTAACAGCTAATAGTGGAACTATCTAAAGGGTGAAAAATAGAATAACTCTGTGAAAATACTGAGAGACTTCTAAATCCTCAGGGCACTGGCAGCAGGTCTGTGTGGAAAATAAAAATGTTAAAATGCATCCCACAATTTTGATTTAACTCATAATTCGGACTTATTAAAATGCTAAGTTGAAATGATATGTTATATTTACTGTAACAGATGAGAATATTAGATGGGAGAAAAGCAGGAATCCCAGATGGGAATCCTGATTTAACAGAGAAAAAAAACAAGGAAATCTCAAAATCGCTTTGGGTTTAAATGCTGTGCCTACTCTTAGAGAAGCTGACTTTGGCATAGAACTTTGCTTCTCTCAGTAGTTAGTTCTTAAATGAACACTAACTTTTTGTGCTGTTGGCCCTTTTTATAATTTCAAGACCAGGGGCCTCATGTATAAATAGTGCGTATGCACAAAAATGTTGCGTACTCCCATTTCCCCGCACAAATTGCAATGTATAAAACCTAAACTTGGCGTAAAGCCACGCACATTTTAACGGTTGCTCAAACCCTGGCATACGCAAGCTCTCCGCTCAGTTTTGCAAACTGGTGGCACCCAGCATCAAAGCAGTGCTTTTGCTCCACTGTGGTTTCCCTTTCTTTTTAGATCCACATCCCTGATGCGGCTTTATAAAAACACTGAAGTTAACTGCATATTGTTTATTAGTTTAAGGCATCTGATTGTAATTAACCTGTAACAATATATTGATCCACGGAATGGCCAAAATATTCCAAATACTATAGCTGCTTTAGCGTTGTTACTCTCACTGCACCTTGTTCTTCTACTTTCAGCTGCTCCCATTAGGGGTTGCTACAGCGGATCATCTTTTTCCATATTACTCTCACTGCACCACTCGGAGCAGCTGATCAAAAGGATATTATCTGTATACAGCATCAAGCACACACTGCCTCAGCAATTTGAACTGCTGTCATCCGACAAACACTTCAAAGCCTTTCCTGTATGGACCTTGCAGTTCAGAAACAATTTCATGTCAAGAACTATAAATGCACTCAATCAGTCCATCAAGTGCTCCTTATAGAACTGTTTGTACTTATGAGTACAATTACCTCACTGTAAACTTGCGATACAGTTATAATATTGCACAACCTGAGCCACATTAAAAAGCATGTATTTACATATGATGACAATATCATTTTTAAGATGAAATGCAGCAAAATATGTTTATTACATTATACAGATAAAATATTAACATCATTTAAATAATCTATATTGTTAATAATTAAACATGTGAGGACACGGTGTCGCAGCGCTAGCGACGAGCTTGCCTCGCGCTGTATTCTTGCTGGGGCTGGTGCAACACTGGAAAGATAGATGGATAGAATAATTAAACATGTACTACGAAGATATTTCAGTGTTCCTTAAAAGTTTTGTGGAATCTGTGTTCTAAGCTTACAGATGGGTTAACATCTATTACAGAGCTGATTGTGTGGCGATTGGTTACTTGGAGAAAGAAAAGAAAGGACAGGAATTGGGGATTAGTATGTTTGAAAGAGACAGTACTGCTGCAATATATTATTTCATCGAAGGTCGTGCACAGCACAGCAAACATCTTGCGGGAGGCAGGAACAATCTGTGGATGAGGTGCCAGCTCGTCACTATCACTGCACCACATTGTTCCCATGTTTAATAACATGCTTTAATTCTTATCATCATGGAAATGATATCAAGTATACATCTCAGTATTTTAATTATTCAGAGAGCTGCAATATCAAGAATGTAATGGATTCTGTGTCCTGTCGGAGGAAGAGAAAGCCCATTTAAGAAGCACGTAGTGATTCACACACATAGAGCACATAAATGAACACATACAAAAACAAAGCATTTAATGTGCTACTTTAGTTACGATGGTATTTGAGAAACTAGTAAATTAAATGATTTAAAGATGAAGTTTATGATGTTCTACTTTAATGACAAAATAAACTATGTGATTAAAGTTGAAATTTCGAGATTAAAGTTGGCATTTCGAGCTTTTTTCTCACTGTATACCTATTTTTTTTTTCACTGTACCCTAATAAACTTTCATATGACACTCAGACAGTGGGTTACGACTTGCCTTTTCACTGCGACTTTGATATCTGACAACTTCTTCTTTATTTCTGGTACTGTGCGACTTTGTGAACTTGAGCTTTCGAGTTTCTCCGACACTCTATGTCACTCAATCAACTTCCTTTTGTTGATTATATCACTGTTTAAACCAACAAATAGTAAGTTTTTCTTTGCCTCCACTTGATATTCGCTGAAATTCTTCTATTTTCCCCCATGCTTTTGACATTGTCTTTTAACAGAAGGCTGAGCTTAAGGGCTATTTATATTGATTTGCATATTCAAAGAGGCATAATTCTGGGAGGAGTTGGGGTGGGACAGCAGGCGCAAGCACGTGCATTACTTTTCATGCTAACCGGGATTTATATAGCAGAAGAACGTGGAAGTTGGCGTTTGTACAGATTTATGCATCTGGATTTTTTTGTGCATACGAACATTTCCGCTTTTGTCTGTACGCCATGTTTTAGTGTGAATTCTACACACAGCATTATGCATGAGGCCCCAGATGATGTGTGAACTCAAAGACAGGGTGAAGTGATGTCATGTGTCTTATTTCACTCTAAGGGCAGAAATGGCAGCATGGTTACTGGCTGCATCTTCTTTACCCTTTCCACAATCAGACACCAGACACTCCCCATATAAATATCTTTTTACCCCCACATTTACAATTGGGAAATAACATATGGGCTCATTTGACTGCAGTTCCACCCCTAACCTAGGATTGGCGCTGTCACTGTCTGCAGATCCCACGATCAATAGTGATATGAGTCACGACTCCACTTCTGCTTTCCGCTTACCTGAACCTGCCTCTTCCTCTCCACCAGCCACTCTACACCATCTGTAGTCAGTCTATTACTAGACTCACATCTGGAAAGATACTTCTGCTAATGAATGTTAGTTTTGTAATTTTCTTCATCAATTATACAGGGTTTGCCTCTGGGTGCCCCAAATCTTTATGTTGTCTCTGTCTTTTTTATTACAATAAATTGGTGGAATTATTGTAAAGAAAATAAATAGTATCTGAGGGTGCAAAAATAATGGCTTACAAGGTTAAAAAAGAGAGCATTGTCGATTCTGAGGGAGTCTCTAAACTGTACAGATGCTAATCCTGAAAAGAACAACTGCTTCTGTTGGGCAAAAGATTTAAATACAGGTTTCCTGGAAGGGGCAAGTTTTCTGGTAAAGTGAGGTCATTGTTAATTCAGCTGGTGTCCATCTAAACTGCAGATGTAACAAAAGGTTGTGTTACCAGCAGTGTCCTCTCTGAACTTGGGGTGATGTTGCTTACCATATTATACCCTAAGTGTATGTGCTTGATACGGCCCCCCACTTAGTGGGTCCCCAGTGGGACAGGTGAACCGAACTGAGTAGAAAGCCACTGTAATGGGGTGTAGTCAGTAACTAGTGTAAATTTCCTGGAGGAGGTAATACTTAACGTGAGTTACAACCCATTTGACGGCTATCACTTCCTGCTCAGTTGTCACATGTCTCTTCTCTCGATCCAGCAGTTTCCAACATTGGGTGTATTAGAGGATATTCAGACTCTTTGAAGATGTGACTTAAAATCACCCCCAGGATAGTTGTCAGATGTGTCATTCTGGAGGGAAAAAGAGAGAAAAATCAGGTGCAATCAATATGTGTGCTGACATAAAGACTCTCTTCACGTCAATAAATGTTACTTCAGTTTTGGAAGTCTACACCACCAGTTCCCTTGCCCATTAGGACCTCTATGGGGATTCCAACTTGTACAAAGTCCCCTACTAATTCCCATCCACTGTTCCTTGAATTAGCCTGTCAAATGGTGTGGAGTCCATGGTGAAATTACCATTAATAATAATAATAATAATAATACCATTAAGTGAAATCACAGCATTTCATGCAAACTTCAGTGGATTATCGTTTTGCTGCTTTCACTTAAGCAAAGCTGTCATTAGCCTATACTAAAAGTGCAAGGCTTTGTAAGCGATCAGGCATAGACTTTAGGGGCAAAGCCTGAATAGCCAGTTCTTTACCTTGCCTGTTACATGGCATGAAGACATCTTGAGATGAAGTACTTTCAGTTAATGCCAGGATCTGCTTTTGTTGAGACTGCGGAAGTGTTTTTTTGTTTTTATGATGGCACCAGTTGTGCCCTATAATCGATACATATGGGAGAGCCAATTGAACCATCACTTTCATCATTTGAGTATAACTCTAAAACTGTTATGTATACATGGTAGTCCAGTACCAGTGAGTCTCACCGAAAATGTGGATAAGGCTCACCCTTTGTCCAACAAATTATTGCAAAATGAAATAAAAGCAAGCTACAATAGTGATGTTGCTGCCAGAATCTATTAGTGCTAAAACTTAACACATTGATTATTGCCGAGTCTGTAAAGGGAAGAGTGAAAGAGATAATTGTAGTTGCTATATAGTAGCTGTGGCCATGGGTCCAACCACAGTCCACTGGTTTATCTAACTGGGGCTAATGATTTGACCAACTTCCCACATTTGTAACAACGTAAGGGTGACGGCCTTCACTCATTTCTTTGTTCTATCATCTCTACGTCCCATTTCCCTGGCTCCTGTCTTTTCACACAGGATGTACAGGATCATCCCACCTGTCACTCAGTCATTCAGACTGTAGTACAGTATGGTGTCTCTCAATGTTATCCACTAAAACCCATCATATTATATCACAAATGTCTTTGTACAAGTTGGACGAATATTTCAGGAAGCATGTGTAATAAATAGTCATAAGAAATAATTTCAATTGTTTTTGCATCTGGCAAACTCTATAGACTTTTTGAAAACCTGATGTAAGCTTGTGCCTGTTAAGGGTTTCTTGTTTTTAACTCTTTCAGGGTGGATGTCGACTTTTGTCAACAGGAAAGGTTGAGGGCAATAATCAACTGTAAGCGATGACAAAACCTACTGTTCCATTAAGTTTGACTCTCTTTGCTAGAAAGAAATTAAGATGGTTGGTTTGACCAAGATTCCCTGCACTCACATGAGTAGTGAAGAGCAAACAGCAGCAAAATGGCATTGACATCTAGCGAGAGACTAAAGCGAATTCATAAAGCAAGATACCACATGGACGCAGTTTTGAATATTATTGCTGAATTGGACTTTGACTTGTTGGACTACGATTTTGACACAAGTGATCTGCAGATTGAGACCAAAAGATCAAAAACGAAAGTGAGGTTGACGCATCAGCTGATTGGTGCCCAGCTGATCATGGTGCTGAACATGTTAGTGTAGCTGACGTGCCTATTGGAAGGACCGCTACTTACAATGACCAGAGGTAGAAATTAGATTGCGTTGCACTGTGACCTGTGATTGCCACCGCCGCCCCCTCCTCACATCATGCAAAGACAACTTGGCAGCCATTCAGCCGTTATGCTGCCTGTGAGCAGTTAAGTCACAAGAGACGGTGAACAGGTAGCCATACACACAGCACACAGCAACGAACGTTTTATTTTGTTGTATGTGTGAAACCGTTGCTTTGTGTGCTCTTCAGAAAACTGCATTTATATTCAGCCCTCAAAGAGTTAAAATAGTGCAGTGTTTAGCAGTGTACTGTTGCATATCATAATAGGCACCTTATACTTCTTCTGTCAAGAATGGGGCAAGTGTCTGCACTGATGATGCATTGTGGTCCAATCAAATATTAATAACTAAAGCTCAAATGTCTCTTTGGGTCATAATAGAGTAAGTACCTATGAAGGGTCAGAGCCTGTTCTGAGTGCAGTGCCTCTCTGGCTGTGCTTCTGGCTGCTGATTGTCTGTTGTCCTGTGGCCTGTACCTGTAGTTGGTACAGCTGATCCTCCTATCTTTGTATCACTGTCATTAGGTCCATTGGATCTGTCATCTTAGCCCAAAATGCTGCTGACAACATCACTGTGGAAATACATCAAATACAGCACCCTAAAGAGGTGGAGTTCCAGCAGGAAAAACCTGTTTAATATGTGTAATTAAAGTAAATAGCACACAAAACAGCAAACATAAATGGTTATGTCTACAAAAAGAATAAAAAGGCTATCCAAGAAAGAAATGTCACTTCTGAGGGAGTTTCTGTCCTTGACAGATGCAGGTCCTGAGATGAACAAACATTTCCAGTGGGTGATGGATTTAAACACTGGTCTCCAGTGGCGTGGTATATTTGGATTGAGAGAAAGCGAGGTAATTCTTTAACTGGTTGGTATCCCTCTGAACTGTAGATGTAAAAAATGTTGTGTTTACAGTAGTGCTTCCCCTTAACTTGGAGTAATAGTGTTTGCTTTTTCTGAGTCCTGAGGATGTCCCCTAAGCACAGGTACTTGACAATGAATTTCCCAGGTGATGTTCCATCAATGCTCCAAAGCCTTGCATCCTTGTATGTGTCAGTTTCTGAATGTGAGGGTGACATTTGGATCTATCAGAGAAAATAAGGCTTGAACTAACCTTGTAAATAGTGCTAGTCCAGGAAATAAGGGCTTTAGCAAACATACACATCCACAAAGTTACAAATCTACCCATAACGTGTGGTTTTATGGTTCAACATGTTGCCATCCCATACCTGCTTGCAAGCCTTCAAGTGCCTCTAAAGTACTTAAAGGTGTTATAGCTCACAATCTTACATTACTTTCACACCATATCATCCCCTGTCTCTTTCATACAGCTCACTCAGCACTTTCAGATAGACGAGATCCACATGTTTTCCGTCCCGCAACCAGTGTTCTCTTCACTCACCACTCCTCATGTCAAGTAGCAATGCCTGTAATCTTTAAAACCCTTTAAAAATAGATCAGGAGGAAGCGAATGTCCCCAGTTAATGAAGCAGATTCCAAAAGAAGTAGAAATCCATGAAGGACAGCCACACATCTTATTAAATTAGAGTTCACAGCCAATATTGGCTCATCATAAAAAGTAAATAGAAAAAATAAATCAGAGAGATTACAAGTCGATGTCAGTTGAGAGCTGTATAAGATGGCAAGAAGAAACCTGACAGTAGAAATGATCAGAGTGGAGCGGAATGAGCGAATAATTCTGCAGCTGGGCTGGTTTTAAAATATTCAGCACAACAGCTATTGCAACCTATTTGATTATAATTGATTTTACTTCTGTTTATTCTTATATAGTGCTCTTCTCTGAGTCCAGGCTCAGTGCATTTATGCAAGTTTAAATTATGGTATTTTAAATGTTTTAAAATATTTTTTAAAATATTACAATTTAGCATTAAAAATACATATATCAGAGTCAACAAACTAATGCAGAAATCAGCCTCAATGGTAAAAGACAGGCTGGTCATTTTTTTTATTCAAAGAAGAATTGAGGTATAGCTAGTTGACAATGGATGAGTAAAAAAAAACAAAAATAGAAGTTCACAAAAGTCCTGAAGAAAATAAACCCTCAGATTGGAGTTCTAGGTCATTTATAATAAGGAAAGTTTTATTGACTTAACACAGCTGGTTGTCCTCCCCCTCCTGGGCATAATTTCCTTAAAAAGATATAAAAAGCACTACACATTCTTATTTATCATGCCAACACAGAGTGGTGATATTTTAGATGTTTGTCAGTCATGCAAGTAAGAATTTTACTGTAATCTGTATATATGGCAGTATTACTAAAACAAATAAGTACAGTAATCCCTCCTCGATCGCGGGGGTTGCGTTCCAGAACCCCCCGCGAAAGGTGAAAATCCGCAAATTAGAAACCATATGTTTATATGGTTATTTTTATATTGTCATGCTTGAGTCACAGATTTGCACAGAAACACAGGAAGTTGTAGAGAGACAGGAACTTTATTCAAACACTGCAAACAAACATTTGTCTCTTTTTCAAAAGTTTAAACTGTGCTCCATGACAAGACAGAGATGACGGTTCCATCTCACAATTAAAAGAATGCAAACATATCGTCCTCTTCAAAGAAGTGCGCGTCAGGAGCAGAGAATGTCAGAGGGAGAGAGAGAAAAGCAAAAAAAATCAATAGGGCTGTTTGGCTTTTAAGTATGCGAAGCACCGCCGTATAAAGCAGCTGCAAGGAAGAGAGCAATGTGAAGGTAGCCTTTTAGCATTTTTTAGAGGAGCGTCCGTATCCTTAGGCCAGTGTGCGAACAGCCCCTCTGCTCACACCCCCTCCATCAGGAGCAGAGAATGTCAGAGAGAGAGACAGAGAGTCAGAGAAAAACAAACAATCAAAAATCAATACGTGCCGTTCAAGCTTTGAAGTATGCGAAGCACCGTCCGGGAAGCATGTCGCTTGACAAAGCTGGAAGGGAACAATGTGAAGATAATCTTTCAGCATTTTTAGACGAGCGTCCATATCGTCTAGGAGTGCAAACAGCCCCCCTGCTCACACCCACTCCATCAGGAGCAGAGAATGTCAGAGCAAGAGAGAGAGAAAAGTAAACAATCAAAAATCAATACGTGCTGTTTGATCTTTTAAGTATGCGAAGCACTGTGCAGGAAGCATATCGCTTGACAAAGCAGCCATATGTAAGCCCAGGAAGGATGGCAGCAATGTGAAGGTAATCTTTCAGCGTTTTTTGAGGAGCAGCCATATCCTCTAGGGGTGCGAACAGCCCCCGTGCTCACAATATATTTGAGGAGTTTTATTTAATACGTAATACGCGCTCTGGTTGGATAGTTTCTCAGCCATCTGCCAATAGCGTCCCTTGTATGAAATCAACCGGGCAAACCAACTGAGGAAGCATGTACCAGAAATTAAAAGACCCATTGTCCGCAGAAATCCGCGAACCAGCAAAAAATCCACGATATATATTTAAATATGCTTACATATAAAATCCGCGATAGAGTGAAGCCGTGAAAGTCGAAGCGCAATATTGCGAGGGATTACTGTATTTACCAAATTCCACAAGTGTACTGTGATGCTCCTGAGATGAACTATCCCTACGGAACTGACATAATAGCCATTGGCTTTAATTGAGGCTTTTTTACTTCCAGGTTAACCACACCCTTCTCTGGGACAAGCCAAAATGACAATGTATAAGCTGTTTTTACTTATTTAAACATATAACATCAAATCCTTCAAAAGATGTTTAAAAACACTACAGCATTTACTATAAACAAAACACATTTTGTATTTCACCAAAAAACATCTCCTTCACCAGTGCCCTTAGTCCCTTGTTATTTTTGCCAACTTGCTGCTTTTATGTGCTGTATATAGTGAAGTGTCTGTGAAACAGACACTAAAATTTGTTTTGCTGGTGATTTCACAACTGCTAAATGTGAAACTGATTTGAAATGGTTTTTCAGGGGTTTAAAAGTTTTTTAGGGGTGGAAAACACTGAGTATCGCTCCACAAATCATATTTACACTTCCGCATTTACATGTGTGTTTTTTCTGCTGCTGCATAATGGATGTAATCTGTGCACACCAGTAACATCAGTCTCTGATATGGAAGTGAGCAACACTGGAGCATCACAAGAACACTCCTGTCTCCTTTACTCTCCACTGTGAACATCTCAGATTATAAATATAACACCAGGGGCCTCATGTATAAATGGTGCGTACGCACAGAAATGTTGCCTACAAACGTTTCCACACTCAAATCGCGATGTATAAAACCTAAACTTGGCGTAAAGCCACGCACATTTCCACGGTAACTCATACCTTGGCGTACGCAATTTATCCAGTTTTGCAGACTGGCAGCACCCAGCGTCAAAGCAGTGCTACTGTTCCTGTGTGGTCACCCTTTCTTTCTTAGATCCACATTCCTGGCGCGGCTTTATAAATACACTGAAATTAACTGCATATTGTTTATTAGTGTAATGCATCTGATTGTAATTAACCTGTAGCAATATAATGGTCCAGGGAATAGCCATAGTATTCCAAATACCATAACTGCTTTAGCGTTGTAACTCTCACTGCATCTTCTTCTTCTTTCAGCTGCTCCCATTAAGGGTTGTAACAGCAGATCGTCTTTTTCCATATTACTCTCACTGCACCACTCGGAGTATTTATATCACTGTATCTGAGTGGGAAATCACAGCAGCAGCTGATCGGAAAGAGGATTATCGGTACACAGCATGAAGCAGACGCTGCCTGAGCCACAGCAAAACGCTTTAGAGACTTCCCTGTACGGACTTCGCGGTTTAGAAACAGTTTCATCCCAAGAACTCTAAACGCACTCAATCAGTCCATCAAGTGCTCCTTGTAGAACTGTTTGTACTTATAAGTACAATCACCTCACTGTAAACTTGGGATAGTTATAATATTGCACAACCTGCGCCACTTTATACAGCGCGTATTTACATATGATGACGGTATTCATTTTTAAGATGAAATGCAGCAAAATATGTTGACTATATTATACAGATAAAACTTTAACTTCATTTAAATAATCTGTATTGTTAATAATTAAACATGTGAGGACACGGTGCCGCAGTGCTACCTAGTTCAGTAATTGTTCTTGCTGGTGCTGACGCGACACTGGAAAGATAGACGGATATAATAATTAAACACATACTACGAAGATATTTCAATGTTCCTTAAAAGTTTTGAAGAATCGGCGTTCTAAGCTTACAGATGGCTTCACGTCTATTACATAGCTGATTGTGTGGCGATTGGGTTTTTGGAGAAAGAAAAGTAAGGACAGGAATTGGAGGTTATTACGTTTGAAAGAGACAGTACTGCTGTGATAAATTATTTCATTGAAGGTCGCGCATGGCGCAGCAAGCCTCTTGCATGAGACATGAACAAGCACTGCGCCACTGTGTTCCCATGTTTAATAACATGCTTTCATTCCTATCATCATGAAAAAGATATCACGTATACATCTCAGTATTTTAATTATTCAGAGAGCTGTAATTTCACGAATGTAATGGATTATGTGTCCTGTCGGAGAAAGAGAAAGTCCGTTTAAAAAGCAGGTAGTGATTCACACACATAGAGCACATAGAAGATCAAATACAGAGCAAAGCATTTAACATGCCACTTTAGTTACAATTGGATTTGAGAAACTAGTAAATTAAATGATTTTAAGATGAAGTTTATGATGTTCTACTTTAATGGCAAAATAAACTACATGATTAAAGTGGAACTTTCGAGATTAAAGTTGACATTTCGTGCTTTTTTCCCACTGTGTGCCTTTTTTTTTTGTCTGTACCCTAATAAGCTTTCCTATGACACTCAGACAGTGGGCTACGACTCGCCTTTTCACGGCGACTTTGATATGTGATTTCTTTTTTATTTTGGGCACTTTGTGACTTTGTGAACTAAGCCTTCGAGTTTCTCCGACACTCTGTCACTCGATCAGCTTCCTTTTGTTGATTATACCACTGTTTAAACCAACAAATAGTAAGTTTTTCCTTTGCCTCCACTTGGTATTCGCTGAAATTTTATATTTTCTCCCGTGCTTTTCCCATTGTCTTTTCACAGAAGGCTATTTATATCGATTTGCATATTCAAAGAGGCATAATTCTGGGAGGAGTTGGGGCGGGACAGAATGCGCGTGCACGTGCGTTACTTTTCACACTGATCGAGATTTATGTAGTGGAAGAACATGAAAGTTTGCGTACGTACAAATTCCTGCATCTGGATTTTTCTGTGCATACGCACATTCCCGCTTTTGTGCTTACGCCATGTTATAGTGTGAGTTCTACGCACGCTGTTATACATGAGGCCCCAGGTCATGTCACTTGCAGAAATTCATAGATGTAGCTGTGTTTATGGGTTGTATTCATAACAGGGGATGAGACAGAGTTATAGGAGTCAGGTGGAGAACTTTTGTTTCTTGGTGCAAAATAATTGTCTGCAACTTACCATCAGCAAAAAGAAGGAACTGGTTATTAACTTTCTCTGCACCAAAAAGCCTCTATGTATGGTCAGTATTCAGAGAGGGGCTGCAGAGCACTAGGGGGTCTAGATCAATGCGAAGCTGGATTGACCTTGTAACACAGAGGAACTACAGTATATAAGAGGCTTTTTTTCTTAGGATACTGCACTCTAATGTGGGAAGTGACATCCTTTACATTTTCAACAACTCTAATGGCCAGTGTGATTTTCTATGCTGAGGTGTACTGGTCCTGTAAAATCACTTCAAAAAAAGCTCAACATATAATGAAGTTAATTTAAAAAGCAGGCTTAATTATGGGAAATAGTAAAAAAGAAGAGAATGGAAACAAAACTAAATGCCATTGTGAACAATGCTGCACATCCTCATTCTGATACACAACACTGAGTACGTTCAGCCAACAAATAATTCAGCAAAAGTGTATCAAGAAACACTACTGAGGTTCCTTTATATCAACAGCAATACCCTTGCAAAATTCATCGCTGCGACTATGACTGGGATTTCTCTTTTTATTTTAACCAAGTCAGAATTTTCTTTCCTTTTTGTTTTTGCTGTGTATTTGAGAAAAGGGCTGTTGTTTGTTTTCATATAATAAAATGTACTTGTTTATTGACCATCTGTAGAAAGCCATATTTCCTCCTGGGACAAATACAGTTCGTAAGTTCTATCTATCTATCTATCTATCTATCTATCTATCTATCTATCTATCTATCTATCTATCTATCTATCTATCTATCTATCTATCTATCTATCTATCTATCTATCTATCTATCTATGCCTCTCATTCATCCCACTGTGGAGGAATGCAATGTATTTTTTAAAAATGTGACATGCAGCATATTTTCCACACAAGGACACACCAACATGAACCATCATGCACCTCTATTTTCTCTAAAGGAAAACTCACTTTAAGGAAACTTTCTTCCCTTCCCCTTATATCTAGCAACCTCAATTTCATATTTCTTGATTCCTGAAGATTACAATATGTTGAGGATATGGACAGTACATGTACTGTGGATCTTTGAGTTTTAGTTCTGTCTCCAATGCTTCTTTAGCATTGTGATCACAGCACACATCTGGAGGCACAATAAAATGTTTATACAGTGTTATTGGTGTATTTATTTTTTAAGAGAACCAAATATGGAATAAATGAAGGAAAATTTTTCCATGCTTCCAGGCAGGAGGTAAACATCTTTCTTCTAAACATCTCAGTGGCATTAATGTCACTGAAAGTGAAACACCATTTGTTTTTTTCTGATTTTTGCTGCATATCTGGTTTTGCACAAATCATTTCACTCATCATTATAATATCCAATATCTCTTCTCTGGATGTATGCTTCTTTCTCAACCCAAACCAGTAGGTGGAGGCAGAGACACCACCAAGATAGCAAAAACTCAGCTGGATCTAGATCAGGATCCATTACATTCCTTTTCATATATCCTCCAACCAAACTCCTTAGCTGTCAAAAGTTTATTCATACATGTCTTCCTGATAACTACAAGCCCCATTATTTCATGTGGTTAGGCTTCCAGCTAACCTCAGTTGTCTTCAGAATCCATTCCACTACATGGATTAAGTAGAGGAAAATAGTTACAAACTGAGGAAAAATTAAATGGTCAGTGAACCAACATATAAACTGTTCTGGAGTCCTTAACCAATTCAGTACTGTAACCCTTTGGAAAAGTCCTAAGAGAGTTTTCTGGGTTTGCCATCTTCCATTGATACAATCCATGTGAAAGCTATAAATCTGAATGTCTTCCCCAGATTTTGATACTTGATTAAGCTCCTTTCCTTAGCATTGTTAAGGTAAGCCGTAAGAAGTGGAAAACATGCAGCCCTTCTCCAGCTCTCCACATGAATCATCTGCTTTAATGACGTGTGGTGGAGCTGTGCCATGAACTGGACAGCACTGCTTGCTCCTCTATGCATACAGGTGTCAAACATGTGCTGAAAGTCAAGCTACACCGCTCTCTAATTAGCAAGTCAATCCCGTCACTGTCACTGGGGAACAATGACAATAAATAGCTTATTGTTAGTTAATTAGGATTATAATGTGCGCTTCATGTGCTGTTTTCCATGAGGAGAATTGTAATATTTTTCCACAGGGCATAATAAATCAGCTTGACTAAGTAATGACCCAAAAATTCTAAAAAAAAAAATATGTCTGGGTGCAAAAGAAACTATAGGAAATGAACCACACACAGTACAATTCAAAGGCAATAATTTTAGTGAATGGAAGCAAGATTGCTCAAAGCCACTTTTTTGGCTTAGCTGCTTCTTTACCAAGATTAAAGACTGAATTTTGTAATGCAATGAATAATTTGCCTCCTGAAAAGAACTAGATGTGGCACCAAACACGATATTTTGTGGGCTAGAAAGGGTTTTGGGACATAGTTTTTTTATACCAAACAAATACATTATCACTTCAAATCCCCATTCTTTGTTAATAGCTCACTGTTTTTGTTCATTTTTTTTTTTTTTTATGTTGATCGTCCCCGGGGTCCAGATCCTGAGGCACATGGGAAGGAACAAGTCCCTGACGTGATGCCAGTCCTTCATTGGACATACTCATCTATATGGAACCAAATTAGATTTGAATTAGGACCATGTCTTTTGACCATGACATTATGCTCATGTGAAGATATTTTTCCAAAAGCTGGGAAAATCTTAATCTTAATGTGAATGAGAGTTATCATTTGTTTATCAACTAATTAAAGAGCCCCATAATCTTAGCAAGGACCTTTGGAACTTTTGCCTCTCTTAGGAAGTTACAAGAACTTAAAACGTCTATTGTAGCATTAATTATATACAAACCAGGTGCTCTCCACCTCCAGAGGGAATACAGATGTAGATTTTTTATATCCCCACATATTTTCAAGGAAGTAATTTGATGCTAAAGTGGTACTCAAATTAGGCAGCATTTTTATGCTAATGTTTGTGTGAGATTAAGATGCCCTCCAGTGAGTCAGCTACTAAGGATAGAAACCTTTTTGAGTCCCACGACACTGCTGCCTGAACCTATGAGCAAACTAATGAAATTCTAACTAGTGACTTACTGCAATTTAAAGACAGAAAAAAAACAAAAAAACCAAAGTGCTATAACTGATGATCTGACATTTTATCTCTAGTACAGAAAGTGAGGCCTATTCGACACTAGACACTGTAAATTATATGGTTACTAATTCTGTCTCTGCTTCTGGAGAGCCGTGTTACTGAAAAAAAAGTCTGTTAATCTATCTGAGTTCTAAAAGCAAAAATATACAGCAACATATATGCAAAACTTTAATACCTTTAAAAGCCTTAGCATTATGATCATTGTAAAAAAAGTACTATTTATGCACACGTTTGTGAATACATTTTCAAAAACCTAACCATTCCTGTAGCTAGAAGCAAATCTCCTTTCACAGTTAAGATTTTGGCTTGAATTTCTGAGTTATATTTTGAGCTGATTGGCCTCTTGGTATTGATCCCTTTTTGTCTTCATTGTATGAGTTCTCTCATTCATGCCCTGGTCCATCTCACAATTTGTCTTTTGGCTTGCCACTTTTCATCTTGGCAGGAGAGTTGATTGTTTGTTTGTAAGAGCAGTACAATGATTAGCATTTCTGTCTCACAGCTTCAGAAATCAAATCTCAGCATGGTCACTTTCTGCTTGAACTGTATGCTTACCCATGTTTGCACAGTTTTTCTCCAGATACTTCAGATTCCTCCCAAACAACTACATTTTGCATAACTGGGAACTTCTGTTTATGTGGGAGTGTTCTCTCTGACTTACTGGCATGCCATCTGTACTTGGTTGATGATGTCCAGAATATTCAAGACAGGCAGCAGCTGCTAAAACTCTGTAACCATCACTTTAAGCATAAACCAAAAAAAAAAAAATAGTGCTGCTAGGTTGTCTTGGTTTTGGAAGAGAACAAGAAGACAAATCAAGCAAGAACACTTAGTGTTTGAATCCTTAATGGGCTCTGGTATTTACAGTCATCCATTAATACATTCATTTGCCAACTCTACATACAATTCAAGGTTTTTTGCGTTTTGAATTTTGAGTTTTGAGTTTGCTTGAGTCTGTATTCCTTGTTTATTTGAAAAGCCACCACCAGCAACATAACCATGATGACCGCCTGGGCAAAATCATTCAATTCAATTCTGTTTATTTTTCTGTAACAAGTTCACAGGTAAATACAATTGCAAACTTGACAAATTAGTAATTAAGAATTAATACACAACTCAGAGTTGTTTAAACACACAGGAACAAGAAACAGTTCCAAACTGATTAAAAGAAATGGAATTGAACAACATCTGGCAATGAGCATAATTGTTGGCCTGTTGACAACAGAGAAGAGAAAAACACAACCTCCTGGAGGGTTCATTGTCAAGTTTAACAGGCAAAGCCAAAGACAAAGTCAGATACAGTCACAGACATGAACACATAGGGCAACTGGCCACTCACATCCTATCCTCCTAGGCATGCTACAGTGTATGTGTTTGTTTGGCCATCTAAGATGTAGACAGAATCTTTTATTGATTTCAAGGCACCCAGTAACTCAGATATCTTTCCATGGGCAGGAAAACATCTTGGAAATAGAGAAATTGCAAATCATGTTGAAATCGAGACATCAGAACTGGGTGAACTGGCAGAAAAAACACTCAGAAATTAAAACAGCTCCAGAAAATATGTTCAGTATTTGTGGAACTTGGGCTCAATGCAATGAAGAGGCCCAGAAAATGAATTATTTGGTGGATGTGTGTGTATAATTTAAATACTGAGTGAATTTTGGTTTTGGTTTAGGTGTAGGGTCTGAATCTAAGGGAATTTTCACATTTGCTCTGATTGCTGCAAGATAAAAGGAACTAGTGAAAAACAAAATAATATTAATAATAATACATTTTATTTATATAATTCCTTTTCTATTCTCAAAGTGTTTTACAAATATTTAAGGAATATTCAAGGAATACAATAAGAATAAAAGTAAAGATGACAGTAATAACATAGGATACAAACTAAAATCAAACAATAAACACCAAATACTTTAACAGATACATACAAAGAGGGTTAAATATCTGAAATAAATTGAGAAACAATGAACAAAGCCATGAATAAATCACACAATTTATGAACACTTACAAGTAGGACTATAAATGCTTATCGTCCATGACGATAAGAAACAATCAATAATGATAACAGCTGTTCTCATTTTCAGGTTTAGAGCCAAATGCTGGAGGGCATCAGCCATTCACTGGCTACTCATTTGATGTTCCACCCTGATCACCAACCTGACTTGAGTTGTACTCCACTGCAAAGTAGACAAACCAGGCAGAGTTGTCTCATTTAGAGACATTAACTCCTCAAGTTTTTCTTTTACTCTTTTTGTGTGACATATTGGGATTGCAGTCCACAATGAATCAGATAATTTTTGTGTTTTGCCATCTATGAGCCGTATCCAATGCACACTGATCAATTGCTTGAATTTTTTTCAATACAGAACAATTTTGGTACATTATCTCTTGTGATAGTAAACCCTGAGCAGAAAGGCATACTTCAGAATTAAGAGAGCTGATGTGCTCCCAAGCACGATCCGATGATGTCACGATCCCCTGTTAAAAAACTTTTGCATATAGTGACATTCAAAGTATATTAAGAATGTTCCCATCTAGCTATTTGTAATCAACAGAGTGTGTAACATAGAGAAGTTCATTTTGATAGTACTTCAGCATAACAGAAATCTAATCCTTACACAGGAAAGAGAAAAGCTTCCATTCATGTGTTTCAAACACACTAAATCCAATCCTACAGGGACTGAAATTCATTTTAATATATTTTTGCATCAAGTATTTCCATTTATAAACCCAAAGAACTGCACGTAACAGAAAAAAATACTTTGTGCTGAGCATAAAAACACCATGTACATTAATCTTTACTTAAACATACAGGTCTAGAGATTATGGCGACACAGAGTCCAGCAGTTAGCAACTCCTTGTTATGGTTCCATGTGCAGGTTATACCAATTGGTGATTCCTTATTGTGTCTATATATGTGCAAATGTGAGCTGAGTTGGCCATGGAAAGGACTGGCAGCCTGTCTAAGACTAGATTCTGTCTTAGGGTAAGTGCTGCTGGCATGGGCTAGAACCTCCTGTAGCCCTTAACTGGATTAAGCAGGTTTGATAATGTTACATTATACTTTATTTGATTCTTGGATATTTTGTTTAATAATAATGTAAGAATATAAAAATAGTAGGTTATTATTATTACAATACAAGGTGAAATTCATCACATCTGTAAAATCTCTTCGCAAGTATTATTCCTGCTGTGTGACTTTCTGGTACTTTATAAAGAAACGTCCCCTGCCTGCATCCTTTTTTTCCAGCTTCCTCTCACCACAGTAAGTTGGCATAACATGTGTGGGTTGTATAAGCAAAAAAAAAAAAAACTTTTTTTCAGGATATTGTCATCTGTAAGGCCCTCAGGGTGCCACTTCATACCAATAAACATAGATAATGTGATATTAATCATTATGAACACCTGTAAACAGCATAAAATGAAAGTCATTTAGAAATAATGTGTCAAGTATTTTAAGATAAATAGGATGCTATGTAGAGTTTGCCTGTATCTATAAAAAGTACAAATATGAATAAAAGTTAATATCTTTATTTTTTTTTTTAATTTTAGCATTCATTTAAATGTCATAATTTTTCATTTGTTTATAATCAAACTACTCACTGTCCAAGACAGAGGTGAAAATATAACAAGTTCCTATGAAAACACTTTCAATCATTTTTTTAAATTGAATTGAAGGAATAAATTTCAATATCTGGTTGGGCAGTGTAAATCAGAAAGCATATTTATTCAAATCTCTGTGAAGAGCATGAAAATAAACTTCTGTAGTCAGCTCTGACAGCGTAACCCTGCTGTCAATTTTTATAGCCATAATTTAAGATAAATATATATATACCGCTCAAATAAATTAAAGGAACACTTTTTAATCAGAGTACAGCATCAAGTCAAAGAAACTTCTGGGATATTGATCTGGTCAGTTAAGTAGCAGAGGGGTTGTTAATCAGTTTGAGCTGTTTTGGTGTTAATGAAATTAACAAGAGTTGCACTAGAGGGGCAACAATGAGATGTCCCCCAAAACAGGAATGATTTAACAGGTGGAGGCCACTGACATTTTTCCCTCCTCATTTTTTCTGACTGTTTTTTCACTAGTTTTGCATTTGGCTACGGTCAGTGTCACTACTGGTAGCATGAGGCGATACCTGGACCCAAACAGAGTTTGCACAGGTAGTCCAACTTCTCCAGGATGGCACATCAATATGTGCCATTGCCAGAAGGTTTGCTGTCCGTTTCAGCAAAATGGACTAGCCTGCCACATCATTTTTGTACTTTGATTTTCAGGGTGCCTTTGAATTCAGCCCTCTGTTGACTGATAATTTTCATTTCCATCAAATGATGTGGCATCCTTTCGTTCCTAACACATTACTCAGTCCATATCAGTATAGATATTCAGCATGATTTTTTTTTTCCCATTGAGATCTGATGTGTTTTCAAAGTGTTCCTTTAATTTTGTTGAGCAGTTTAGATTAAGTATGCTAAATTGAAGCCAATTACCAGACTTTCTAATGACATAATAACTTTGTCCCTAATACTGAAAAAGCAAGTTGACTGATGTAAAAGAGTTTGCAGAACTTTAGAATCATTCTAATTTTAAGCACCACCTTTGTGCTATCCACAGAGTATTACCTGAACATTCTCAAAAGGAGAAAAAGGTCTTACATCTGTTGAGTCGAAGAAAATATGTAGAGGTCAGGCTTGGTCAACTTCAAATGATAAAAAATAGATATAACAAAAGTAAGCAGAGCAAAATTCCATCACTAGAGCAGAGTTGTGTTGGAGTTCACAGGAAATTGTCTGTCTTTCAAATGAAGAAAAAAAAAGAAATTAATGAGAAAATCTGTCTTTAAAAGTCCATTGTAAGGCCTTATTAAATTGTTCTGTTGGGACATTTAAAGCACAACAACACATGATTTTTTATGAGAACAGAGAGTTTGAGATGACAATAATATTTTTTTTGTTTTTGTTTTTGTAAAAAATACATAGCACCGTAAATAATTAATTTAAATGAACACATTCACATCATATTGCATACAGTGCTTATTTAAGGTCACTGGACCTTCTCTCCTAGATGCTGTTTGCTCAAGTCTCATTAAAAAAAAGTATACTAGATACCTGAAAATTTACATGGAAAGTGTCACTTATTAGTTATGGAGGGTAACACAGAGTTTTTCACTGCTAAATCATAGCTCCAGGAGACTGGAATTTACTCCTGTTCAGTCTTTATGGACATTTTCCCATGTCTGCGTTGGTTTGCCCCCATATTCCAAACACATCAGTTTACAGTTCATTTTTGACTGTAAACAGTTTTAGTGTGAGGGAGTGAAGATAATTGGAGTCACCCTGGGTTTGCTTGCTGCCTATCAAGCTAAAACAGCTTCCAACTTCAGTGTGAGCCAAAAGTGCACAAGTAAGTTCAGGAGAGAGACTGATGAATGCATAGTTCTGACATATCCCTCCTTCTTATCAGATTTTGTAACTGTCTTCTTTCCTATTCTTTTGTCCACTGAATTCAAAATTTTCACTTGTTTTTAATTTTTTAAGGAGAACAGAAAACGTTTTGCATTTTTTAGTTTACTGTAATTTATTCACAATTGCTAATAGGGTGCGTTGCTGCAGTTTTATGTGCTTGAAACATTAAGTATCTAGTATTTTACTTCATTGACACTCTAAATTAAAGACAAGGTAGAAGAAATGAGGAAGTATAAAGCAGAGTATCACTGGCATGCAGGTGAAAGCACATATTATGTTTCATAGCTACATCTCTAAGAGCAGCATGTAAAGTGAAGGCTGTAATGGTCCAAGAACCAACACCTTGAGGATCACCATGCTGTGAATCTTTGCTTGTGTGCATACCGAATTGGCTTTTCTGATTGTTTCATGCTTTAATGGTATTTTTCCCATTGTTCATTAATTTTATCTTTGAGTGTAACATCAGCACACTGCTCTTTTGTAAGTATTTTATTGTATGGGCTTTGCAGTTTTGTGATACATTCATGGGGGCAGCCATCTTGTTTATAGTTGTTCTGATTTTTGCATGGCACATGTTGTGGAGATCAGGTGATACACTGTGTCATCAAGCTCCACCTATGTATATAAAATGATGGTGCACTGTAGCTTGTTATACACGCATCAGGTAAAAGATAAAGAACACAAGAACTTAAGCAGTATGAGTTAGAGGAATATAAAACAAGTTACTTTATGGGCCCTGTTTTGGGATGAATGTTTTGAATACATCTCTGGTTTCTTGTTTTGGAGCTGATTCTCAGGGTTAATTACCAGACCATGCTCCTACTAGCCTAATTTTGCTCTCTTTATTTCTTTTTATTTTTTACTGAAAGTTCTTCAATATGTATGATCAGTCTTTCTCATAGGAATAATATTAACACACCATATCTAATTTGAGATCGAATTGTTTTTGGCATCAAATGGGTAAGCTCCTGTTCTATCTTGGTTGCTCAATCAGCTGCTGGCTTGCTGCCGTGCCGCGTGATCTGCATCTTGCACAGGGCTTCGAACATTTAAAAGCCTGTACAGCAGCTGTCTTTTTCACCTACTCTTTGACTTTTATTTCCAGTCCCAGGCGTGGTTAAATCTATTGGCACAAAGTCTTGTCTCATGGGACGCGAGTTCTTGATATTTTTTAGTTTATAATTTAAAAATGGAATAAGAATCTGAAAATCTAACAAATCACATTAAAGTTTGATAAATTCTGAAAAGAATGATACCAAACATATATATGTAGGTTTTAAAATAAGCCAGATTTAAAGCAGACAAAAAATGTGACATAAAAAGTCACATAAAATCGTTGCACAAAATCGTTGCACTTTTAGGCTTAGGATTTTATATATATAGAGTAGATAAAAACATACATTTGATTTGAGTCTGTAACACCTGGTGTAAATTTTGGCTACTTGTAAAAGTTAGCACTTTTTTATTATTCAGTTTTATTCTCTCAGTGACATTCATGTGGTACAACGAACTTGCCTCTCCCTCTCTGAGTTGATTCCGTTTATCTCCATTTTTTCACAAGAGCAGTAATGACCATAGTTGACACTATGATTGATGCCTGCTCAGAACTATTTGTTGCACCGGCAATCAAAGATACAATGTCCCGTGACCGCTATCAGACTGGACAAAGGTAGGACCGTAGCAACAGACAGCTTCTTCACAGTGCTTTCGCTGGCTAATAGACTGCTGCACCACAACGCAACTCTGATTGGCACCACAAGTAAAATGGAAGTTCCACCTACAGCTAAAGTCACTTTAGTATGCAAGCAATTCACCACGCTAGTGTTTAGATCTGGCAGTGTCATGCTGACGGTGTACACAGCCTAAAAGAAGAAGCCTTTGATTTCAGTCTGTAACAGCCAGTGTAAAGTTTTGCTACCTGTAAAAGATATCGCTGTTTTCTGGTATTAATATGTTGAGTTTATTTATTATTTATCATTTATGTATTGTGTATTTTCTAACTGTATGTTCCTTGTGTTTTGTGGGTGGTATCCCAAGTGGCAAGGCCACAGTGACATCACTATTGAAGGACCACCCTCAGCCATTTGTTTAAGGTGGGGAAACAGGTCCCTTGAAGGTTCATTGATTATCGTGAAGTGTGTTTATTATTCTTGGGTTTTTTCTGAGTTGTGATTATTTTGACTTATTTTGACCCTTTCTGTCTTATATTTTTACCTTTTTTCCCTGTTCGTCTTAATTTTGGGCTTCTTTTCTTCCTTATATAAATAAATCCTTAATTTAGAAATATTAAACAGTTTCCTTGTCTCTCAGGCCAGAGGTTTACTAGTATACTTTCTCCTTTGAATGGCATTTCTGTACATTTTGAATGTTTAAAGTATTTTTAGCTATAAAATCCAGTCACCCTGCCTGTGGACTTTGGAATCAGGCTGCCTGGTATGAGGCTCATCTTTTGGTAGGCCAGTAATGATCCTGCTCTGGTATATGGGTCTTTTTCGAGGCCTTTCACTCATTTTGCCATCTTATTATTTCCAATTCACAAGATCCAGTCTCTTATTATGTATCCCTTCAAGAAACCTGTTGTTGCTTTGAAGGTATACAACCATCTGAGCTGCTTCTAATTACTTGTTCACCTCTTCAAACATACTGTACCTGTTTACAAAGTATCAATGGGCTGCTTAGACGTTCTACCTCTCTGTTCTCCTCCTAAATATCTGCAACTCTGCCAGTGTAATCAACCATCAGGTAGATTTGACTTTGTTTCATTTCCATTTTTTCACCCATTCTTGGGACTAACTGTTGTATTGCACTTGTCCTGCTGTACATTGAATTTTTTGTCTTTTTGTGAACTATACAGTATACTGTATAGTCACTCATAATGTATGTATTATGGTTTGGAGAAAGTTATCTGCTAAATAAACAATAATAATAATTTACCTCTCTTCCTTGATAACTATGTCCCCCATAATACGCCCATATATTGTTTCTGTGAACAATTGGCTTGACCTAAAACCTAATTTATTGGCTTTCAAATGCAACATGTTCTGTAATGTGCATAGTTTAAGTAGCAAAAACAATATGAAGATTTTTTTCTGGGAGCATGTATGAGCTGTCATGACATCTCCAATCCTATTAATCTATTGATCTTTATGTTCTCTGACAATAATCACACAAAAGAAAGAAACCAAGTATTTCTTTAACTCAGATCACACATTACTTTAGTACTTAACAATCTACTATCCTTTTCATTTAATCTTCTCCACTGAACATCTTTTGCAGTCTTCTGGTCTTTCACCCTTTTCATCTGCTGTAACTTTGTACCTAAACCTATTCCACCTTTCTTTCACATTTATATAATCTGGAATGCCTCTTTAATCTGCTATAGTATTTTTTGGAATTGGATCAACGTTCAAACTTTTTTATATCTGTACATGCATAATGTTTCTTGTTTTCTCTAATTCTGTTTTCATGCCTCGTCTTCCATCCCTGTACAGTATGTCTCTTTGTGTGTTATGCTAAAAGCACAAATGCAAATTGTTCGGTTAGTCTGGAATGGAATCCTTTGTTTACAATTTTTCAGAATACAAGAAATCAACAATGTAAGAGTTAAATTTGAACCCTGCTCTATGTGTGCACCTGGCATGTGTCTGAGTCTCATATCCTTCTGAGCTTATGCCTAACAGCTGACGCTGTCATTTTTATTTACTATGATAAAATGTGTTTCCTGTTTTGAACCAAGCTGGATCATAATATATATATACACAGTATACATAATACACAGTATATATAATACTGTATATATTGTTCTTTTTCCTTCTTCTTGTGGTTCACACAGCTCCTCAAAATAAAAATGTAAAATATACATTTTCAAAAAGTCACGTACATCCTAAACAAACAGGACTATCAATCAAGATGTGCATGTCCTGTTAGCAACTAGGTGTAACCAATCATGTTAAACGTTTTCTGAATTTGCAATGCATTCCTTTTAAAGAAAAGTGACCTAATCAATGAATTGTATAAATATAGCCTGAGGACATTTTTTTCCTTTGTAGCAATGTGACTGACATGTGGCTAACATGTAATACACTTGTTACTTCTTCAAAGATTTAGATAAAGAATAACGATTGACGCTTTCTCCTGCCTGTGTTTTATTGCTTAAATCGGAGCTTTCCAGTGGGGAGGTGTCTGTGTGTAATACTTTTCTTCCACAACAATCACTCAGTTGTAAGAAACACTGGGGACCAATCAGTATTACTGCTTTTTGAAAAGCAGGATATTCAGATGTGTATAACTACACATATTCATGTCCACTGGTTTATGAATACAGTAATCCCTCCTCGATCGCGGGGGTTGCGTTCCAGAACCCCCTGCGAAAGATGAAAATCCACGAAGTAGAAACCATATGTTTATATGGTTATTTTTATATTGTCATGCTTGGGTCACAGATTTGCACAGAAACACAGGAAGTTGTAGAGAGACAGGAACGTTATTCAAACACTGCAAACAAACATTTGTCTCTTTTTCAAAAGTTTAAACTGTGCTCCATGACAAGACAGAGATGACAGTTCCGTCTCACAATTAGAAGAATGCAAACATATCTTCCTCTTCAAAGGAGTGCGCCTCAGTAGCAGAGAATGTCAGAGAGAGAGAGAAAAGCAAACAAATCAATAGGGCTGTTTGGCTTTTAAGTATGCGAAGCACCGCGGCACAAAGCAGTTGCAATGAAGGCAGCAGCTCACACCCCCTCCGTCAGGAGCAGAGAATGTCAGAGAGAGAGAGAGAGACAGATAAAAACAAACAATCAAAAATCAATACGTGCCCTTCTAGCTTTTAAGTATGCGAAGCACCGTGCAGCATGTCGCTTCACGAAGCAGCTGCACAGAAGGGAGCAACGTAAAGGTAATCTTTCAGCATTTTTAGACGAGCGTCCGTATCGTCTAGGTGTGCGAACAGCCCCCCTGCTCACACCCCCTCCGTCAGGAGCAGAGAATATCAGAGCAAGAGAGAGAGAGAGAAAAGTAAGTTGGGTAGCTTCTCAGCCATCCGCCAATAGCGTCCCTTGTATGAAATCAACTGGGCAAACCAACTGAGGAAGCATGTACCAGAAATTAAAAGACCCATTGTCCGCAGAAATCTGCGAACCAGCAAAAAATCTGCGATATATATTTAAATATGCTTACATATAAAATCCGTGATAGAGTGAAGCCGCGAAAGGCGAAGCGCGATATAGCGAGGGATTACTGTACACACTCATATAAGTGAGCTAACACACCCATAGGTGGACACAAGCACATACACACATTTAGATGAACACACACTGTCAGAAATGCAGATGAATATACAATCTCACCCTGTCATGATAATTATTAAGGCACATTGTGCTTAAGTAATTAAGTGAAAATTTCCCATGGCTGATTTTATTGTGCCACATTTAGAAAACACACTACCTCTGTGCACATACAATATAAGCATAGCTGAAGCTGTTATATAATTATTGTGCCGCGATCCCTTTAAGACTGGATAAGTGATATTTGCTGTTTGAGACATGCAGAGGCTGTAATTCTTTAATTCTGCCAGAGTTTAATTCTGTAATTCAGCCATGCTGCGTAGCAAATTAATATATTGAAATAAAATAATAAAAAGTCACTCCAGCTGTCAGGGTAAACTGAAGCGGTCATTTGGTTTCTTTCATTTCTTATTGTCAGCCTCTGCATTGCCGACTGGAGATGGCGGACGTGACAAATATTAATTAAAGATAATTAGAAATGATTAAATAAGAAATACAGAGGTAATACACCATGCACATAAGCTCCTGTCTACTGCCTGAGAGAGTTGAAAAGTTCACCTGAAAGACAGCCCCATTCTGGAGTTGCAGTGCAACAATAAGAATAAATAAACTGTATTTCAGCAAGATATTATTAATACCTAGGAAAAGTGAGGACACATACTTTATGTCTTAAATGAAGAAAAAAATAAAATGAAAACAATTGTGATTGAAAAGTTATGAGGGCAGATTTTTTTACTTGTTACTCATATGTTTCCCATTTTTTAACGCCCAATTTTCAGTGGTCAGGATAAAAATAAAGCCTAACATGGTAACAACTGGAGTAAGGCAACAGTAGACAGATAGAAAGACAGATAAGAAGTGTCTAATCGGAGACAGATTCAAAGACAGACAGACAGACAGACAGACATACAGATAGATAGATAGATAGATAGATAGATAGATAGATAGATAGATAGATAGATAGATAGATAGATAGATAGATAGATAGATAGATATCACTTTATTTGTTAACTTTTGTCTTTTATCCTATATACAAGTCCAGAGGAACAAAGGAATTGGCCAGCCTCATTTTAGAACTGAGGTTAATTCACATTCGGATATCACATTTTCACTTACATGATGTGAGGAGCTGCTTAGTTATACTGAGAGCACTTAGTAGAAGGCAGAAATTATTAGGTCCTTATACAGTATAAGCATACCTTATTAATATGCCTACTTCATATATGTCTTTTTTGTTATGCTAATTTTTTAGCAACTGCTACCTCACAGATCCAATGCCCTGGGTTCTAGTCCTCCACCCTGTCACTGTGAAGTGTGCACATTATTCCATATCTGAGTTTATTTTTCTGTTGATGCTTTTGTTCTATCCCCCCATCAGATATTAATTTGTATTAAATTAATTGAATACACATCAGTAGTTCTAGAAAGTCCGCTTTAAAAATGTCTTTATTTCTGTATAAATAAGACCTGAAATATGACCACATTTTTATACAAATCCTAAAACTAGACAAAGTGAACTCAAGTAGACAAATGACACAAAAACATTATAATTGTTCATATTAAAGTCAGGTATTTCAGTCAATGGGCGATAATCAGGTGTGAGAGGCCTTGCTCTGTTTAAAGAACATAAATCTAGGTCTTCACTATCAAAGTCTGATCTTCACACTGGTTTATGGAAATGTGTGCCATGTCTCAATCAAAGTGGATTCATGAGGTCCACAGAAAAAATGTTGTTGATGCTCACCAGACTAGAAAAGGTTGCAAAAACATTTAAAGAGTGTTTGGGTTCCATCAGTTCACTGTCAGACAGGTTGTGTGCAAATGTAGGAAATTCAACATCATTGCCATTCTTTCCTGGGAGTGGTAAACCTATAAAAATCTCTCCAAGAGGAAGGAGTGCAATATTCCAGGAGGTCCAAAAAAAAATCCAAGGTAACATTTAAGGATCTAAATGCCTCTCTTGCACAGGCTAATGTCATCCTTCAAGAGAATACTGGATAAAAAATGCTGTGAATGGTGGGGTTGCAATGAGAAAGCCACTTCTACAGTTTGCTAAAGAACATATGGATAAGCCAGAAGGCTATATGAAGTCTGTTCTTTGGATAGATGAGACCCATAATAAAAAAAATGTAATCAAACCTCTTCTCTGGCTTCTTTTACATCAGTCCTTTTATTTCTGTCTTTACAGAAATATGAAAATATTACTAATTTTGTAAGAGTCTATTGATTAATGCATATATATCAGAGCATATATAATGATCACAAAAGACTGGTCTAAAAATTTCAGAGGAAAAGTAAAACAACCCCAGTAGGATGAGTCTTTAGCTGGGTGAATGCATGCTGCATTTGATTTTATTATTTATATCCAGGCTAAACACTCATTAATGTAACCTAACATAACCTAATCAAAGCTGCAGATTAGGTTGATTTTATTGTCACTACATAAAAAAAAGCTTTGTGAACTGTTACTGACCCTCTTCTGTTTTGTTTCTCTCCTCAGTATCACGCAGTTGGTACTAATTCTAGTTAGCCCAAGAAACCTTTACTGTCCCTTGCAAAATGGTAGGAGCTTTGTATTCAACAATTACTGAAATACCACAAGTCTATATGATTTCACTTCAGTTTATACAGTTATGAACTTTAGAATGTATTTTTATAATAGTGATTGCCCAGGAAGAATGAGTGGTAGAAAGTTGCAGTAGGTCAGCATACTCATGACTATTAGCTGATAGCTAATTTTCTTTTTTGCTCTTTTCCATTGTCAATGGGCTAATATGTCAGTTCATATGATAACAGGAATTTACAGTGCCCAATAAAAAGTATTCACGCCACTTAGAAGTTTTCACACTTTATATTCTTTTACATCACTGAATCATAGTGGATTTAATACAGATTTTTTTGACACTGATCTACAGAAAGATTCTTTATTGTCAAAGTAAAAACAGGTCTCTACAAAATCATCTAAATTAAATCACAGACATAAAATACAAAATAATTGATTAATTAAGTATTTTCTCACTTCAACTCAGTATATACTATTTGTACCTTTAAAAGCCATTCCAGCCTTTAGTCTGTGTGCACAGGACTCTATCAGCTGTGCACATCTAGACACTGCAATTTTCCCCCATTCATCTTTGTAGAACTGCTTGAGCTCTGTCAAGCTACAAATGGATTGTGAATGAAGAGCCCTTTCAAGACCAGAGGTATGGACTCTGACAGATACATTGCAGGATTTTCACATTGTTGTTGTTTTATTTTATTTGAAGAAAATAACATTCCATATGATCAAGTCTAACTTATACAATGAGGAAGATAACATCACATACAATCAAGCCTAAACTTACCAAAACAGAATTCAACCCCCATCCAAGATAAAGAGAGGAGAGCCCACAGCAAGTGCTGTCCTTTTCCCCGATATAAATTCTTATTCTAAAATTTCACTAATTAGATCATTCCATATTTTAAAAATGTTTTGAGCAGAAAATAGAAATAGATTTTTTTTTCCAATTTCAAAGAGAATAGAACATCAATTACCCACTAACTTATAAAAGGTAGGTTGGGATTCTTCCAGCTGAGCAAGATGGAAGTATGTGGTAGTAGTGTGGTATAGGCAATTCCAATCAACTGTGATGGACGGCCGGGGATCTTGCCTGGACAGGACGCCCTTTTGAAGAGAAGACCGGGGGAATGGGCATACTTATAGCAGTACACGAGAGGGCAGCCCCCTTGGTTTACATCGGGGCCATGGAATTGGATCCCAGAAGCTCAAAACGGTGGGGGTCCGAGGCCACCACCACAGGGCGTCTGGACAGCTCCAGAGTCTGGGCATGCAGCACTTCCACCACACCCGGAAGTGCTGCCAGAAGAGGAGCGAACTTCCTATGCAGCACTTCTGCTACACCCAGAAGTGCTGCCAGATGTCAATTGGGAGACACCTGGAGCACTTCCGCGTGATCTATAAAGAAGGTCGTCTCGCTCCATTCGAGAGGCCATATTCAGGTGGAAGGTGGACAAAGCTCAGTAGGAGAGCAGTAGAGACAGCAGTAGGAAAGAAGGACTGGGTACTGTGCTGATTTGTGCACTGTGTTTGTGTTGAGTAAGAAGGGAGAAATCTTCTGTGTTATTTTGGACATTCTGAGTCCGTGTCCGTCTGTGTCCGGGGCTAGTCTTCTACACAACTTATCCTTTCTCTACTTTACGCCCATCTGGGACACCACCAAACACAACTGTTAATGAGTAAGAGTGATTGTGACACTAAGGCTGTCTGATAGGCATTCAAAGATTTTTGTCCAAAATGATGTTAACTTGGCCCAGTGAGGCTGGAGCTAGACTGCAATGTTTGCAGGTCGGATCTTGCTCTGGATACATTTTCATCAATTTTAAACGAGATAAAAGTGATTGATGAAAGATTTTAAGTTGAAAAATTGAATATCTGTGCATACGGAGCTGGAGTATTTTCTATACTTGTCTGCCTTCCACTCCTTTTCTGAGATATTAAGTGAAAAATCCTTTCCCCACCATACCCTAGGATCTTTGAAAGGAAGAGATTTTAACCCCTTAACCTCCTCTGCCGGATATATCCGGCATCGTAGCTTTAATGCTGACGCCTTACTTCCGGAATTATCCGGCACATTTGCCTGTGGTTATATGAATGCCTGGCGCGTAGTATAACTGACAGTTTGGCGTGGGTATTATTACTACGTTGTATTTCGACAACTCTGCGCTTGTATTGGCCGATCACGTGATGTGATTCGAAAGTGAAAGCTGTGAATATGGCGAAACGTAAACTGACTTCAAGTGAGGTTTTACAGGCGATTTTGGACAATAATTCTGATCATGATTGTAGCAGTTCTGAAGAAGATTTTAGCGACAATGATGATCAGCAATGTGCACTGCATGATACTGTGAATGACGGCGCATCGGATGACGGCGATGAGTGGGTGTATCCCCAGCATCTCAACTGGACTGCTGCCCGAGGTGAACTACCTTTTCTGCATCCATTTGAGGCAACGTGTGGCTTTACTGTTGATGTAAACAATTACACTGCTGAGCAGTTTTATGAGCTGTTTGTGTCACCTGATTTAATCAGACATTTTGCTCATCAGACAAATCTGTATGCAGCACAGTTTATTGAGACACGTAACCGATTCTCTTTGCTGCTGAAATTCTTTCATTTGAATGACAACAGAAATGAGCCAGATAAGAAAGATCCAAACCGCGACCGCTTGTTCAAGCTATGTCCTTTGATTGACCATTTATTTGAAGCATTTCAGTTGCCCTACATGCCAGGACCGTCAGTTACAGTTGATGAAAGTTTATTGTTGTGGAAGCCTGAGAAAAGGTACATTTTGTGTTTTATTATGTGTTTGCCCATTTCTAGAACTTGCACAACATTTAGTGGTCAATACTGCTTGAATAAATGTAAAAAATGTAAAAAAAATGTAAAAAAGTAAAAAAACGAAAATTGTTCAGATTTCGCCTGGCGTGGGGAATATTTAGGGAGTTGGCGGTTAAAGGGTTAATATATTTTTATATATTTTTGAGATGCTGTCTGAGTCTTCAAGACTGATAAATATTTCTTCTAGAATAAAAATGGGTGGGAGGTCTGGAAAATTGGGTAGGTTCCTTTTAGCAAAGTTTCTGATTTGAAGGTAGTGGAAAAATTGGGTTGCTGGGAAGATAAATTTGAAGCATAACTTTTCATAAAATGCAATAACATTATCTATATACAATTCTCTAAGAGCTTTAATCCCAGATAATTTCCAAAGTTTAAATACCATGTAGGTTTGAGATGGTAGAAAAGGGTGATTGTCATACAGAGGTGCAACAGATAAAAGCATCACTGCCTTGAAGTGCTTCCTGCATTGGTTCCTTATACTGAGTAATTGATGAACAATTGGATTATTGGTAAATTGATGATAATTTGTATATTCTGGGGTACAAAACAGGGCATATAATGACATATAGCAAGATTTTAATTCTATTGCAGTCCAGGTTTATGCATATTTATCAATGTCCATAGTTTGTATATTTGCCACACAGTAATACAATTGAAAGTTAAGTAGTGCCATGCAATATTCTGCTTTACGTGTATGTAGAGTTGCCTTTTGAATACGTGGATGTCTCAATTTCCAAATAAATTACAATTCCAATTGAGTCTAATTTCTTAAATAAGTATTTGTTAATGTACATAGGGATGCTCTGAAATAGAAAAAGAAGCTTGGAAAGAATGTTTATCTTGACAATATTTATTCTCCCTGCTAATGTGAAATGGAGGGTAGACCATCTGTTCACATCTTACTTAATTTTTTCCATGCTGATAGAAAATTTGTGTTGAAAAAGATCTTTAAATTTACTTGTGATGTTTACCATTAGATATTTAAACTATTCTGATAAAGTTAATGGATAGGTGTCCAGTCTAGTATTGTGTGCTAGAGAGTTCATTGGAAAGAACACACTTTTATTCAAATAGATTTTGAGTCCAGATATCTTTTGAAATTCTGCTAATTCATTAAGGACTACATGCAAGGATGTTTGTGAGTCTGATATATACAGTACCATATGATCTGCATATAATGATATTATTTTTTTATTTCTAATGCATTTCAAAAGTGAATAGCCAATTGCAATTGCAAATAGCAATGGTGATAAGGGTCTTCCTTGTCAAGTATCACATTCTAGTTTGAAGTAGTCTGAGATAATATTGGTAATATAGACAGAGGCTACTGAACTGTAATAAAGTAGTTTTATCCATGCACGTATATATTTGGGACAAACCCAGATTTATGCAATGTGGTGAATAGGTAGTCTCTTTCAACCATGTCAAATGCTTTTTCTGCATCCAAAGATAATAAGATCTCTGGTGCGTTAGATTTTATGGGTGACTATATTACATTAAACAGATGCTGAAGGTTAGAACTAGGTGTCTGTTTAATAAATCCAGTTTGATCTTGTGATATTACAGAAACACTTTCTCAATCCTTCAAGCTAGAACGTAGGGGAGTATCTTAACATTATTATTCAGAAGTGAAATTGGTCTGTATGATGCACATTATAATAAGTCCTCATATTTCTTTGGAAAAATCTGAGGTAGAATTTTATTGTCTCTAGATTCTATAAACATTGCTAATAATAGTGAAACTAACTTATTTGAATCTTTTTATAAACTTCCACTGGGTAGCCATCAGGGCCTGCTGCTTTCCCACTTTAGACTGAGTTTATAGCATCCACATTGCATAATTCTGGGAGTGTCAGAGGTTTGTCCAGTTCCTCTGCACTAAGAGTGTCTAGCTGTTGTATTTATAATGCATTAAAAAACTCATTGGATTGCGTCTTTTTTTCTTTAAAAAGAATGTAAGGACTTATAGTACTCTTTAAATGTGTGGGTTATGTTTTTATGGTCGTATGGTGATTTTATCTTCATCTGTGTTGATAATTTCTGTTATTGTGTTGCAAACTTCTTGTAGATATGTTGAGATAAGATTTTATTAGCCTTCTCACCGTGTTCATAGTAATGATGTTGTGATTTAAAGATGAGCTTTTCCATTTTTCTTTTTTTTTTTTTTTTTTTGTTAGTACGAGGATAAATATTGATTGCAGAACCTGTCTTTTCCTATAAAGTACCTCATATAGAGAAAAGGCATATAATTTTGCTGATTAACTCTAACTCCTTCTTGGTCTCCAAGTTCTTTTATGGGAAAGATATGAAATAATCTGTCCTCTTTAAAAAATCCTTCAGAGTCTTCCCAAGTATTCCAGCAGTGACACTTCAGGATGCATTTGTCTCTAGAAAATAATTTGCTTGAAGGTGAATTCTGTAAGGTTCACATCTACTAATGATAGGGGGGCTAGACGCCAGCTAGTAAATTTGTGTGCAGAGGGATCAGAAGGGCATGATCTGAGATAACAATAGTGTCATAAATGCAAGATTTGATAGTGGGCAATAAATTATCAATAATGAAATAATACATTTTTGATTAACTATGATATACTAGTGAAAAGAATGAATAGTTTCTTGAGTATGGATATAATAATCTCCATGGGTCTGATAAGTTATGGTCCATTACAACTGTGATTATTTTTGCAGTATTAGATGTTATAGCCACTGTAGTTGACGATTTATCCAGGCCAGGATTTAAAACACAATTACAGTCTCCAGCCATTATAATTTAAGGAGTGCTCATATTGAGAATAGATGCAAATACATTTTGGATAAAATTATCGTTTTAAAGCTTTTAAAGTTTTGACTTTATAGATGGGGTTATTGTCTTTCTAGAAAACAAATCTTCTCCAAAGTGTAGGTTTCTTGCAGACTTCTTCAGGTTTTCGTCCAGGATTTCCCAGTATTTTGTGGCATTTATCTTACCCTGTACCCTAACAAACATTCCACAACCTGCTGTAGGAAAGCATCCCCACAGTTTGATTCTTGCACCACCTTGTGTCATGTTGGGGATGCAGTGTTTGTGTTAGGCCAAACATGGGGTTTAATCTGAGTGACGGACTGCCGGCACCTCAACCTGGTTGGGATGGCCCTGGAATAAAAGGATGGGGGAAGGCAGTGACTTGCTGACACTGCTTCCCCCAAGATGATAGATGGCAGCTTCCCTGGACTGCAGCAGTGGTAATTACAACTCAAAGACACATGATATCCTATATGGTGTTCCACAAGGCTCTATCCTGGGTCCACTGCTCTTCTCAATCTACATGCTTCCATTAGGTCAGATTATCTCAGGGCACAACGTGAGTTACCACAGCTATGCTGATGACATACAATTGTATTTATCAATAGCGCCCGATGACCCCGAATCTCTTGATTCACTAACACAATGTCTGACTTGTATTTCAGAATAGATGAATAGTAACTTTCTCAAATTAAATAAAGAGAAAACTGAAATCTTGGTAATTGGCAATAATGGATACAATGAGGCTATTAGAAATAAACTGGAAGCATTAGGATTAAAAGTCAAAACGGAGGTAAAAAGCTTAGGGGTAACTGTTGACTGTAATCTAAATTTTAAATCGCATATTAACCAGATCACTAGGACAGCATTTTTTCACTTAAGAAACATAGCAAAAGTTTGACCTCTTATATCATTGAAAGATGCTGAGAAATTAGTTCATGCGTTTGTTTTCAGTCGACTAGATTACTGTAACGCACTCCTCTCAGGACTACCCAAAAAAGACATCAATCATTTGCAACTAGTGCAGAATGCAGCTGCTAGAATCATAACAAGGAAAAGAAAATCCGAGCACATCTCTCCAGTTTTGATGTCACTACACTGGTTACCTGTGTCATTCAGGATTGACTTTAAAATTTTGCTTATGGTTTATAAAGCCTTAAATAATCTCACCCTATCCTATATATCGGAATGTCTGACGTCTTATATACCAAATCGCAACCTCAGATCCTCAACTGAGTGTCTCCTTAGAATTCCAAGAGCAAAACTTAAAAGAAGTGGTGAGGCGGCCTTCTGCTGTTATGCACCTAAAATCTGGAATAGCCTGCCAGTAGGAATTCGCCAGGCTAATACAGTGGAGCACTTTAAAAAACTGCTGAAAACACATTATTTTAACATGGCCTTCTCATAACTTCACTGTAATTTAATCCTGATACTCTGTATATCCAATTCATTATAATAACCATTCATGGTGGCTCTAAAATCTGTACTAACCCCTACTCTCTCTTCTGTTTCCTTTTCCGGTGTCCTTTTGGTGGTGGCTTGTGTCACCACCATCTACTCTAAGTACCATGATGTTCCAAAAATGATGGATGGATTAAAAGCCAGAAGTCTGTATGACCATCAGCATCAAGTGACTCCGTGAGAACCCTAACTACAAAGAGGACTATTTCATTTATGTTAGGTAGAATGCCCAGAGGGCACTGGGCGGTCTCATGGCCTGGAACCCCTACAGATTTAATTTTTTTATCCAGCTTTCTGGAGTTTTTTTTTGTTTTTTCTGTCCACCCTGGCCATCGGACCTTACTCCTTTTCTATGTTAACTAATGTTAATTTCTTATTTTGTCTTTTATTTTTCTTTTCTTCATTATGTAAAGCACTTTGAGCTACTTTTTGTATGAAAATGTGCTATATAAATAAATGTTGTTGTTGTTGTTGTTGCCCCGGATGTCCTCAGGGCACTATGGGACTTGGAGTATGGCAGCACAGACCTGCGGGGTACCGTGGGTGCTGCCAGGGGACACTGTGAGAAGTTGGTGGGAAAATAAATTCTCACCTACCTCGGAAGTACAAATGGACTACGACAATGAAACTCCCGAAGTACTTCCGGGCCAATTGAAAACTTGAATTCTCCAGCTGACCCGGAAGTGCTAGTAAGTCATGTGGGAGGAAGAATAGAAGCACTTCTGGGCCAAAAACTATATAAAGGACTGATGAGAACCCAGCAAGCAAACCGGAGTTGGGAGGGACTGTGATGGAGCTGCTGGGAGGAGAGGAGGAGAATTATTGTATTTAGTATTTTGTGATTATTATAGTGTTTACTTGTTTATGGTGGTGGGGGTGCTTTTGGGCACTTTGAAGAAGAAAATTAAAATTCTTCTGGGTGCTTTTAAACCTGTGTCTGCATCTGTCTGTTGGGTTTCACGGGGCAACAGCGCCCTCAAGCGTCCGTTTATTGACATCTGATAGCCAAAAAGCCCAGTTTTGGTGTCATCAGACCACAGAACCTTCTTCCAGCTGACTTCAGAGTTCCCCACATGCCACCTGGAAAATTCTTGCTGAGAGGCCATGTGCATTTTTAAAGAGTGTCTTTCTTTCTGCCACTCTCCCATAAAGCAACAGTTGTTGTATACACAGTCTCTTCAATATGTATTCCATGTACCTTGCAACTTCTTCAGAGTTCTTATAGGTCTCTTTGTGGTCTCACCAACTAGTCTTTTTCTTGTCCAATTACTCAATTTATGTGGACTTCCTGCTCTAGGCAGATTTACAGCAGTGCCATACTCTTTCCATTTCTTAATGACTGGTTAAACTGGACTCCAAGGGATAGTCAATGACTTGGATATTTTCTTGTCTCCATCCCTTTCAGAAAGTATTCTTTTCTCATCATCATATAAGATTCCAGGACCAGGATTCTGACTAGCTCAAGTTGGACTTTCCAGATAAGGTGCATTTAAACTACAATCTATTGAAACCCCTTGATAGGTGATCTCCATTAAACTAATTCTGTGACTTCTAAAACCCATTGGCTGGATTTAGATGTGCAGTATTAAAGTGAACTAGCCAACCCGCGGCGTAGCATACGCCACATAATTATGTATTGATGGGTGACCACTTCCTGAACGACACAGTTGTCAGTACTTGTAGTCACAGTTGAGAAACACTTTTTTAATGTCTTTTAAGCACAGGGGAAACAATGAACATGTGAAACATCCGTAATGTAATAAGCCACCAAGAAAAGTAAAATTGCAACAATGCTATCTACAAAAGTGAAAACAAATTCGGCCCCGTGTATTTTTTAACTGCCTTGTGGGGCCGTAGTAGTGTTGCTGCTTTGCGGTAAGGAGACTCTGGAAGATTGTGTGTTCGCTTCCCGGTTCCTTCCTGTGTGGATAGTGCTTTGAATACTGAGAACACCGCTATATCAATGTAACGAAGTATTATTATTCCTATGTGTCCAGCGCGCTCTCTCTCTCGCACGCGTCTGTGTGTGTGTGTGTGTGTCACACGCTCTCGCTCTCTCGCTGCACGTGGTCCTGTAGGCAAACGTCGCAAAAATAATATATTGATAGCTGAACACTTCCGGACAGACACAGTTGTCTAAAAGGAGGGAAAAAAATGAACATTTGCAAAATCCGTAACGGTGCTTTCAGTAAGTACAATGCACACGCGTTTAATTTCATTCAGCGATTCAGTTCCGAGACAAACATGCCTCTTCTTACCTGGTCCTCCCCCGTCCACCTTCGTTCTCTAAGCTTACACACCCCCTGGTCATGTGTCCGCTTGCAAGAGCAAGTCACGGAGACCCGCCCACCAACATTAAGAGCATGGCGTAGTTTTAGAAACACTTTTTTAATGTCTTTTAAGCACAGGGGAAACAATGTACATGTGAAACATCCGTAATGTAATAAGCCACCAAGAAAAGTAACATGCTATGCTATGCTATGCACAGAAGTGAAAACAAATTCAAGCCCGGTGTATTTTTTAACTGCCTTGTGGGGCTGTAGTAGTGTTGTTGGTTTGCAGTAAGGAGACTCTGGAAGATTGTGTGTTCGCTTCCCGGTTCCTTCCTGTGTGGATAGCGCTTTGAATACTGAGAATCAGTATCGGTATATCAATGTAACGAAGTATTATTATTCCTATGTGTCCAGCGCTCTCTCTCTCCCGCGTGTGTGTGCCTGTATGTGTGTGTGTGTCACACGCTCTCGTTCTCTCTCTCGCTCGCTGAACGTGGTCCTGCAGGCAAACGCCGCAAAAATAATATATTGATTGCTGAACATTTCCGGAAAGACACAGTTGTCTAAAAGGAGGGAAAAAAATGAACATTTGCAAAATCCGTAACGCTCCTTTCAGTAAGTATAATGCACACGCTTTTGTTGGCCAGTTTTTGCCAGCCGACCGTCGTCGCACGGTCATTCAGCGAGTCAGTTCCGCGACAAATATGCCTCTTCTTACCTGGTCCTCCCCCCTCCACCCTCGTTCTCTAAGCTTACACACCCCCTGGTCATGTGCCCGCTCACAAGAGCAGCTCACGGAGCCCCAGCCACCAACTTTAAGACCATTGGATGAAGCAGGTGAGACGCTAATGAAACAGAGGCACAGGGCTTATTGATTTTTAAAGACTGCTTCCTTCATTGTGTTTCGAGAGGGAAACATGCAATTGTCCGTGACTTACAATTGGAGGACAGCCGACTCTAATGAAACAGAGGCACAGGGCGTATTGGCTTTTAAAGACTGCTTACTTCATTGTGTTTTAACCTCAGTTGTAAAGGATTGTTTTAAGGATCCCATGGGATACCCCTCGCAAACTGTTTTTCACGCTGCATATGACGATTCACCTCCGCGAGAAACATGCCTCTATGAACAGTCAACGTGGCTCGGAGGTGCATGTGGCCTCTACGACAGACGAATATAAATGACGCCGTTTTTCCTGTGTCGTTGCGTCCGAGTTGGTGGGCGTGGCTCTGCGAGTTGTCGTCGTATCCAATGGTCTTAGAGTTGGTGGGCGTGGCTCCTTCCTGCGTGCGCCATGGGTGTCTTACTTGTTGGTGGCTTAGTGAATCCACGCCCCTTCCGGCGTGCTTTCCATGGTTTGCTACTTGTCTTCTGGCTTAGTCTTTTATATTTGTTTAATTTATATCACATTGCAGAGATCTGTTTTAACTTTTTCTGTTTATCAGTGTCAAAAATGCTAAATTAACTTCATTGTGATTCAATGTTGTGTAATGATAAAATGTGAAAACTTCCAAGGAGATGAATATTTTTATAGCACTGCATATTTTGTTAGAGATCGATTTCTATTGTACTGCTCATTTACCTTGATATGTATGTATTTTGTGAGCTGCGAAGCTGATCGCACCCCCAGAAGTTACAGACGCCCCTGGGAAAACCCCTAAGAAACTTAGACAGTTTACCTTCACATTCCTCCTTTCCCTTTTAGCCGGCTCTGTCGCATAATATGCCTCTCGCGTGGTGCTCCACCTTCTTAAAAAGCCTGCACGGGCTTCTCTCAGTTTGCTAAACTGATTGCTTGCTTCTCCTTATCCCTCTCTCAGACATTCTCTCCTTCTGGGGAAACTGTCATCTCTGACTTGTCATAGAGCAGTACGTTTAAACTTTTGAAAAGAGACAAATGTTTGTTTGCAGTGTTTTCAATAAAGTTCCTTTCTTTTCTACAACCTCCTGTGTCTCTGTGCAAATCTGTGACCCAAGCGTGACAAGTGGTACCAGGAGTGGTTGCACAGATGGATGCACAGTTGGAAGCCGAATATATTTTTCAGCTTGCCCAGAATGTTCCGCTCCCTTACGATCCAGAAGATGATTTATCTCCCGAGCGTCCTCCAAGTGTCCGACCTCCAAGTGTCCGACGCATCGTGGAAAAGATTGTTATGAACATAGTGCTGTTCGGGATACCTACACTTCTCCGAGATGAGTTTCTTCGTCAGAATCTTGAATCACTGGTGGTTATGTCTCAACGGTTGGAAGGCTCACATACCACTTGGAAAACAGGCAGTGGATACGGTGCTCCGTATGCTATGTTACAACCTCCGAGGGACCGCCCAGGACATCCTCGTCAACTTGACCGTGGTCCGGAATGTCATCAACCATCAGCAACTGATCCTCGGATTTCGTCGGGAAGGCCTCCCGGGAACGAAGTTGGTGCAGTTACGAATGAGATGCCTGCTTCTGGAGAAAGAAGCCGCGGTTGTGGACGTCGCCGAGGATATTTTGGCGGGGGCGCTGAACGAAGATGTTTCCGGTGTGACCAACCGGGTCACTTGGTGAGAGATTGCCGCCTGTCTCCAGCTCAATCGATGGAAATTGGCGCAGCGGATGTTTGTTGCTCGAATATTCCGGATCCATCGAAAAAGAAAGATGGCTTATTTTTCTCGGTGAACTTCGGGGGTCGCGAGGTGACAGCGTTATTGGACTCAGACAGTGACCTTTATGTGGTCAGATGCGACTGTCTTGACGACAGTTACCATAGTAATACTGAGACTGTAAAAATACGTTGTGTACATGGAGATGTTAAAGACTATGAGACATTGCTTCTTCCTTTAACTTATAAGGGTCGTCAATTTAAAGTTTGGTCTGCTGTTTCTGACTCATCCCCTTGGCCTCTGCTGATAGGCAGAAGGAATGCCCTTTTTCCTAAACTGATGGCTGAACATCGCTCAGCAGTAAACGATTCACCTATTGAATTTAGTCGGGGGGAGGAAGATGGGGAACTGGTGGCGGTTGGGAAAAATCTAGAACCCCAATTAGATATTGAACCCGATCTCTCCAGTGAGTCTGGGGGAGACACCCCCCACAATTTCTCAGAATGGCAAGGCCCTTCCACATCCTCTCAGATTGTGAATGTCTCAGAACCCAAACCGAGTACTAGCCAGCAGCCAGATTTTGTGCGCTTGCAGTGTGCTGATAGCTCATTAGAATATGCATTTAAACAGGCTCACACTGCTAGTGACTCCTATTACCAAGAGCGTGATACCGGGAGCTTGAAAACACCACATTTTCTAGAGAAAGACGGTTGTCTTTTCAGAGTGATTACAGACCATTTGTTGGGGGAATTTATTGAGCAGTTAGTGGTACCTGAGGGGCATAGGGAAATTCTTTTACAGCTGGCTCACTCTCACATCTTGGGAGGGCATCTGGGGGCTGATAAGACCAGAGAGCGGTTATCAAAACGATTTTATTGGCTGAACATGGGAAAGGATGTTGAATGGTTCTATACTTCATGTCCTGACTGTCAGATCGTCTCCGCTTATAAGCCTCCTTGGGCTCCCCTTTGCCCTATGCCTATTTTGGATGTCCCATTTCAGAGGGTGGGATTAGATATTGTAGGCCCTTTACCTAAGACTAGAAATGGTTTCCAATATATGCTGGTGTTAGTTGATTATGCAACGCGATATCCAGAAGTGGCTGCTTTGAAAAAGGCCAACTCCTCCGCAGTAGCCAAAGCTCTGTCCGTGATTTTTACTCATATTGGCATTCCTAAGGAAATTTTGACTGACCAAGGCACACCTTTTACTTCTCGTGTGATGAAACAATTATGTAAAAGATTCGCTATTAAGAAATTGGGCACCACTGTTTACCATCCTCAGACTAATGGTTTGACTGAACGGTTTAACAAAACCTTAAAACAAATGATCAGAAGAGTTACTCATAATGATCCCACAACTTGGGACACAGTCCTGCCTTTTGTTTTGTTCGCGGTGCGGGAATCACCGCAAGCATCCACTGGTTTGAGTCCTTTTGAGTTATTATTTGGCAGGCGCCCAAGAGGCATCCTAGATGTTGTACGAGAAGAATGGATAGGACATGAAACAACATCTCTCGGGGAGAGTTTTGCAGAGCGGGTAGTTTCCTTGCAAGATAGAATTTCTAGACTTTCTTCTATTGCTGTGGAGCATCAACAGCGAGAACAGGAAACACAGAAACGTCTTTATGATAGACAGTCAGCTTCGCGAATTCAAACCCGGCGATCATGTTTTAGTACTGGTACCGTCTGACCCGCACAAATTCCCAGCTAAATGGCAGGGTCCAGCAGTTATCGAGGAGCATATGGGACCAGTAAACTACAAGGTTAGAATACCAGGCCGGCGAAAACCATTCCAAATTTTACACATTAATCTCTTAAAGAAATGGCACGACCGACAAGAGGTTCACACTTCCTTGGCTGCTGTTTTTCAAACTGATGTTGTCATTGATAACGATTTAACTGATTCACAAAAAACAGAGTTGTTAAACTTGATAGAACAGAACACTGATGTTTTTTCAGACTTGCCAGGCGTCACTAATTTAGCAGAACATAAAATCACCACTGAACCCGGTGTTCGAGTGCAGATGCGGCCATTTCGAATCCCGGAAGCACGAAGAAATATTGTGCGCGAAGAAGTCAAGAAGATGCTGGAGCTAGGTGTAATTTGAGAAAGTAAAAGTGACTGGTGTTGTCCACTCGTGTTAGTTCCCAAGCCAGATGGTTCGATTCGCTTCTGTATCGATTTTAGGCGCTTGAATAAGGTGTCTAAATTTGATGCTTACCCAATGCCCCGGGTAGACGAACTCTTGGAAAAACTGGGTCAGGCGACCTATATTTCCACACTAGACCTCACAAAGGGTTATTGGCAGGTGCCTCTAGAGGCTAACAGTTGTGAGAAAACAGCATTTGCAACCCCTGGTGGACTTTATAAATTTACAAGACTCCCGTTTGGTCTTCATGGAGCCCCTCTAACATTTCAGCGAATGATGGATCAGATGCTGCATCCACATTCTGAATATTCTGGGGCGTATCTTGATGACGTGGTGATTTTCAGCAATGATTGGCATTCGCATTTAAAACGTCTTCAGGTTGTACTTGATAGCCTGAAATGAGCTGGATTAACTGCTAACCCTAAGAAATGTAAACTAGGTATGTCTGAGACTCATTATCTAGGTTACTCCATGGGCAGGGGTTTACTTCGTCCACAATTAAGGAAAATACAGGAGGTGCTTGCTTACCCACATCCTAAAACGCAAAAACAGGTGCACGCTTTTCTTGGACTAGCTGGTTACTACAGAAGATTCATCCCTGACTTCTCAAATAGAGCTGCTCCTCTCTCAGAGCTTACTAAAGGAAGAAAAAACCGCCCTATCATTTGGACAGAACCTTGCGAACGTTCCTTTTCAGATTTAAAAAAAGCTTTGTCTTCTTATCCAGTGCTACGAAATCCCAATTTCTCTAAAGACTTTATACTACAAAGGGACGCTAGTGCAGTCGGAGTAGGCGCGGTCCTATCCCAGGTAGTTGATGGAGAAGAACACCCTATCACATACTTGAGTAGGAAATTACTTCCCAGAGAACGCAATTATTCAACTATTGAGAAAGAATGTTTGGCGATTAAATGGGCTGTAGAAGCGCTACGCTATTACTTATGGGGACGAAAGTTCACATTAGTAACTGATCATGCTCCACTTCAATTGAAATACCGTCAAAAAGATACAAACTCCCGTCTCATGAGATGGTTCTTAGGATTACAACCTTACAGTTTTGAAGTCAGGCATCGACCTGGCTCTGAGCATATTAATGCTGATGTCCTGTCACGTCTGTTTGAACCTGGTCTGGAAGGTCGCTTGATTCACGAAAACGTGAATAAAGCTGAGGGAGGGGGTGTGAGCTGCGAAGCTGATCGCACCCCCAGAAGTTACAGACGCCCCTGGCAAAACCCCTAAGAAACTTAGACATTTTACCTTCACATTCCTCCTTTCCATTTTAGCCGGCTCTGTCGCATAATATGCCTCTCGCGCAGTTCTCCGCCTTCTTAAAAAGCCTGCACGGGCTTCTCTCAGTTTGTTAAACTGATTGCTTGCTTCTCCTTATCCCTCTCTCAGACATTCTCTCCTCCTGGGGAAACTGTCATCTCTGACTTGTCATGGATGAGCACGTTTAAACTTTTGAAAAGAGACAAATGTTTGTTTGCAGTGTTTTGAATAAAGTTCCTTTCTTCTCTACAACCTCCTGTGTCTCTGTGCAAATCTGTGACCCAAGCGTGACAATTTATACTGCATGTGTGAAGATTGTAAAGTTATGTGAATTTTTATTTTATTTGTTATATGATACTGTGCATCATAACTTATGGGAAGCAAAGGACTGCATGCAAATAGTGTGCCTTTTCAAACTGCATTTGAGTATACTTACAGGAGACTGAAATTAAAAAGAATTGATGAAAGTATAACACACAATACAATAAAACTATCACTTTTAGTCTGTTTAAAAAAGAGGTTCAGATTGACTAAACTCTTTTAAGAAGCAATTCAAGAAGTCAAACTATTCAAGAAGCAATTCTCCAGGTTGCACAAAAATTCAACTGCACAAAATTCAAGAATATTCCAAAATATTTTTAAATTGTCTGATATTGTATATATAGAGTAGTGCAAATAGATCTTTTTGTAGAGTATATGTCAATGAATGCAGATTTTGTGCAATAGCATGCAAATACTGGCTGACAGCCAGTGTACGGAAGAAAGTCATTATTTGTGCCTGCCTTACATTCAGTAAAGAATCAATGATGCAATTGCTTTTCCTTTCTTCACCAAACTATTTAGGTTTACTTAACTGCAATCATCACTACTTATTCTCTTATTTTTACATTATTTTTCACCAAAGCATTGAAGTTAACATAATTTCAGTCTTGCCTGAGGATACCGTACACAAGAACTGTAAAGATACAATTATTAAAACGTTTCTGATAAGCAGCAGCATTTTGTTGCTTAACACAAGAGGAGAGACCAGGGCCGAAATTTATCAAGTGAATTACTGTAGCAATTGCCATATTTAATTCGTACCACAGAGTAGGGTATAAGAAGTTGTCTCACACATGTGCTTAGGAGGCAGTCAACAAGCCCTGAGGTGATTGAAATATTGCGAGACAAGGGGTTGATATGTTGTACTAATGCCTGTCTCTTTCTTTCGCCAGATAAAAAGAAGAAATATAACTCATCTTCCACACTTCCGGGTTCCCAAGATGGCTTCCAATCATCACTTCCGCTTTTTAAACTCCCGATGATGACGTCACTTCTGGCTTCCTCACCATGATGTCACTTTCGGCTCCATCTAGATGACGTCACTTCCGGCATCACCTCACTTCAGACTCCCAATGATGACGTGACTCCTGTCTGACAGCTATGATGTCATCTCCTGCCAACTCATTTCCTTCAGCCATTTTTCACTGTATAAAAATGCCATCTTTGTCTTGTACTATTATCAATTGCTGTAAAGTACTTTGATCACAATTTTGCCTTTTTTGCATTTATTGTCCCCAATCCTTTTTCCTAGTTGTGGATCCTACATATCCCAGGTATGAGATAGAGTTCACGTTTGAGAATGAGTAAAGTCACAACTTCTTGACATTATGAGTCGCAAATTGGAAGTCATGATGTAGTTTTGTAGTTTTCTGATACTAACGCTAAGGCTGCACTACAAAGATTATAATAATAATAATAAAAGTAGTAGTAGAAGAGTAAGAAGGAAAACAACAACAATAATAATGCAATGAGCACTAAGATAAAAAGACCAAGATACACACACCAAATGACAATAAAGACCAAAATCAGCCATGCTTATTTAACAATCAATACTCATGGGATTTTTCCAGCCTTGCATCTTATGCTTTCTGGGTTAAACTCCAGGCTTCCCCATGACCCTGTTTAGGAGAAAGTGGGTTTAAACAATAGGCGGAATGATGGATGGAAAGATAATCCACAGTCATATTTTAAGATGAATCACACTCTTGTTGTTAATGCAGCAGGAAACACCTCTTAAAGTAATCAATATTGAAACTAGCTAGAGCTATTATTGTGCTGTTTCTTAAGTCGCGTTCACTCTTCCAGTGTCCCTATCATCATCCACTGTGGGGTACTGTGCCTATCTATGTGATCTACCCTTATTTTTACTGAGGCTTCGTTTATGTAATGCTCTAGGAGCCTCCTCCTGCCTTCTTGAACCTTCTTGGCCTTGTAAAATGTTACGGGAATGTTTCAGGGGTTAGTTGAATGCAATACTCAGTGTACCAGTGTGACATTTTGCTGTTATCCACCAATCCAGCTCTATTTACCTTCAGGGTAATATGCTGGCTACTACAGTACAGTTTACATTCATAACCACCTGTGTATTAATACTATGATATTACTTGAGGTTCAAATAAGCATACTCATCAACACTTGAAGAATTTTGATCTTTATGTGCATGCTGATTTGCATGAATGCAGCTTGCTTTAACATTATTTCGTGTGGAGTGGTAGAAAAACATTTAAATTTGCTTATTAACTTTACATATTGTGAAGACATTAAAGTTTGGTGCAAGACTGTTAAATACACATATCATTGCCATTGAAAAGCAGCATTTTATATGTAATGTTACCATCACTTTCATTTCGTCTGACAGCACATGGCTTCTCACCACAGACAGAGTGTTCACATAACGTGCAAGATCTGTTATAAGCATTATTCCAATTCTGCCAAATCAATATCATTTTATGAGTCCATTGTTGTCCAGGATTTACAAAATATTCTGACTTCCCTGGGATGTGCATCCTGATCTCTGCCTAAACACTTTCTCTGGCAGCTCCTAGCAAGTTAGGACAGCTCACAAGCTCTGCAAAATCCTGGTGAAGTTAGGAGTAGTTTCCTAAATTAGGAAAATTGCTAAAATGCTATTACTCTTACTCCTAAGAGTAGGAACAAATTAGCATCACTCTGACAGTCTTGAGCCAGTTAGGACTGTGTTCCTCTGAGACAATTGATAAATATGAGCACAGGGGTCCAGAGCTGAGAATACACGAGGTGTGAAGAGCATGGTGCTTGTTCTGTTCCATAGCTCAATCAGTCAAGGAAGGACAACAACCATGAAAAAATAAAAATATAGGCATCAGCCCATACATGAAGACAGATCTAAGTGCATTTGAACTTCAAATAATACAGGCTTAATGTGAATTTAGTGTAAATGTAAGATAGATGTAATTAGGAGTGTATATTGAATGATAGAGATATACCTTTTGACTTTAGACTAAGCAAAGAAGAAAGAGCAGTGCATTGAAAAGAGACCCAAAAGCGTTGGAGAGAAAAGAATGCAAAAAAACACACATGCACACATGCATACATGCGTGAGCACACACACACACGAGCGTAATCACACACATGCGCACAAACACACGCACACACACCCACACACATACACAAGCGGACACACGCGCGTGCATGCACACACACACGCATGCAATTTGCACATAGATTATTGTTCTATTTGGCATTCTTTTTTGCCTTCTTTCTCTCTGACCATTCTTTCCAAGAAGGTCCAATCGGGGTCAGAAATAAAAGACTTCATAAGGACGTTCAAAAACATTGGCGCGATACACATGCAGAGCAGGTTAGAGATTATGAAAGTAGTAAAATTCGAAACTATCAATAAAAAGAAAGTAAAGCTCACATTAGCACAAACAAATGGAAATTATTACTCAGTGAAATAACAGAACAGCAAAAAGAGATCGAATGTATGGACATGGGTGATATGTCAGAAGTATGTAGATATTGTAAGGAATTAAAGTTTAAATCGGAGACTTGTAAATTGTCTAATTCGTGTTGCCATCAGGGAAAACTAGTGTTGCCTCCCAATGAAGAGCATATCCGCGAGAATTGAATTATTTGTTGTTTGGTGAAAGTGAAATCCACAAACACTACAAGCAAAATATCCGCGTCTACAATAATATTTTCACGTTCGCATCTTTCAATGCACAAAATGTAGATTTACACAATAATGGACCATACGCTATGAGAATCTGTGGTCCTGCAACAATTAAAGATACGACAAGTTTAATTTCGTTGAAACCACAGTTCGGTCAGGTGTATATTTATAATCACGGAGAAGCGATGCAACACAGAATCGAAAGAGTATGTAACAGTTCCCATGAAAATAACAATCTCTTTAAATTGTATATCCAGTTAACCAAACCTGGGGGTGGGTGAGCGAAGCGAGCTCCGCCCCCTAGTACTACAACATAATAAACCGCACATACAAGTATATATTACTTGCAAATACATATTGTATACCATGGTCTATCTATCTATCTATCTATCTATCTATCTATCTATCTATCTATCTATCTATCTATCTATCTATCTATCTATCTATCTATCTATCTATCTATCTATGTTGCCTGATAAGAATACTTGCTTTTTATTTATTTATTTAGTATTTTTGACAGCTGTTCTGAGGAAACTTAAGTTCAAAAATGTTATTGTACTATATACATGTCAATAACCTTGACTTGATCTATCATTCATTGTCCAAATTCATTCAATTTTAGACTCAGAAGAATGTATAGAAAATGTATAGAAAAAAATTAAGACAAGAACCAACCACAAATCTCAATTTTTGTATTTTATTTAGCTATGTTAACAGTTGTAATAGTACACTCTACTATTGGGATTGTACATGAAAGGGTGATAAAGAGCTAAATTAAATGTGGGCTATCTTCTCTTACCTGGATAACTATATCTTTTGGGCTTATGTTGTTCTTTGTTTAGAAACTTCAAATTATTTAAAAACTGCAATGCTATATGAAGGTAGGCAAGATTGCAGCCTGATCAGCATAGGAGGACACATTCTGGAATGGTTATTATTACTTGGACAAGCTGCCTCATCAATTCGATCTTCTCCAGAAATTCATTGTGAGAGAATGGGTATCCCCCAAGCAATCAGTGGGCTTCAGTAGAGCCTCTGAGAGAGTGTAGTCCTTGCATGAGCCTCTGTGGTAAGATGGTTGACTTGGAAGTGCTTTCTGGGGGGCCTCATTGATAGGGTAGACTCATCATTAACGTCAGCTTGGGGTTGGGAGAGGAGCAGAGGCAAGAGCTCCTCTGGAAGCAAATACATTATGGAAGCAAAAGGCTTGGAGATAGGGAGGAGCTCATTATGTCCTATAGTTCATTAATTGTGTTTAGGCAGTCCCAAAAGGGTGTAATTTATTTATTTTATTTCATTTACTGTATGCTATTCCTTCCACTTTTATTCTCCTTTTTTGTGTTAATTTGAGTAATAAGTAATTCTTTGGGTGGCGCAGTGGGTAGTGCTGCTGTCTCGCAGTTAGGAGACCCGGGTTTGCTTCCCAGGTCCTCCCTGCATGGAGTTTGCATGTTCTCCCAGTGTCTGCGTGGGTTTTCTCCAGGTGCTCCGGTTTCCTCCCACAGTCCAAAGACATGCAGGTTAGGTGCATTGGCGATTCTAAATTGTCCCTAGTGTGTGCTTGGTGTGTGTGTGTGTGCGCGCCCTGCCCGGGGTTTGTTTCCTGCCTTGCGCCCTGTGTTGGCTGGGATTGACTCCAGCAGACCCCCGTGACCCTGTAGTTAGGATATTGGATAATTGATGGATGGAAGTTATTCTTTGAGGTCAACCATGTATTGTCACTACCTTTTCTAAGCCATTTACCATGTAATGTATTTGCACAAATGAAAGAGTGAACACATAAAGTAAATATATTTTTTCCATAGACATTGAAAAAATCCAGTGACCACAGGTAGATCACAGCTTAAAGGAACAAAACAGAAAAGTAAAATCCATCCAACCATTATCCAACGTGCTATATCCTAACTACAGGGTCACAGGGGTCTGCTGGAGCCAATCCCAGCCAACACAGGGCTAACCCAGGTCTCCTAACTGTGAGGCAGAAGCACTTCCCACTGCACCACTGTGCCACCCATAGAAGAGTAAATTGATATATAAAACAGAAAGAAAAAAAATAAAAGCAGCCACCTGAAGTCAAGATTCAATTTCCCATATCTCTTTCTCAGAATGTTCAAAGTGCCATAGGGGAAACTTTAGCTTTCAGTAGATTATCCTTTGAGCACTAAGTAGTAATATGTAATGTTCATACAAGCAAAAAAGTTCAGATATTTCCCTTTTCCAAATTTTCAAAATTATTTTCCACTGACCACCACAAAAAAACTCACACCAAACCTATTTCAGAGTTAAAATAGAAACAGGTCATCTTTTAGGACAACAAGCATAATTCCAGGTCTGTTTGGTCTATTATAGCCCTTCAAGGCTATAGAAGTTTTGTTAAAGAGCCGTTCTCAATCTTTTAGTTTTCTTCTGTGAGCTGTTGACCAAGACATCACATTGTACACCATGCACAGTGTGGAGTTTCTTCTGCTCATCTGGCAGAAAGTTAACCTCTGATGTCTTTTCTGGGTTCCCATTTTATATGCTGTATGGGTGTTACATGACCAAAGGATATTGGCCCTGAATGTGAGTGTCCTGTGTCCCTGGGAAACACTGTTCCTCCTAAGTATCACCAAGCCTTGCTGGTTTTTTGTCTCCATCTTAGGAAAAGATGAAGAAGGCAGCAGAAGATTCTAGACCTATCTCTGAGGATTTTTTGTATCACAAGAAGGCAGAGTGAACTGTGAGAATTGTCATAGGTATCCAATCAAAAGAATGAAAATGAAGACCCACACTCTTGAGGTAATCAGGTCTCCATGTATAGTGTGATCTGGGAGAACATGCAAACTCACTTAAAAGGGAATTCCTTGTGCCTTTAAACGTGTTTTTTCCCCTTTTGTTCTTTTGTCAGGAAGGAAGTGAGTAAAAACAGATATCTACCTGAATAAGTCATGAATGCTTCAGGCAACCTGCCCATCCCAGATAAGTCAGTGAAGAGGTGAAAAGACTACTATTTCCAGTTATTTAAAAGAGGAAAAGCAGATCACTGCTGTTGTCATGTACATGATTCAACATTTAACTGAAATTATTCAACTTTATCAATGTCTTTTCAAAAGTGACCTTTCTTTCTTCTTTGGTAAGAGAGATGAGGATTAATTTCACTAACTAATATAAAAACGTGTGGAATTGAAAATCTGCTTGAGAGTTGTGTGTTAGTTATGATTTTTTTGTCTTTATTTTATTTCTATTGGTTTCATTTGTTTTTCTGTTATTGTGAATGGTCACTTTAAATGTGAGCCTATCACCACTTCTGAGCCCCCTCTGTGGCTACTTAAAGCTAGAGAAGAAGACGCTCAGGGTGTGATGTATGAAAGTTGTGTGGATACTGTAAGTATTGTGTTTTCTTTCATTTTGTTGTTCTGGCTTTGGCCTGTTTCCTGTCTGATTATTAGATTATGGCGCTCCGGTTTCCTCCCACAGTTCAAAGACATGCAGGTTAGGTGGATTGGCGATTCTAAATTGGCCCTAGTGTGTGCTTGGTGTGTGGGTGTGTTTGTCTGTGTGTCCTGCGGTGGGTTGGCACCCTGCCCGGGATTGGTTCCTGCCTTGTGCCCTGTGTTGGCTGGGATTGGCTCCAGCAGACCCCCGTGACCCTGTGTTCGAATTCAGCAGGTTGGAAAATGGATGGATGGATGGATTATTAGATTATTCTAATAGATCCTGTTTTGGAACTTTTAGGAAATTATTTTCACTCGTTTAGAAACATTTATATTTTTTCCTTTTTTAAAATATATACCTGTATTAATTTGTGGAGATTCATTGTTTAATTGTCATTTTACAAGGTTTCACATTTTCTGCATCTCGTAAAGCATTTTTGCTATTTTGAGACTGTAAACATGCTTTACATTTTAAAGTTGATTTCTCTATATTTTAGAGTCTAGATTAGGTTTAAGCCTCAGTCAGTAGTGGGATTAGGGGGACAATGGGCGTTTGGGATTAGTTCTAGTAGTTGGGGGAACTAGCTGGGTTGGAGGTGTGCTTCTTCTGGGCTAGCCAGTGGATAACCTTATTGAGATTGGGAGAAGACCACAACACAATATTAAGAGAATGCCCAATTTATGTTTAAGACAGCCAGACACTTTTTCCTCTGTCCTTTGCTCATGGGGTGGGTCCTAACTGATGGGAATAATACACATGCCTTTATTAGCAGAATGGTCTCCATTCCAATTCACTTTAAATAGTTTTTTTCCACCAACAAATGAAGGACATTCTTAATTATGTGTACAAATATTTCAGATTTATCTATCTACCAGTTTATCTGAAAGAGTACAATTAGCTAAAAAACAATTATCAAAGTGTATTTCATTGTATTTGATTAATTTACTGAATAAAATCTTCTGAACTCAATCTGTTTCTTTCAGCTACCTCAAAATAATTCCATTGAAATCTCCAGAAACTCCATTGAAATATATCTAAATTGGACAAAATAACTTTTTGCTCAGTATGAAATAATATTTTATTCATTCTAATTATATCAGTATAGCTATTTCAAGTTCTTGTTTAAACCCAAAAATATTTTTGGGAACTTTTGTAAATACAGTAAGCCCTTCAACTGCCTAAATTTTTTTCATCTGCCTTTATAACTAAGACTCTTTTAGTTTTGTGTGCAAACAAATTATAACTGTTCAAAACGGCCCTAGGGAGAATAAGACTGCATAAACACTGAAATCTGCGTGCATTACAAAAATGAATTAATTAAGTAAGAAGCAAACAGCTAATAATAAACCAAACTCTCATTAGTTGCACAATAATCTGGCCTTCTATATATCATTTTAACCTTCAGCACTGTAAAAAATTGTAACCTTGAGTTTAGAGAACAGAATATGGAAAAATATGAAGAGGATGCTAAATTGAAGTAATTTCCTAACTAAAATGTTTGGAGAACTGAAGCAAAGTGTCACTTGATATATTTATAATACTTTAGCTGTATTTTTAAACTTGATTTTCTATTTAGCTTTACTATAGTGAATACCATCCCATGGCACTGGCTATATTTTCACATGCCATTGCCTGGCTAACTCACTGGAGTCCATGATTAGTGCAACTGCATCCCTATCAGCTTAAAAGGAGTCTGAGCAGGAGACAAAGGGAAATTGAAAAACCTAAGGACTAGCAAGGTAAGAGCGGGTATGTATATAAGCTAGTACAGTGAATGGGAAGCCAATTGGTTAGAAGCCCTTCGAGTGGTGGGGGGCAAGAGGGCAGACGGGTGGATTGTTCCTTGCAGAGAGGTTTGAAGTAACAGGGACAATTGTTGGTAGCCCATTGATGCTGAGGAGGGCGTGAGAAATGGGGGTTCAGCTTAAAAAGCCCCAGCACAAGTTGAATGAGCCAGTTGGGGTGAGAGCTGGAGAGAAGAACCACAGCTGTCAGCATCTCCGTCCAGCTACAAGAACTGGGAGGATGGAGGAAGGAAAACGAGCTGGGCTGGAAAGAATGGAATCCTAATTTGTACAAGGTTTTATTTGTGGATTTTAACCATGTGGATAATTTATTATTGACTTTTAAATTGACTATCACTCTTGCCTGATTTGTGTCCTCATTTGCCTGGCTCATGCCGGTCATGTTATAGATGGTTTTGGGTTCAAAGATGTTGGTGCCAACCTGGACCATCACAATGATACTGTGTAGAACTGCTTCTGATGGTGTTTTCTGTATGAAACAGTGATTAAGGAAGTGCATCCTAAAACACAAAGTTGCTTATTCTTTTTTGACTCTTGATTTTGCTTCAACCAGCCTGTGCTCTAACTGTAAAAAACAGATATAATTATGTAAAGCTAACATTTAATATATTCATCCATCCATCCAGTTTCCCAAAACCACTTATCTTCATTTAATATATCTAATGTAAAATCATTACTGTAATGAATTGTAATGGTTTTATATATGTCTTTGAGTCTAGTTAGGAAACAAGACCCACAAATTGTATCATATGAAGGCCTCCATAATTGTACCTCTAAATTGGAAGTTTAGTATCAATACCAAAAATGTACAGAGTAGAACAGCATAGGAAAAATTAACTGCAATGACTAAATGGAAGCAGTAATAAATGGATTTTAAATTAAGAAACAAGATGTGCAAAATCAGAAAACCAAGGTGAGGTGGATACCAGCAAGTCAAAATAGAAGTAATTAAAGCCCAAAGTCAGAAAAAATATAGCTAGATGGTCAAGAGCCAGAATAGATATGAATGCATTAAACCAAAATGACACAAGAATAGAGGTCAGGTAAGAAAATAGAAGCAAAAACCGAAAATCAGATTAATAGAATAAGTTGCATGCAAAGATCCTGGTAAACATCAGTAAAACTCAGATGATTAAAAAATGTGTGGCTCTGACTTTTAATGTGTCACAGCAATCATCATGTAACACACACCTCCCTAGCAATATGACTTTTCAGAAGATAGAATTCAAAATTAAATGTTAGCAAAAGTACATTAAAACATGCCTAACCCCAACCCTACCCCTAACCACTAAATTCCCTGACCTGAAAAAATCCCTAAAGGATAAAATAATGATGTGTTGATGCCAAAAATGATTACAAAAAATTTAAATTAAGTCACATTAAGTTATAAGCAACTTGACACAATATTGTGGTCAGAGGCAAAGAAGAGGAGGGGCTACAAAGGTTTCTTGTTGCTGGGATCATGCAACCATAAGTACCCAAATGGAAGCAAGCTAGAGCAGCTCCTTCAGGGTATTTTCATTTTCCTCATTTATAGTAGTTGTTTTTCTTCCCTGGATCATAATGGTCAATTTCTGGAGCATACATTTCCATAGGTATCACAAAAATACTGACTGGAAGGACATCTCATTAGGATTTGTCCAGTCCACTGAAGGAAGCCCCATGCTGAGTCCTCTAAGAATGAGGACACCAGTAAAATGGAAGAAGTTTGCACTGAATTGTGGAAGTTTATAACAGAACAACATGCAACTTTTTTGCTTAGTTTTTAAGATGATATTTTAGCAATCTGCCACAATATTATAGAGATTAAGGAAGAATAAAAAAAGATTTCCAAAGAATTTGGAGCTGTGATGAATAAGGTGCTCACTCATGGCCATAATATTCAAATGTTGAAGAAACAGGCAAATGAAATGATTTACAAGATCACACCCGGAGAAGTAATTTCCATCTTATTGGTTTTCGAAAAATTGCAGAAGCTGGTGATACTATTCTGATTTATTAATAAAAAAGAAAACTATGGTTGATCATTGACTTGCAGGACTTCTCTCCTGTAATAGAGCACTGTCAGATATTTATACCTACTGGAAATGCTGCAATTCCATGGCATCTAATAATTTGATTGCTCAAATTTTCAGATCACCAGGTAATTCTTAAAGAAGCTTGAAAACATCCTTACCTAACTTTTAAAGAGTCAATGTATGCAATTGTTTTTGGATTTGTGTCTACATACTGCCCAAACACGTACGAGTATACCTTTCTTAATAAAGAGATGTCGCTAAACCTTGGAAGAAGTGTTCCCTCATGTGGTGGATTCAGAATATGAGTTATACATTCCTGCTGCCTGCTTGAAGTAAAATTCATTGTTTTTTACAGAAAGATGAATTTGAAATTTATCACACCTGCACCATATATTATACATTTAATGCCAAACCCAGCAGGTTCCTAGTGTGGAGGCTTTACTGCTGTGATGCCAAGGCATCCATTCCTGTTATTCAAAATAAAATGTTAACAACACCATGCAGATTAAAAAGAACTTTTATGAATTTTATTATTCATTTTTCAATGAGAATGCTAACCATTCCTTCTCAGTTCATACAGAAGATATTGCCATATTCTGAACTAAAGAAAGAATTGGATTCCACAAATACTGGACATTTTCCAGACCCTGATGGGTTGTTCCCTAAGGTCTTCACAACTTTTTGGAGTTAGCTGTTATCAACATACATTCAGATGTTAAACTTGGCTGTTTCTTCTGCTAAACTACATCCAAGTATAACCTCAGCTCTGATAACTGATATTTTAAAGCAAGGTAAGTACTCTAAAACATGTGCCATCTATCATCCTGTTTTTTTTATGAACATGTTTAGCAAGAAGACACCAAATGGAAATTCACAAATTAATTCATTCAAAACAAACAGGTTTTAATTGATCTCGCTAAGTAGCAGATAGCATGTGTCATCATATTTATATAATGGACATAGTCCCATCTCTGGCTCTGGATTCAGCGAAAGCATTTGATCATATGGGATAGAACTTTTTATGACCGGTCGTGAAATCTATATTTCTCTCTTACAGATATTGTTCTCAGTAATTTAGATTCCTTTCTTACTTTCCCAATATAAAGGACTAAACAGGGATGTCCTCTCTCTCTGTTGCTCCCTATCTGCCTATCTTCTCCTTTGTTCTTACTTTCCATTCTCACATCCACACTAACCCAATACTGACCTTCAGGTCACCTCATAAAATTTCTTCCTATGCCAATGATATTTTATTCCTCCTTGGAAATGCTCTGTCAGATCCTCCTCACATGATCTTAATTTATTTAAATTCTTTGCTAAATTATCTGGTGTCATACCTGAGCATCACTCTCCTTACTCAGCCTTGGTAAGCAATACCACCCTTTTGACAAGATGGGCTGTTGTCTCTATTGTCTCTTTCTGTCCCCTAAGCACAGAGAAGGGACCCAATGATGGCAACTGACTTCTGCTCAGAGGACTATATATTTGAGACGCACACAGAAGGTGGAGTCTCTTTGAAGACAAATGCTCGACAGAGATGAGATGTAACTCCAATCCAGATCCAAAAGACATTGTGAGAATGGTGAAATGACACTTTATTTAATTTATATGCACCATTGATTGCTGTTTGAGTTTGATTTTGTATGGTTGATTAAACGGGGCGACCCAGTTGGTGACCCAACATTTGTCTGGATCCAGTGTAATACCATGGATGACCACACTGAATAGAGAATCAATTGATCTACTTTTTCTTTTTTTCCAGCTTATTTTGCTGGTGACCAGATCACTTAAATTTCAGGACTTTGATATCTCTCTCCTTTATTACACTTGTAATGGTTTAAGAAGGAAAAAGGCAAAAACAAGTTAATGGATGTGATCAGGAAAAGAAATGCCATCAAAAATTCTAGTATTCAGTACCAAAGATAGACTATTGTCTTTCACCAAGGTAGAAATACCAAGCCCTAATGTCCTTTAACTGTGAACTCAAATGGAAACCTTAAGTACATGCTCACTTGATGGTGTTGTTTTTATCTGCAAATTCGGATGACCAGGAGCACCTCAAGCTGGTTGTCTTTGGTAACATATCAACCACCTAAAGGACCCCATGGACAAAACAAAAAAATATTTTCGTCCCTTTCAAAACAACTTCCAACCTAAAAATAAATTATAGAAATAGATTATAAGTTCCCAAAAACTGTTTACAAATACAGTCATATGAAAAAGTTTGGGAACCCCTCTCAGCCTGAATAATAATTTACTCTACTTTCAACAAAAAAGAGAACAGTGGTATGTCTTTCATTTCCTAGGAACATCTGAGTACTGGGGTGTTTTCCAAACAAAGATTTTTAGTGAAGCAGTATTTAGCTGTATGAAATTAAATCAAATGTGAAAAACTGGCTGTGCAAAAATTTGGGTCCCCTTGTAATTTTGCTGATTTGAATACATGTAACTGCTCAATACTGATTACTTGCAACACCAAATTGGTTAGATTAGCTCATTAAACCTTGAACTTCATAGGTGTGTCCAATCATGAGAAAAGGTATTTAAGGCGTCAATTGCAAGTAGTGCTTCCCTTTGACTCTCCTCTGAAGAGTGACAGCATGGGATCCTAAAAGCAACTCTCAAAAGATCTGAAAACAAAGATTGTTCAGTATCATGGTTTAGGGGAAGGCTACAAAAACCTATCTCAGAGGTTTAAACTGTCAGTTTCAACTGTAAGGAATGTAATCAGGAAATGGAAGGCCACAGGCACAGTTGCCGTTAAACCCAGGTCTGGCAGGCCAAGAAAAATATAGGAGTGGAATATGCGCAGGATTGTGACAATGTTTACAGACAACCCACAGATCACCTCCAAAGGCCTGCAAGAACATCTTGCTGCAGATGGTGTATCTGCATATCGTTCTACAATTCAGCGCAATTTGCACAAAGAACATCTGTATGGCAGGGTGACAAGAAAGAAGCCCTTTTTTGCACCCGCACCACGAACATGGTCACTTGTTGTAGGCAAATGCTCATTCTGACAAGCCAGATTCTTTTTGGGACAAAGTGCTTTGGACTGATGAGACAAAAATTGAGTTATTTGGTCATAACAAAAAGCGCTTTGCATGGCGGAAGAACACCGCATTCCAAGAAAAACACCTGCTGTCAAATTTGGTGGAGGTTCCATCATGCTCTGGGGCTGTGTGGTTAGTTCAGGGACTGGGGCCCTTGTTAAAGTCGAGGGTCAGATGAATTCAACCCAATAGCAACAAATTCTTCAGGATAATGTTCAAGCATTAGTCACAAAGTTGAAGTTACGCAGGGGTTGGATATTCCAACAAGACAATGACCCAAAACACAGTTCGAAATCTACAAAGGCATTCATGCAGAGGGAGAAGTACAATGTTCTGGAATGGCCGTCACAGTCCCCTGACTTGAATATCATCGAAAATCTATGGGATGATTTGAAGCAGGCTGTCCATGTTCAGCAGCCATCAAATTTAACTGAACTGGAGAGATTTTGTATGGAAGAATGGTCAAAAATACCTCCATCCAGAATCCAGACACTCATCAAAGGCTATAGGAGGCATCTAGAGGCTGTTATATTTGCAAAAGGAGGCTCAACTAAGTATTGATGTAATATCTCTGTTGGTGTGCCCAAATTTATGCACCTGTCTAATTTTGTTATTATGCATATTGCATATTTTCTGTTAATCCAATAAACTTAACCATAAGGCATGTCATATATTAAAAGGAAGTTGCTACTTTGAAAGCTCAGCCAAAGAATTAAGAGGGGTTCCCAAACTTTTTCATATGACTGTATATATTCAGAAATTAGGGCTGAAAATAAACCCAAAAAATTAAAACAACACCAGTTCATAACAGCAATGTCTTTACTAATTATAACAGAATTTTTTAAATTGTTAAGGAATCTCTTTCCTTCTGGTCTTGCCTTTTTCACTCATTTCAATCCAGATTAACTCATCATCAAAATGAACATAGTCACTCATCTTAATTTTATTAGTGACATGTTTTATCTCTTCATCCAGCAAAGAAATTTTGGGCAAATTTAAGTCCCTAATTTCAAGGTTCTTTTGGAATAATAAATGATCAGAAAATAAGCACTCGTTTTTAATGGTCGATAAATCCTTCCCTAGTGGTTTGGCAGTGATTCTATGATGAAGAAACAAAAAAATTACACTGAAGAAAGAATTTATGTAGCTTCTTTTAATATTGACTGGACACACACAATAATAAAATATTCAAAGAAGAGTTACTGGTGAAAAGCATGTTGCAGTTGTGGGGTTCCTGCTATTTGCTCAGACCTGCTTTGAGAGAGAGTGCGGCAGGCATGTTTCCTAGGTAGGGGCAGAAGTAAACTCCATCTGTCCGTAATTGACTTCTAATGTTAAGTGCAGTTAGTCAAGCTTTATACTTTTTTTCAGGTTTCAAAATAAGAACATGCCTTTGACAATCATGGGATTCATTCAAAAGGATACTCTAAATAGCAGGCAGTGGCCCCATGGCATATATTAATCATTACCAAACTTTTAATAGCCTGCCTGAGTTGTTACAACTTGTCTCTTCTCCGTGTCGGGTTGCTTACCTATTAGTAAGCTGTATTTATTTATGGCCTCAATTAATTAAAATAATATGTATGGAATAAACCTCACAGTAGAACACTTCAAATCTGTGGCTACATCCCCCACTTACATTTCAAACACTCCATAGTTTCTTCTCCTACTTCTATACCAGTCTCTGCTCTTTATGCTCTTTAAGTGTTGTTACATGGGGCTTCCTACCAGTCTAGACTACTTCAGCCAATTTGGCAATAAGATCTTTCCTTTATCCCCAATGCAGCATTTAATGGAAATCAGTATTCGAGTTTCCTGTCTGCCTATCTTCTGAAAATACTAACCACCAAAATATTCATCTTAAACTTGTCTACCACTCATAGGTTACCACATCATAAATGTTGTGCAATGGAGGTGACTCTTATTACCAGATCTGCCAGGCACTTTTTACGTATGCTTTGGGATTCTCTGTCAGTCTTTACATTCTGGTCTACAATTTAAAACTTTTTTTTATCATTTGTCCTATTTATATTTTGTCTCAATTTCAATTTTTTTTCCCTAATTTTAGACCTTTATACCGTACCTCATAATCTAACCCAGAGGGGTTTATTTCAAATTGTCACATTTGCTGAAAAGCAAGCTTTAACCCACTGATAGCAATCCTCTGAAATATAATCCTTTTACCTTTGGAAGTCTTCCTTTTTCAACCTGATCCTGCTTGAGTCCTCTCCTGAAAAGATTAACCCGTCACCTGAATCCAGTATTGCTATGTGGTAAGAGCCTGTACTGTTAGTCTAAACCCAGATGGATGATGGTTGACTTTGTTTCTCCGACTATTAAGCTCTTTCTGGGGTCTGTGGAGCAGCAAGTACTTTTTTAAAATAATATTTTTTAATCATAGAGGCTGTTCCAGCAGAAATTCAAATGAATTAATGGACGGAAGGACAGCAGCCCATGCATTATTTCCTTATTATTTAAAAGAGTAATGCTTGATAATGATGAAGTGCATATTTCTAGTTGTTTCACTGTATCTGATACTGGTAATTTTCCATTTTACTATTTTTATTTATTGTCAAGCTGGATATGAACTTTCAGGGCTTCTTCTTTTTTGTACTGCTTGGGGGTCCTAGACATGCATTTAGCTTTCTCATTCCTCAATGTTTTATTCAGTAATCATCTACCCCCCCGTTACACATTAAGTTCAAACTAAAGTCAGACTCACGACAATCCCCTAATCTTCCCTTGCCGTATGGTGCGTGCCTGCAGCAGGATTTACTTTATAAAGCCTTCTTATCACACTTCCTATAGTCTGCAAATTACCAAGTTCCATTTTTTTATTATAGCTGTGCTGCTGCTGTGCATTTGCCACTCAGGGCAGGCTTGATTTACTCTGCTTACAAACAGCTATTGTCACCTGCACCATCATTAGTTGTATAATTTGAGGTTTGTATGTTTTCTAGGTGCACGGGAAATGAGCACAATTGGATTACTTTCTGTTTTGTCACTTGTGTGCATAATGTTGTGTGAATAGGAAGCTGGCTGTCGCAGAGGGCACAACTATTTCTAAGTATTTTTTATTTATAGGAGAGCAGCCTGCCTTCTTATTTTTGCTTTCCTTTTTCTATTCCTATAATTGTGCTGGTAAGGAATCTGGTCATATAAAAGGCGAAAAAATGTCTCGGGGTAAATTTTTCTGAAATTTCAAAACATTCTATGCAATTTCAGTAAAATAAATAATTGTATTTCTTCTTTATCAAAAATGTGTCGAAACATGAAGAATAAATATCATCTAAAAAAAGGCCAGAATACAGTTATGGCCAACATAAGATTCAAAATGAATGAGGATATTTGATTATTAATATAGTCTATTTGATAACAAAAGCAATATAGTAGACTTTTTTGTTCAGGTAGTTATTTATTGGGTGACATGAAAGCACAGTGGTTAATGCTTCTGTCTCATAGATCCACTGTCCTGAGTTTGTTGTGTGTCTCATGTCTTCACAATCTGCTTATGTCTGTGTGGATTTTCCTCCAGGCACTCAGAAACACCACTAAAACATGCTGGTCAGGTTATTTGGTAGCTCCCAATTTGGCCCTTGTGAGATTGTGAGTGTGCATGTGTGTGTGACTGGCCCTACAATAGATTGGCACCCCTGTCTATGGATGTTTCTTGCTTTGAGCCCAGTGCTGCTAGGATAGGCATCACTTCCCTGACACCCAGAATTATTGTAGGGATGAGAACTGTATGTTGCATGTGTCATGCACATGTACATGGGAGACAGCTTAATGGCTTTGATGATGGTAATTACCTACTGGACCAGGGTCTGACACTGTATACTAATATCTTCTCTTCTCCTCCTTCTGCAGAATGGAAGATTGACAACCACTCAATTTCTAATGTCACTTCCGTGTCCATTTGCCTGGACCTTCCCCTACCTGCCACTTGAACTCATAACCTATAAATCGTCCATCTTGAGTCAGTTTTGTTAACGCTATGCCATTTGAATATGAGTTCTCATTTGAATTCATTTGATCTGGAATAGCATTTTCAAATAATGACATGTGTGCATGAGAGAGGTAGAGATGGATTCAATCATTCAAGTGGTTACTGGAATATAAAATAAACACTTTCACAAAGGTATACCTAAACAAGTGTGCTTTTATTCAAGAATAAATCTGATTAATAAAAAATTCAAGTGACAACAAGATACCTAGAAGACATGATTCACCAGTGTTTGTGTATCTGCTTATATTCCTTCAACGATATCTTTTACAGGCAGCAAAACTTTACACCGGCTGTTACAGACTGAAATCAAGGGCTTCTTCTTTTTGGGCACATACACCATCAGCATGACACTCCCAGATCTAAACAGCAGCGTTTGAATTGCTTGCATACTAAAGTGACTATAGCTGCAGGTGGAAGTCCCATTTTACTTATGGTGCCAAGCAGAGCTGCATTGATGTGCAGCAAAAGCGAAAGTGCTGTAAAAGAGCTGTCTGTTGTTACGGTTCTGCATTTGTCCAGTCTGATAGTGGTCACAGGACATCGTATCTTTGACTGCAGATAAAACAAACAGTTCTGAGCAGGCATCAGCCACAGCGCTGCTCTTGTGAAAAGAATGGAGATAAATAGCATCAACTTAGAGATGGAGAGGCAAGTTTGTTGTATCACGTGAACGTCACTGACAGAATAAAACTGAATGATAAAAAAACAAGCACTAACTTTTACAAGTGGCCAAAAATTACTCCAGGCATTACAGACTCAAATCAAATGTATGTTTTTATTATAGTAATAATAACAGCAGCAGCTCAATACTTGGAGCACTGAGACTTGAAACCAGTACCTTCGGGTTATAAGACAGCAGTTCTTACCTCTGCACCATCCAAGAACACATATCAACTTCCTGTCAATTGACATTTGAGCTTGGGTTTTTAGCTCATTAACAGCAACATGTAAATTGCATGCTTTTTTTTTTCTTTGGTTTGGACACGGAGCACTCATTAAATGCATGTATTCCAAATAATGATATACTGTATTATTTACCTTATATAGCTCTGGAAACCTCACACGCAGATAAGGAGCCTTGGCTTGAGCTGGGAGAGTTGAGCTCCGTCAAGGTGGGGGATGGGACAGCAGGCTGCTTGCTGCTTGTACTGATCAACACATTTACAAAACAAAAGACGCTGATAGAGAGGTGTGAAGGGATTTAAGATGGGCCGGGATTATGAGTTTTTTCGTAGGCTTCAGTAATTCTAGTGTAAACAGGTCTGGATGGAAGAATCTGAATTTGTCATTTCTACTTCACACTGCAGTACAGTATGTGGTAGTAATGCATCTTCAAGTGGGATGAAGACCTCCATAAATGAATAGAACAAGAGTCCCTCTGTGGTTCATTGATAGTTATTCGAGTTCAATATCTTTGAGTACTGTTGTTGGATTTTTCTGGTCATTGTATTTCTTGCTTCTGCCTTTATGGTTTCTCATTCTGCATTATGGACTGCTATTTGTTAATCTTGGGTTGTCTTTTTTGGAGTGCCCTTTTTTGCTTTTTGTTATTTTACTTTTTCTGTTCTTTTTTGTGCTTCTTTTTGTTAGTATCGTTAAAATCTTCTTTAAAAAAGATTATTCATTGGCCAGACATTTTTATAGTTTCCTCTCCCTTGAAAGGCAATTTTGTAGATTTGAGACATTTAAAGCATATTTTTGAACTTTCAGGGAATAATTGATAATAATAATGGAGTTGTTGTACATGTGTCTAAAAAAAGGGCAGAGTAGTGGAGATGAAGATGGGTAGTGAGTGTGTTGAACCAGCTAAGATGATGGTTGACAAACAGCTCTCGCAATTTGATGGAAGTGATGAAGAAAGATGAGCTTTGGGACAGGTTGATGGAGGTGATGTCTAAGGTACCTCAAGGGAAGGTGATAGTAAAAGGAGTTAACTTGAAAACATATTTTGGCACCAGCGTTAATGGATTTGATGGAGTTCATTGAAGCTCTATCGTCACTGCAAGAAATATTGAGGATAGGAGGAATATGGAATTTGGTTATGTGATGGAAATGGTTGCGTGCAATGCCATGTTCAAGAAGGAGGACACAAAGTTAGTGAAATTTGTATGCGGCAGCATAAAGAGCAAGATACACTATTTGTTGGTGAGGAGAATTGATAGGGGCATAGTAAAGAAAATGTGAAGATTACTCTCTGGATAAGGCTGTGTTTCAAAGTATTGTTTAGTTTTAGGAGATCTTTTGATCAGCAGCATAACTTAAAGTAACAGAAAGTATGTACCAAAACTGCAGGTATAGTGATGTGGATGAAGAGTATGAAAAGTGAATCTGCTGAAAATTTGGTTAAAAGAGTTAATTAGGTTTCTGAAGCATAAACTTGGAAAGATCTATGTGTAAAGTGATATCCTTGCAGCTAGACTAGGCTTCAAAAACCTACTAGCTCACACTGATGAAGGGAATTCCCTTTAGGTCAGCTAGGCACGTTGCTGCTTTCAGAGGGGCCCCTTGGGTGATTTATTGCTGGTGACAGAACTTCAATTATTTGACATGATTTTATCACCTCTTAGTTGAACTACAGAACAGTCTTACTGCACAAATCATGAATAGATTACAACAGCTTCTGAATAATACTGACTGTAGAACCAGATTTTGGGGTGCCATCCTTTACTTATCTTTACCAGCTCAAACCCCTTACTGGCCATTATGTTCAGACTCTAGCATTCCAAGTCTCATTCCCTGTCTCATGAAGGTTTTGTAAGTGACTTTGCCCTGCCCTGAGCCAGTGCAGTAGAACCCTTTTCCCTGTGAGGTCCTTGCCAGCATTATGTCTCTTTGCCTCAGTTCCAATTTGCAAATGCAATCTGTAAAAGGAATCCAGGTTCCCAGGCGTACAGTCAATGACTTCCTGCTTTGCTTGTGTAGGATTTCAAGAAGCATACAGATGAATAAATAGACTCATGGGGTTTTACTTCATCTATTTAAAGAAATATGCTTTTGCTGATTTGGGCAATACTACAATGAACTCAGAGGTTTGCCCTTGCTTGCATTTAAATATGCAAATATGCTGGTTAATTACAAATCGATTGGTTAGTGGCTTCTGAGCATGGGTGTCCTACTGACCCACTGATGGGTCTTTTCTAACAGATTACACCTAGAAAGAAGAGATCAGAGGCTTGTAAATTGGCTTGTAAACTCTGGATTTTCTTTTAAACATTTTGAACATTTAACTAGAGAACACAGCAAAGGTTGGGGGTTTATTATATTTAATGTCAACTGAATGGGATTGACAGGACACTGCACTGAGCACACTGAAACTCACTTTATTTGATTATGTTTTTATTTTTCCAGACTTACTGGACATGTTGGGTCTGAAGATAAAAACCATTGTAATAAATCTTGCAATTTGATCAGGGAGTTAGAGCTTCTCACTGTTGTCCTATGAAGATGACCACTTTTCACAATTTCTGTTCGGAGGAGAGCCTGTGGGAAATTGAGAATATATATATAAGTATGGAAAACAATAAAGTGGTAATGTGGCTGCTTCAGAAAAGGCGTAAAGGGAAAGAAATAATATTGTTGAATCTGACATTTAAATTCTTGCCAACATGTAAAGCTTTCTTTAATATTTATTTTTCTTTAAACAATCTGTATGTATTATATGAATGTACATTTCAGTCTTAATACCAAATAACTAAAAAAGTCTGTAAAGTTAGGCATAGTCACCTTATTTGACACTCAGGAGCAGGAAGAAACTGCATTACAATGACTTTCAACTTTACACTAAAGAAAGTTTGTTACATGCATATGTGTTCTGAGGGAGTCCACCGGAGTATATTGTTATAATTCTCTTTTGCATATAATTATGTATGGTATTTTATTTTTTCTGTATTTTAATAAAGGCATCCACACAGTGATACTATGTAACAGTGATTTGAAATGATAAGGAAATGGATGGAATTAACATAAACAGTCATTTTAAATTGAATCCAGCCACAGGGGATGCACACACCAGTGTGTTTCTTCATGCCAGTCCCAAGCCCAGATAAATAGGGAGGGTTACATCAGGAAGGACTTCCGGTTTAAAATTTTGCCAGATCAATATGCGGCCAAAAATACAGTTAACAACGGCCACCACCAGTACTGTTATCCAACAGGGTGCTGGTGGAAATTGAGTTACTGTTGGCCAAAGAAGGAGAAGAAGAAGGAGGAGACATATCTAGAAGAATGAGGAGAGGAGGAAGATAAAGAGAGTGGAACTAAGGGTAGGAACTTTGAATGCTGGCAGTATGACTGGTAAGGATTTACCCAATGTGATGGAGAGAAGGAAGGTTGATATATTGTGTGTACAAGAGACTAAATGGAAGGGGAGTAAGACCAGGTGGTTCGGAGGTGGATTCAAATTGTCTATTATGGTATGGATAGGAGGAGAAATGGGACAGGGTTTAATCTGAAGGAACATTATGTCAAGAGTGTTTTTGAAGTGAAAAGAGTGTCAGACAGAGTAATGATTATGAAGCTGGAAACTGAAGGTCTGATGATAAATGTTACTGCATATGCCCCGCAAGTTGGGTGTGCAATGGATGAGAAAGAAGATATCTGGAGTGAGTTGGATAAAGTGATGGACAGTGTACCCAAGGGAACAGAGGAGATGAGGAGGTGATGGGTAGGTATGGTGTCAAGGAGAGGAATGCAGAAGGTCAGATGATAGTGGATTTTGTGAAAAGGATGGGCATGGCTGTGGTATATACATATTTTAAGAAGAGGGAGGAACATTGGGTGACATACAAGAGTGGAAGAAGATGCACACAGATAAATTATATCCTATGCGGAATAGTCAATCTGGAGGAGATTAAAGACTGCAAAGTGGTGTCAGGGGAAAGTATAGTTAGGAAACATAGGATAGTGGTCTGTAGGATGACTTTGGAGCTCAAGAAGAAGAGGAGGAGAGTGACGTCAGAGGCAAGGATGAAATGGTGGAAGGTGAAAAAGGAAGACTGCACGTTTGAGTTTAGGGAGATGGTAAAACAGGCTCTGGGTGGCAGTGAAGAGTTGACAGACAGCTGGGCAACTACAGCAGAAGTAGTAAGGGTGACAACAAGAAGGGTGCTTGGCGTGATATGTGGAATGAGGAAGGTGGAAAAGGAAACCTGGTGGTGGAATGGGGAAGTACAGGAGAGTATACAGAGGAAGATGACGGCGAAGAAGAAGTGGGATTGTCAAAGAGGTGCAGAAATTAGACAAGAGTACAAGGAGATAAGGCGCAAGATGAAGAGAGAGGTGTCAAAGGCTAATGAAAAGGCATATGATGAGTTTTAAGAGAGGATGGGCAGTAAGGAGGGAGAAAAGGACCTGTACCAATTAGATAGACAGAGGGACCAGTTGGGAAAGGTGTGCAGCAGGTTAGGGTGATAAAGGATAAAGATGGAAATGTACTCACAAGCGAGTGGGTGTGTGGAACAGATGGAAAGAGTACTTTGAGAGGCTGATGAATGAAGAGAATGAGAGAGAAAAGGTTGGATGATGTGGAGATAGTGAATCAGGAAGTGCAACGGATTTTCAAGGAGGAAGTTAGGACAGCTATGAAGAGGATGAAGAATGAAAAGGCTGCTGGACCAGATGACAGACCTGTGGAAGCATTGCGGTGTTTAGGAGAGATGGCAGTGGAGTTTTTAACCAGATTGTTTAATAGAATCTTGGAAAGTGACAGGATGCCTGAGGAGTGGAGAAGAAGTGTACTGTTACCAATTTTTAAGTATAAGGGGGCTGTGCAGAGCAGTGGTAACTACAGCTTGATCAGCCACAGCATGAAGTTATGGGAAAGAGTAGTGGAAGCTACAGTAAGTTAAGAGGGGAGGTGATGATTAGTGAGCAGCAGTATGGTTTCATGCCAAGAAAGAGCACCACAGATGCGATGTTTGCTCTGGGGCTGTTGATGGAGAAGTATAAAGAAAGCCAGAAGGAGTTGCATTGCGTCTTTGTGGACCTGGAGAAAACATATGGCAGGGTGCCACGAGAGGAGTTGTGGTATTGTTTGAGGAAGTCGGGAATGAATGCTGCACCCAATGAGTGAAATTATCCACAACCACCCTCAGGTATATGTTATGGTCTTTGCTGGTTTGAAAGGGTCTTGTATTGTTGACAGATGTTACATGTCAGAACAAGGGACCAGACATCTTTGCAAACCGTCAGCTTCTATGCCACCTCCAAGATCTTAAGAAATGTTTCTGTGCGTCCGAGATTTCCACCAATTGGGCTGTCATGATAGCACTGTAGGAATTTCAACATATGTGTTTCGGGCAGTACCAACTGATAATGGTAACCCCGATCCTTCATGGGCACACAGCGATACAGCATACTTTGAAGTTCCTGATAATATATGCAGCCAAGCCCCTTTTTTGAGCCCTCTCTCAACTGAAGTATGCCCTGCATGTTCAGGGACAGATCAGGCCAATGTGTGGAGGCCGATACCGCACATATTACAGAAACCTGTCCCTGTGCACGTAACAGCGCTTCTGGTATCACATTGGCATAACCCTTTCAATAGCACACCTTGAATGAAAATTGCTGGAGGCACATCAACTGGTTAGCCTACATGTGGTCTTTGTGCAATTGAATACCCAGGTCAGAGCCCGAATTTCACTGTAGACTTCAAAATTGGTCCCCTCAGGAAATAGCACCACTTCTCAACGGCCCCACAACAGTAGTAGAGCAATTGTATTCAGTGTCCCTTGTGACTGAAATGTGTAAGTCACCACTCTCTACTCCCCTTGTCTTAACTGGAACAGGATGGTGTTGAGGCTAAGGTCGCTCACTTCTGTGTGGACTTGAAATGATAAGTTCTGGTCAGGTTGTGCCAAGTCTGGTGGAGATGTCAGCACCTTCTTGAGCTTCTTCAAGGGGTCCTGGCATACCGGCATCCACTACCAGGGAGAGCCTTTCCTCAGCAGCTGAAACAACGGGGTAGCGATGTTAGCGAACCCTTGAACAAATTTGTGGAACCATCCAGCCACCCCCACAAAGCTTTGGAAGCTTTTAACCTCCTGGAGCACCAGATAATCCCCTCTTAGTTTGATTTTCATTGGATCCACCCGTACCCTGCCTGCTGACACCACATGACTGAGGAAGGGAAGCTGGCTTTGCAGAAATCTATGCTTTTTGATTTTTGATGTGAGATGAGCTTTGTGAAGTCATTGGAAGACTATTTATTTCAAGGTTCTTCTGATGTTGTAAGACAGATGGGGAAAATATGATGATGTCATCTATGTATACCAGACAGATCTTCCCAATGAGGTCTCAGAGGGCTTACTCTATAAGCTGTTGGAATGATGTCCCCACTTTTTTCAGTCGAAAGTGCATCACCCGGAACTGTAACAAACCCTCCAGGGTGATCATAGCTGTCTTCTCTATACTGTCCTTCCTCATCTTTACCTGCCAATATTCAGACTTTAGATCCAGGGAGATGAATACTGCTGTCCCATGCAATGAGTCTAGGATGTCATGTACAGGGTCATGTGATAGGCATCACGTAAGGTGTTTTTGTTCAGTTCCTGATAGTCCACACAGAATCAGTAGGTCCCATCGGGCTTTGGCATGAGCACTGCAGGACTAGCCTACAATGAGGTGGAAGGCTCAATTACACCCTCCAACATCTGGTCCACCTACTCCTTCATTACACCTCTTTTCAGAGGTGACAGGCTATAGGCTTTGTGTTGCACACAGACTGGGTCGAATGTGTAGATGTGATGACACACCACCTCAGTCTGACCTAGTTTCTAAGCATTGGTTAAATAAGCTCTGGCTGTTCAAGAATTGGCTTCTCTAGTGAGCCAGACTCATTAACTGTTTGTGCAAGATAATAATGCAAGTTAGGCCAAACCAGATTGCTCAGAGCCTTCCTCCTGAATCGATGGACATCACCCCCCAGTACTCCAGCCATGACATGTGGATGGTAAGCCCTACTGACATTAGTGAGTCCTTTCTGAGTTACAGAGGCATTGACAGGTGTCAGTACTCCAGGACACACACCTCTATTTCCCAGTGCATCTCATGGAAACAGAGTCTCAAGGGAACCCTGCATTTCACCTCATGCATCTAACCATTGGCAAGAAAGATTTTTACTTTTGCAGCTTCCCTTAGCTGCTCATGATGCACTTTAAGCTTTTTCCACAAGCTGTATTTCATAAGAGTATAATCGCTGCCTGTATCTATGACTGCCTGTCCTGTGAAACATGTACATGTATTGGCACAACTAAGAGGGGCAATGTGGCTTGCACCAAGGTGACATCGGCATGGGCTTCTGCTGGGGCTTTCCCTCATGGTTGGGGCATGGGACCTTCCGAGGTGTTGCACTCTTGTAAGACTCATTAACCCAAATGGCCACCCAGTCCTTTTCCACTTGGTACTCCAACTTCACCAACTCGTCCACCGCTTTCATGACCCCCCTGAAAGAAGTCGCCACCCAAGGGTCACATGCTTCAAGGACATGTTGCAATATTTCTTCCTCATGCGTGTCAAAATGCCACTTAAGGCAAAACGTCTGGAATTTAAAGACAAAGTCCCTGATACTCTGCAATAACTTTTGCACAAAGTTCCAGAGCTTCTTTTCCAACAGCATCTGGTATTCATCCAGGAGAAGTGCATGCAGAAAGGCAATGCGAAACTCTGTTCAGTTGCTACATTTGTGCCGTTCTGCAAACCACCAAGAGAGAGTCAGACGGCTGAGTGCCCCTGCTCTTGAATCCCTGCAGCTCTGCACCGCTCAATGGATGCAACTTTATGTACAGGCTGACCTCCTCTACAAAGTAGAGGATGTTCTTGGGTGGATCTATCTATCTATCTATCTATCTATCTATCTATCTATCTATCTATCTATCTATCTATCTATCTATCTATCTATCTATCTATCTATCTACTGAGAGGCGAGCCTAGGGAACTCCATTCGCAGTACAGCAACTGACAAGAATGACTGTCCCCAGTCGTTCCCCACCTCCCCTCACAGGAGTTGACTGCCTCTGTGGTTATGAGACAGCATGCCAGCTCTCTTGCAACTGCCTCCTTATCTCCTTTGTCATTTTGCCTCCAGACACTGCATGCACCGTGCAAAGGACTGTTCAAGATGCTGCACCCTCACAGCCACTTCTGTAGATACTTGAGCAGCTGTGGCCTTGATGACATCATAGACAGTCTCATCTCAGTTGATAAAGACAGTAGAGTGGGAATTACCTGGGAATCAAAAAGTACACACAGTTAACATCTCCAATCTCAAGACTTGGTTCGGCCATCCCCAATGGCCTGGGCGGAATTGTAGAAGCACTATTTGCCTTAAGAACTTCAACTCCCAGCAGACTCTTCTGTGGTCCAGATTAGACAGCGCCCCCTTGTGGTATCCAGGGACCAAGACTTCTGGACTGCACTTCCTATTAAGTCCTCCGGGTGTCCAAGCCAGGATGCCTCCAGTGGACCACTGCCACCTAACATATGGGGGAAGAAACTACTCCTGGCCTCCAGTTTTTGCATGTCCATTCCCCGGCACCATCCATCTTGATAAAAGGTCATGCTGTTGTCCAGACAGAATGCCTGTCTGTCCTCCATGGTAGTAACAATGGGAAAACTTTTAGACTGTAGTGCATTTTGAAATATACTGATTTTTAATTCATTGTGCCTGAATAATCATGTTTCGTTTTTTTTATTAATATCAGACCTTATAAATCTTTTATAAGGTCAGTTCTTGCTAAGGTCAGACTCACAAAAAATTGAAATCTACAAAAACAGAGAATGAAACACACCAGCACATGTTAGATTTTTGTGACCTTAGCTGAATGATGACTCCCTCAGCCAGGTGATTAGAAAATTATTTAGCTTTTGGGTGAAACTCTTTCACTTTACTTGCACATATGATGGCATTTGTTTTAAAGATCAGATCAATCATGAAAACTGTTTGAAATCAACTACACATCATGTTTATTTTATTATCTAACAAAGTCTTATGTGACTAGCTTACTAAACCAGACCCTCTTGTGCTATTTATTTATTAGCCCTTTAATGTTTGTTGTATCTTCATAGTTGAATTCACAGTGATTTATTTTGTATTTGAAAGTTGAGAATTGGTCTTTTTGATTTTGTTGCACAGAATTGTAGAGTCCCCTATAATAATCCTTGGTGTCCATAAATCAATCACTTAATTCAATTCAATTAAGAAAAAAACTCTTCACTGAATGCAGAATCAGAACTCTGTAACAAGTTTGCAGGTAACAATAAATTTCAAACTTTACAAATTTAATAATGCAGAGATATGAAAATGTTGCACCTTTTCTTATAAGAGATAAGACAGAATGACTAAGCTAACCATTCGGCATCTACCTCTGAGAATTATTAAGAAAGGATATGACAGCAAAGAATGTTAGACAGGGAGTTTTACTGAATAGATAGATAGATAGATAGATAGATAGATAGATAGATAGATAGATAGATAGATAGATAGATAGATAGATAGATAGATAGATAGATAGATAGATAGATAGATAGATAGATAGATAGATACTTTATTAAATAAAATAAGGCTGCCATTTCCAATAAGAGAGGGAAGCCCATGGCAAAATCAGAGATTATTCTGTCATGTCAGTCAGTCATTTATTTTCTAACCCACTTTGTCCTGAACAAAGTCACAGGGGTCTGCTGGAGCCTATCCCAGCCAGGGTGATTCTGTCATGTGCAACATTTATTTTTCTCATTAATTTATTGTGGGCAAAATTTTTGAGAATGACACAAATATTAATTTTCACAAAGTTTGTTGCCTCAGTTTTTTATGATGGTAATTGCATATACAGTAATCCCTCGCTATATCGCGCTTCGCCTTTCGCGGCTTCACTCCATCGCGGATTTTATATGTAAGCATATTTAAATATATATCGCGGATTTTTCGCTGCTTCGCGGGTTTCTGCGGACAATGGGTCTTTTAATTTCTGGTACATGCTTCCTCAGTTGGTTTGCCCAGTTGATTTCATACAAGGGACGCTATTGGCAGATGGCTGAGAAGCTACCCAGTTTACTTTTCTCTGTCTCTCTTGCACTGACTTTCTCTGATCCTGACGTAGGGGGTGTGAGCAGGGGGGCTGTTCGCACACCTAGACGATACGGACGCTCGTCTAAAAATGCTGAAAGATCATCTTCACGTTGCTATCTGTTGTGCAGCTGCTTCCTGAAACGACATGCTGCCCGGTGCTTCGCATACTTAAAAGCTCGAAGGGCACGTATTGATTTTTGATTGAAAAACAAACTCTGTCTGTCTCTTTCTCTTTGTCTGCTCCTGATGGAGGGGGTGTGAGCTGCCGCCTTCAACAGCTTTGTGCCACGGTGCTTCGCATACTTAAAAGCAGCCCTATTGATTTGTTTGCTTTTCTCTCTATCTCTGTGACAGCCTGTGCTCCTGACACGCACTCCTTTGAAGAGGAAGATATGTTTGCATTCTTTTAATTGTGAGACGGAACTGTCATCTCTGTCTTGTCATGGAGCACAGTTTAAACTTTTGAAAAAGAGACAAATGTTTGTTTGCAGTGTTTGAATAACGTTCCTGTCTCTCTACAACCTCCTGTGTTTCTGCGCAAATCTGTGACCCAAGCATGACAATATAAAAATAACTATATAAACATATGATTTCTACTTCGCGGATTTTCTTATTTCGCGGGTGGCTCTGGAACGCAACCCCCGTGATGGAGGAGGGATTACTGTATTCCAGAATATTATGAAGAGAGATCAGATGAATTGCAATTAATTGCAAAGTCCCTCTTTGCCATGAAAATTAATTTAATCCCAAAAACCCATTTCCACTGCATTTTAGCCCTGCCACAAAAGGACCATCATTGCTTTGCACAAAAGGGTTTCACAGGCAAGGATATTGCTGCTAGTAAGATTGCACATAAATCAACCATTTATTGGATCATCAAGAACTTCAAGGAGAGAGATTCAATTGTTGTGAAGAAGGCTTCAGGGCACCCAAGAAAGTCCAGCAAGCGCCTGGACTGTTTCCTAAAGTTGATTCAGCTGCGGGATTGGAGCAACACCAGTGCAGAGCTTGCTCAGGTATGGCAGAAGGCAGGTGTGAGTACATCTGCACGCAGAGTGAGGTGAAGATTTTTGGAGGAAGGCCTGATTTCAAGAAGGGCAGCAAAGAAGCTACTTCTCTGCAAGAAAAACACCAGGGGCAGACTGATATTCTGCAAAAGGTACAGGGACAGGGTATAGTCATTTTCTCTGATGAATCCCCTTTCCAATTGTTCGGAAAATCCAGAAAAAAGATTGTCCAGAGAAGAAAAGGTGAGTGCTACCGTCAGTCCTGCGTCATGCCAACAGTACAACAACAACAACAACAACAACAACAACATTTATTTATATAGCACATTTTCATACAAAAAGTAGCTCAAAGTGCTTTACATAATGAAGAAAAGAAAAATAAAAGACAAAATAAGAAATTAAAAAAAGGCAACATTAGTTAACATAGAAAAGGAGTAAGGTCCGATGGCCAGGGTGGACAGAAAAAACAAAAAAAAACTCCAGAAAGCTGGAGAAAAAAATAAAATCTGTAGGTGTTCCAGGCCACAAGACCACCCAGTCTCCTCTGGGCATTCTACCTAACATAAATGAAATAGTCCTCTTTGTAGTTAGGGTTCTCATGGAGTCACTTGATGCTGATGGTCATACAGACTTCTGGCTTTTAATCCATCACTGTTGGAACATCACGGTACTTAAAGTAGATGGTGGTGGCGCAAGCCACCACCAAAAGGACACCGGAAAAGGAAACAGAAGAGAGAGTAGGGGTTGGTACAGATTTTAGAGCCACCATGAATAGTTATTATAATGAATTGAATATACAGAGTATCAGGATTAAATTACAGTGAAGTTATGAAAAGGCCATGTTAAAGTAATGTGTTTTCAGCAGTTTGGGGTTGCTTCTCAACCAAGGGAGTGGGCTCACTCACAATTTTGCCTAAGAACACAGCCATGAATAAAGAATGGTACCAAAAAATCCTCTCAGAGCAACTTCTCCCAACCATCCAAGAACAGTCTGGTGATAAACAGTGCCTTTTCCAGCATGATGGATCACCGTGCCTTAAGGCAAAAGTGGCTTGGGGAACAAAAACATCGAAAATTTGGGTCCATGGCCAGGAAACTCCCCAGACCTTGAGAACTTGTGGTCAATCCTCAAACAAAAACCCACAAATTCTGACAAACTCCAAGCATTAATTATACAGGAATGGGCTGCCATCCCTCAGGATTTGGCCCAGAAGTTGATGGACAGCATGCCAGGGTGAGTTGCAAAGATCTTGAAAAAGAAGTGTCAACACTGCAAAATATTGGATCTTTGCATAAACGTAATGAAATTGTTAATAAAAGGCTTTGAAATGTATGAAATGCTTGTAATTATACTTCAGTATACCATAGAAATATCAGACAAAAAGATCTAAAAACAATGGAGCAGAAAACTTTGTGAAAACCAATATTTGTCTCATTTTCAAAACTTTTGGCCACGACTGTATGCACATAATTGATGATGTTGGATGGTGGGGCTGGTGATTGAATCCAAAGATTAGGAATGAGATATTTGTTTTTCATTATAAAGCATTCTGACAAAGTTCTAATTTTTTTATCATTATTCTGTGACAGTGACACAATATTATTTTCTGTGGGCAGTTCCATTTTGAGCTTAGTGTGTACTGCTGTTAGCCACGTTGCTATGCAAGACAATCAAGCTTACAACACATGATGTCCCAAGTTAGAAGGTGTAAAGGTCGGCTCAAAGACTTCCTGGTTGTACTAATTACAATAAAGATGATGTTATTGTGCAAATCTATTTGTAGGTAGAAGACTTCTGGTATTCAAACTTTCTTTGTTTCTGTATACCATTGATTTAGGCTTGCATTTTGTACTTGACGATCAATCAGTTTGCTTTCTTTGCTATGACCCTGGCACAAACTCCCTGCAATGTTTTATCTCCTGATCCCTCTTGTAACAATTCTTCACTGCCTCATGCTCTAGTTGGTACAACTTCTAGGTTTGTGACCCTCAAAATTATCCTGTGCCAGTTCAGAGGATCAAAGGGTCTTGCTCCTGGTATAACATTACAGGTTATGTATATGCTTCAGATCATCCTGGTTAAGATTCAACCTCGCCATGAGAAGTCAAGCAAAATGACACTTTTTACTAGCTAACTAAAAAGATGACAATATGCAAGCTTTCAAGGCAGCTCAGGCCCCTTCTTCAGGCAAGATGTAATACAGAAACTGGAATATTCTGTGTTTATATAGACAACAGGACAGATACAGCATTGGAAAACCTTTAAGCGGGTCAACTTAAATGTAAACAATTAAAAAAATGAGCAGGCTTGATTAATTTTGCAGGATAGAACAATGTATAGTCAAGATCTTTTAATAAGATGACTCTCCAACAAAGTCTTTTGAAGAGTTTTCCATACAATGTGGATCTGTAGTCAGGTTGTCTGGGTCAGTCAGAGAGATGTAAACAATCCCCATCTCTCTATTATAAAAAAAAACTTGCGATGAGATGAGACTTTTTCCTGGGGATGAGACGTGATCTTTTGAAGAGAGACAAGAGAGACAGAGACACTTTCACTTCACGCGAGACAGACAAGTCACGTCATACTTACAACCTTGAGATGCAAGTCCCGTGATACACATGCAGAGCAGGTTAGAGATAATGGAAGTAGGAAAATTCGAAAGCCTCAAAAAATGAGAGTAAAGATCGCAGTATCACAAATAAACTGAAAATATTACTCGGGGAAACAACGGAACAGCGAAAAGAGATTGAATATTCAGGTGCTGTACAGGCTTTTAAACGTTTGAAGCGCCGCATGAAAAGCAGATCACATGGCATGCAGCAGCAGCAAGCCAACAGCTTCTCGAGCAAAGAGGAGGTGAAAAAAACACTTGTTACTTGTTTCCAAATGTATCACCGTTTAAGAGTGGTTTCAGAGGAGGGGCTGCATCTCCTTGGGGTGCGCTCAGCCCCCCTCTTCCCAACGGCACCTACCGCTGGGAAAGGGTGGGGGGAGGTGTAGGCGAGCAAATTGCAGATGATCTGCAGGAAAATGGTCCCTTTATGAGGTGTTCTTGTTGGCTGTGTGGTATAGCTACACGATCTGAATTATAAATGTGAGCGCAATTACCATTATCTGTTGGTTCAATCAGTGGAGCTTCGGACACTTAGTTGCTGCAGGTTTGGTGGTTGTCTGTATACCAGGAGGGGAGGCTCTGGGAATACATCTCTCAGCATGTCATCATTATTTAGTATTGGCAGAAGTTCTTTAATAATTTTTCAAAGTGCTTCAGATGAGGGTTATAGGTGACAAAAAGTGGGATTGCCATGAAAAAACACTTTCTGCTCTATCCATTAAAGGATAGAGGGGAGTTGATTAACAAACAATATAACTGGTTACAATTTGCTTTTATTCTCAGCCTGTTTAATATATTTGTTGTTTTCACAATATGATGAGCTAAATGCTAATGTCTATCTTTTCTGATAAGTGAAAATGAAGTCTTTTTCTGTTACCCACCCAATGTAGAGGATCTTCGGTTCTGTTTTTCCAATTCAGGTCAGATGTATCAACTGCCCCCTTATATTTTCCCTTCTTTTTGAGTAAATTTGTTGTTGATGCAAGACAGTACAAGGAAAAGTTTAGACTTTAAGGTTTGTTGACTATTTGGAAGGTCTGTGACTTGTCATTTCCATCCATTTTCCAACCCGCTGAATCCGAACACAGGGTCACGGGGGTCTGCTGGAGCCAATCCCAGCCAACACAGGGCACAAGGCAGGAACTAATCCCGGGCAGGGTGCCAACCCACCGCAGTTGTCATTTGCTATTTAAAGATATCACACAATCAATATACATTTTATGTGGTGACCTCAGAAAACACACTGTCATGGTTTTACAGGGGTTTGTGTATTTTATTGTTGTTGTTGAGTTATCCATCCATCCATTTTCCAACCCGCTGAATCCGAACACAGGGTCACGGGGGTCTGCTGGAGCCAATCCCAGCCAACACAGGGCACAAGGCAGGGAACCAATCCCGTTGAGTTATTATATGTTTTATTTTATGTATTTTCTGTATACTATTTTGTTTCTATATATCTCTGCTTGTCCTTCTGTGTGTTTTGTAGATGGCCTATCATTGAGCATATTATGATTATGGCACTCTCTGGGTGCCTTGTCTGTTGACTCAGTGTATGCTCTGACCACGGAGAGTGATTTCTCTGTGAGGAAGACAATTTATTCACAACTTTCCTCGGTGGTTGATGTGTGCCCATAAGGAGGTACTCCTCTGGTCATGGGTGACTTCCCCATGGGTCTGGTGACTGTGGTTAAAGTGGCTCCATGTTCCTTGACTTTGCAAAAGGTCAAGGGCTGCGAATCGCTGGATCCTGGTTCTAGCGCCCTGAGCCACATCGTTGGACTTGGTACTCCAATACTGGTGGTGCGGTGAAGGAGATCGATCACATCCTCATGGGCAGACGCTGGAGGCTCTTGCAAAACTGCAGTGTTTACAGAAGTGCCCAGTTTGTGAATTCTGACTACAGACTTGTTGTTGCTACTGTGAAGATCCAGCTTATGTCCAGTAGGCTACCACCTACTTGGAAAATGAGCCTGTACTTGGCCAGACTCCGGGACCAGGCTGTTTCTAACGAGTTTGCACGCAGTTTGTTGAGGAACTTGCGTATTTGGGTGCGAATGCCGATCCTAATGCGATGTGGGAGACCTTCTGTGACAAGACCCTGAAGGTTGCTAAGGGTTGTGTTGGTGTTACCGGTGTTCCCAGAAGGAGGTGTTTCATCTCGCAGGGAACCCTGGATATCATCGAGAGGAGTCACAGCACACTGCTCGATGGCAACTCTCGTCTGTACTGGGAAATGAAAAAGACAGCTGTGAGGGCTCTGAGGGCAGATAAGGAGGCATTTGTTAGAGGAATCTGTGAGCAAGTGATACACCATCTGTGGTCTAGCGACACATGTCCTGCTTACACGAAGAATCAAAGCATTACGCGCATCTGAATATGTTCCTCTGAGAGTCGCAGTCAGGGCAGTTGATGTAACAGTCCTTACGGATGATACTGCATTTGTAACCCGCTGGGCTGGTTACTTTGAGTAGCTGTTCAAAGCTGATCCTCCAGCTAGGACATTGGATATCTCTGGGTCCACGGTTCTTGAGTCTAATAATCCAATTAGCTGTGAACCACCCAATCTCACTAAGACTGCACAGGTGGTGAACCAGCTGAGGTGAGTCAAGGCTGCAGGGATATGTGGTACCCGGGGTGAACTTCTCTTGGCTGGTGGTAAGGCTGTCCTCCTGGCATTGCAAGCAATCTTTGCTTCAATTTGGGAGACTGGCGTCATCCCAACTGACTGGAAAATGGGACTTGTCGTCCCTATCTGGAAAGGGAAGGGTGATCACCTTGATTGCGGCAACTACAGGGGGATAACACTGCTCTCGGTGCCAGGTAAGGTCCTTGCTAGGGTCATCCTCAATAGGATCTGTGATCACTTGCTCACCTATTAGGGACTGGAGCAGTTTTTTGCCTAAGAAGTCTACCATCGACCGCATCCTGGAACAGAGGGTTCTCATGGACCGCAAATGCGAATATCAGCAGGGTTTCTTTGCAGCCTTTGTCGATTTTCGTAAAGCCTTCAACTCAGTTGATCAAGCTGCCCTGTGGGACATCCTGAGGGTTCACGGGATCCCTTCAAGGTTGCTGAATATCATCACCAGCCTTTACACTGGTACTGTGAGTGCTGTGCAGAGTGGAGGCAGAACCTCTATGTTTTTCCCAGTTGATTCTGGGGTTCGTCAAGGGTGTATTCTTGCTCCTACTCTGTACAGTGCTTGTAGGACTGAGTGCTGGGCAAGGTCGTGGGGTCCAGCGGCTGTGGGGCATCTGTTGGTGAAGAAAGATTCAATGATCTTGACTTTGCTGATAATGCTGTGATCTTTGCAGAGTCAATGGAAGCTCTGATCGGGGCTCTCGAGAGACTGAGAGAGGAGTCTGAGTGTCTGGGTTTGCGAGTGTCCTTGATAAAAACCAAGATCTGAGCTTTTACTGACCTCTTGGGCACAGCCATCAGCAGCATGTCTGTCTACAGAGAGAGTGTCGACCTTGTCGAGAGGTTTACTTACCTTGGTAGTGACATTCATGTCTCTGGTGACTCTTCCTATGAAGTCAGTAGATGGATTTGGAGAGCATGGGGGTAGTGAGGTCGCTGGAAAGGGGTGTGTGGTGCTCCCGATACCTATGCTAAAGGACGAAGGCCCAAGTTTTTACAGTTCTGGTCCTTCCTGTCTTACTATATGGTTGCGAGACATGGACGCTATCCAGTGACCTGAGACGAAGACTGGATTCCTTTGGTACTGTTTCTCTTCGCAGAATCCTTGGGTAGCGTTGGTTTGACTTTGTGTTGAATGAGCGGTTGCTCATGGAGTCCCGAATGAGGCACATTACCTGCATTGTGAGGGAGCGTCAGTTACGGCACATGTGGTGCAATTCTCCGAGGGTGATCCAGCTCGCAGTATCTTCACTGTTGGGGACCTGAGTGGCAGGACCAGGCCAAGGGGTTGACCACATAACACTGTACCAGTGCATGCTCCCCAACTTGACTTGACTTGCCATCATTGTCAAGGTACTGCCCTCAGCATTATAAAGGCTGAGAAAACAAGCAGCCCTTAGTGTTTTCTTGAATGCACTTGGTGGTTTCAGTGAGTTACAATGATTTCTTGTGCTTTTTATATCTTCTCAATTTCTGGCCTCTGTTCTGTTTTTGACCATTATCTCTGCATTTACGTTTTTAGTAGTTATTTGCTTTTGCCTATTTCAGGCAAACCTTGTTGTGCCTTTTGTTCACTTTGGAGCTTCACTGTTGCAGAGCATTTTTATTGTAAAATAAAAGTTTTTATTTATAAAGAATGTTTGTCTGCTCTTTATAATCACAAGCCAAAAGATAATGGGGTCTTTCCATTTGTGGGAGCATATTTCTACAGTTTTTCAAGATTTTATTTTAAGGTCATCCCAAGTTCATGACAGAATGAACTGCCATGAAATAAAAAAATTAATCCTGCAGTAGCTTTGTGCAAAAAGGACTGCAGTTTTTGAAAAAAAATTTTGGCTCGATGGATGCTTATTTTCAGAACCATTGTGAAAGAATTTTGTCTCCATGTGTTCTCTTTCATACTTATATCTGTTTAAAAGCTATTAAGGACCAGCGGTCTGAGGCCTCATCTTTCCTGCCAAAGATTACAGAAGGTGACAATATATGTATATATCTTTTTGATTAAGAGGAAGGCATGCAAATTAAATTCGTCAATATATAAAGTACCTGTTAGAGTGATTGAGAGCAAATGGAAAGCCAGGCCAGCTTTGGGCTCCATTACTGCCTTAAACTTGAAACCAAGTCTCCAGTGTATGCCACTGCTTCAACACTATCACCATCTGCAGCTTTTGCCGCGTCTATTGTTACATTGTCCACCCCAAGGTTTGAAGTTTTCTCTGTTGAGCCACCATTCCCTATTTGTGCTGCAGAAACTTCATCTAAAGGTTCAATGTCTGTGTCTGCTCTTGCTAACATGATCCATCCACTAACACCAATTGCTGCCTTAGTTTTTTTTTTTGATCCACCCATCTCCACCCAAATTGCTGCTACACAGAAAATGATAAGGTCATGACACACACCATCAGATGGAACTCACAAGATCATTTATAATATAGTATTTTCAAATCCACTTAATGTAATTCAGGGTAATGGGAGGCAGACTTTTCAGGAACACATGACAGCAACTAATCCTGGATATGGCAATAGGCTGTCAGAAGGCCTTTTCACACACATACCTACATGTCACTCACTGGGGGACAAAATGGAATCATCATTTAAACTAACATGCACATCTTTAGGAATATATGGAAGAAACCTGAAATACTGTATATGGAAGAAAAATTCTGCAGACATGTTAAGAATTTGAAGACACCAGACAGATAACAATGTGTGGGATTCAAACACAAGAAGCTGGATACATGGTGCAGCAGTGCTTACCACTGCACAACACCAAGATCATTAAATACATAATAAATAACAAGGAAACAAATTCAGTAAAGTCTATAGGTGTATATACTCACCAGCCACTTTATTAGGTGTGCCTTGCTAGTACCGGGTTGGACCCCCTTTGCTTTCAGAACTGCCATCATTCTTCATGCCATATATTCAACAAGGTATTGGAAACATTCCTCAGGAATTGTGGTACATATTGACATGATAGCATCACTCAGGTGCTGCAGATTCATTGGCTGCACATCCATGATGTGAATCTCCCAAAGGTGCTCTATTGGATTGAGATCTGGTGACTATGGAGGTCATTTGACTACAGTGAGCTCATTGTCTTGTTCTCAAGAAAACAGTTTCAGATGACTTGAGGTTTGTGACATGGTGCATTATTCTGCTAGAAGTAGCTACCAGAAGATGGGCACACTGTGGTAGTAAACGGATAGATACGGTCATCAGCAATACTCAGGTAGGCTGTTGCATTTAAATGATGCTCAGTTGGTACTAAGGGGTCCAAAGTGTACCAAGAAAATATCCTCCACACCATTATACCACCACCACCAGCCTGAACAGTTGATACAAGGCAGGATGGATCTATGCTTTCATGTTGTTGACACCAAATTCTGACCCTAGCATCCAAATGTCACAGCAGAATCAAGACTCACCAGACCAGGCAACATTTTTCAGTTGTTCTGTTGTCCAGTTTTAGTTAGCCTGTGCGAACTGTTGGCTAAGTTGCCTATTCTTCACTGACAGGTATGGCATCCAGCGTGGTCTCCTGCTGCTGTATCCCTTCTGCCTCAAGGTTCAAGTGTTGTGCATTTAGAGATGCTTTTCTGCATATTTCGGTTGTAATAAGTGGTTATACTGTTGCCTTTCTATCAACCTGAACCAGTGTGGCCATTCTCCTCTGACCACTAGCATCAATAAGACATTTTTGCCCAGACAACTGCAGCTCACTGGATATTTTCTGTTTTTCTGGTCATTCTTTGTAAACCCTAGAGATGGTCGTGTGTGAAAATCCCAGTAGAACAGCAGTTTCTTTAATACTCAGACCAGCCCGTCTGGCACCAACAACCATGCCACATTCAAAGTCACTTTAATCACCTTCTTCCTCATTCTGATACTCGGTTTGAACTTCAGCAGGTTGTCTTGACAATTTCTACAGGCCTAAATGCATTGAGTTGCTATCATTTGATAAAGTGGTGCCACACACATGTGATTAGGAGGCAGTCAACAAACCCAGAGGTGAGTGAAATATTACGAGAAAGAGGATCAATCTGCAGTACTAATGCTTCTCTCTCTCTTTCTTCAGACAAAAGGAAGAAAATTAACACACCTACCTTACTTCCGGGTTTCAAGATGGCCACCAAATTGTTACCTCCGGCTTCATCTGATGACATCACTTCCGGCTCCAACCTATGACAACATTTCCAGTCTCCAGTTGATGATGTCACTTCCAGTCATACATCACTTCCGGTCACTTTTGATGACGTTGCATCCGTATGTCAGTTTCAACGTCATTTCCTGCCAACTCATTTTCCGCCTGCCATCGTTGTTTTGTTTAAAAGCCACCATTTTGTAAAAGTTGTTGTGATGTACTGTAAAAAGTATTTTGATCACCATATTTTTGCCTATATAGTGGTGGATTTTAGGAGACCCAGGCCCCTCCTTGACCCCGTGATTATCAGACGAGACTGTGCAGAGGGTACAGACCTATAAATACCTGGGAGTGCAGCTGGATGATAAATTGGACTGGACTGCCAATACTGATTCTATGTGGAAGAGAGGACAGAGCCGGCTGTACTTCCTTAGAAGACTGGCGTCCTTCAACATCTGCAATAAGATGCTGCAGATGTTCTATCAGATGGTTGTGGCATGTCCCCTCTTATACGCGATGGTGTGCTGGGGAGGTAGCATTAAGAAGAAGGACGCCTCACGCCTGGACAAACTGGTGAAGAAGGCAGGCTCTATTGTAGGCATGGAGCTGGACAGTTTGACATCCGTGGCAGAGAGACGGGCGCTCAGCAGGCACCTATCAATTATGGAGAATCTGCTGCATCCACTAAACAGTGTCATCTCTAGACAGAGGAGCAGCTTCAGCGACAGACTGCTGTCACTGTCCTACTCCACTGACAGACTGAGGAGATCGATCCTCACCCACACTATGCAACTCTTCAATTCCACCCGGGGGGGTAAACTATCTATCTATCTATTCGTTTTCCTTGTCCTGTGGACATTATACGGGGATGGTCACCAGCTCTTTTTTCAGTTGTGGAAATCCTTTTTCTATCACAGTGGTCAGTGAGCATATATGAACATAGAGTAAATTGATAATATGAGATATTAACACATTTAAATCCAGATTAATACAGCTAGCACAGAAAGATAAAACAAGAAGGTATAGGTGCATGTATATTATTTGCAACACTTTGGCTTTAATACTCTTAATAAGTCCCTGTCTCTTTGGCACCACTCCTGTTACCTGTTCTCTTAAATGGGAAATATAATAACCTATGTGTCATTGCAAGACCTCATGCTCCCATATTCTGGCTTGCAATTCTTATGGCAAACTGCCAGATATCTTCAGACACTCTGTCCTGTCAAAGAAGGTGATGTTAATCAAGATTTCTTTGCCAGAAACCCTTGCTGGCTTAAAGATCAATATGTGTCTTGATAGGCCTGCAGATTCTCTCTCTCAAATTTAACATTTTCTACAGGATTAAACACCATATTGAATCCTCTTGGTGGTGCCTTTACCAGTCAATCAGCCATTCACACTGTTTAAACATTTGCCATTTTTAACTGCATATTTTACAGCATGTCATCTAGCTGTAAACTGTATGACTAAAATGAGACACTTTTGGAAAAAGTGGCTTGTGAGCTAAAATAGAAACTAGGCAGCTGTTGACGTGACAACATGAGACAACAGTAAGGCATAACTACAAGATATAACATCATGATTTAAAGAATAAGTGCAATGTTAAAGCCAGGGTTAACTGCCTTCATGATTGTAACAAGTTTAACAAGATCTTGAGTTGCCCAATCAAAATTGTTTCTTTCTACCAAAAATTTCTATGTGCTCTACACCCTTATTTGAAAATAAAGAAATTAACTAAAACCATTTACAATACAAAATATAAGCTTTGTTATCAATAATGTGCCAATAACTTCTGCAGTTAAGAAATTCATCCAAGCTAATGATGAAAATGTTGAATGTGAAATAGGAACAAGCTATTAAAAAACTTGCTGTGCTGACACCACATATTTGTAGAAGTCTAACTATAATGTACATCTTATTTTGACATGTGAAAAAGGTTTGATTTATGGGGTCCAGGATAAACAGATATAACATAATATATTGTGGTGCCTAACAAACCTGTATTGACCATTCTAAGCCTTCAAATAGGCTGTCTTCATGAACATTGTCACCAGGTCCCCATTATCACGTTTTGCCTGTCCCTGGGGTACACTTGTTCTGTGTGTCCAACTGCGTGTTTATGATGCTGTTCAACCTTTCACTGTAAAGAATGCAATAGAAAACAACATGGTTTTTATAAAGAAATTGCTCTCAAGGTGAATTTTTCCTTGTATTGAAATAGCAAGAGGCAACACATGATGGTTGCAGATAGCTGAGTTGGCAATAAATCAAACTAACCTTTTTAACATAGTAATAGAGAACACCAAACCTAGGGATCTTAACAAGTGCAGATACTACACAATACATTTGTTTTTACATGCATTTTTACAGTTGGAGGGCTGGAAGGTTAAGTGACTTGCTCAGGGTCACACAGTAATTTGAATTTGTGGTTTATAATCCAGTTAGCCAGTAGGTATCACTCTCTGTGCAATGGGATTCATTAGGTAAGTGTAACTAGTATTGGCAACTGTCCTTAGAGATGAGTTTGAACAAATGGGCACAGCAAAACAATTATTTTCATATTATTCAGGGCTATGTGAACCAAGATAACAAATATGGGACTAGAATAGAAAACGGCAGCCTTAGTATCAGAGCAGGGACATAATTAAGGAGCTCAGACAATCCAAAGACCACTGACAAAATGAATCTAGTACAGGGACACTGGGATCATGAAAACACTAGGCAATTGACAAAAAAGTTACACCGCCATTTGAGTCATTATTTAAATATACAAATAATTGTTTGAGATACTATTGAACTCTTTTGTTATTTAGAAGTGAATCTCTGTTTCAGTCAGGAGTGAAGAGTTGTGAAAGTTGGACATTGTCAGGCATGTTAATAAGTCTTTTCCTGCTTCAAATTTTTTTTGCTCAGATATTTATTCTTAACTAGTTTTGTTCTCTACCCTTGAGTCATCAATGAGCGATCATTGTACCTAGTGAACCTATTCCCACAGAACTGGTTATGCACCCAGTACACGGATGACCCTAGACCATCTTTCTAACTTTCTTATCTTTAACTCTGGAATTTGTTTTCAGTTTATTAAACATCTAGCTAGTAACTGTGTGACTCTTTTCAACCTGTATTCAAACTTATTACACCTTTGCAACGTCTTTTGTCTGAATTGTAAATTACTTCCTTCTCAGTGCTGAAGATGGCTGTCCCACTGCTACTTTTGATACACCTGACCAACACATCCTTCTGAACTGTCTAAATATGTATGCTGGATTAATAGAAGGGTATCATTTCTGAATGTCCTTTATATCCTCTAGCCTCATGCACTTATATATATTTTTGGTATGTATAGTATACCCAACACTGAGGAGACATCAAAAATAATACAAAAAATAGACTATTTGGGAAACACTTGCAAAATGCTGTTTAATGTAAAAAGTGTACAGTGCCTCAAATAGGCAAAGGAACAAAGATTATAAATGCAACACTTTTTGATGGACATGCAACCTCTGGAAAGGATTTAAGGTTTATATTCACACAACATTCTCATTGTCAAGGCAAATTAAATGATAGGTTAATTTGCAAAAAACTGGGAATCAAGAGTCTCTATAATACATTAATGAGACTGTATCTGGAGTACTGCATGTATTTCTGGTTACCACACCACTACGAAAATTGTAGTATAGCAGCACTATCAGCTCAGGATAGAAAAACAACCAATTGCATCCTGGGAGTGAATGAGGTGGTTCTACTGTGACAGGCTAAAGGAATTTAAACTCTGAAGTCTGAATCAGAAAAAGCTTCATAGAGACCTAATCCTAGTTGTTCAAAATTCTGAAAGACATCAATAAAATTTATGTAGCAGAATCATTTTCATTAAATAGTGAATTATGTTCCTGGAAAAGTGCAATTAAGATGTAAGTTCCAACATTATTTTGCTATTAGTAGTGTTGATCTGCAAATTTCACCAAAGGGTTTTTCATACTCAATATGCTGTGTTCCTTGGTGACCTTGTTTTCCGGAATATTTTCCAGGAAATTCTCAATGCAGCCGACTTAGGTGAATATTTCTTTTTCAAGTGCCTCATGATGCTTTGTGAAGTCAACATGACATTTCAGAGCTGTAGCAGCCTGTGACATAGCGGGTGCACGGCTCGAAAAGAATGGCCAGTTTTTAAATAAATAATCGTCGCACTCGCGGCTTAAAGAGGGGCAGTGGTAGTGTGGCAGGAGCGGTTCCTGGGCGCGATGCGGCATGGGCACTTCCACACTGAAGTGCACAGCTGTGGGATCACCCATGTCCATAACTGATGCCAGGAGCTGCTATTTGCTGCACTTGTGCCACATCTTCATTAAATATAGGAGAAGAGCCAGTGCACAGGGGAAGAAACGAGAAGAAAAAAATAACGGAGGTTAAGAATGAGAAGAGGAAAGCTGGTAGCCGTAAGAGCTGGTGCAGGAGCAAGCAAGAGCGGACTCATTGGTGGAGGCAGAGAGCTGGTAGGAGAGCCCATGAGGAGGAGTGTTAGGCCGATACTCAGGGGACAGAATGAAGCGGTTGCTTCAGCTGAGTAGTTAGGAGGAACTGTCGTGACCGGCAGAGTGAACGACTTGCCGTGGAAGAGAGCGGTAGTCAGGGAGGCTTGGGAGAGTTGAGGCCCAGCGTGAGCACCCTGGATGCTGGGCAACCCAATTCTCGGTCCGGCTGAACAGAAGGCAGCTGCACCTGAAGATAGGGCAACTCCCCTGTTGCAGGGCCCGTATAGGAGAACCAGGGAGAAGCAGGGGAGCAGCCAGGTAGAAAGAAGAAAGCACCGGGTTTTTAAAGAAGGGACTACTTCCAGCCAGTATTTTAACCTTGTTTATAAATGGAATTATTTATTGGGATTTTAACCTCCACTCGTTGTCTTAATGAATTATTTATTTATTGACGTTTTCAGCACTGCATTTTATTTGGACACTGTTTTGGTTTGGTTTTTTTTTTAATAAAAGTATTTTTGCACTTTGCACCTTCCCCTTGCTTCATATTGTGTCCTAATTGTCCAGCTCATCCAGTTACATTACCGACGGTGTTGGGTTCAAGGGGCTCCCAAAAGGGGAATGGGAGCGTGTGACCTACATCGTCACACAGCCATGCACAGAATTTTCACACATACCTACTGTAATGATTGTTGCTGACTTGGTTATCGCTGTGTTGTAAGCACATGTAGAATAAAAATGTTGTTTCAGCAGAGGTGCACTGAAAATACCCCCACCTCCCATGCATTAAACAGTGTTGCATGATACTTTTCCCTGTCTCTACCCACACTTGTTTTTTCCACTTGATGTTGTTTCAACTCCCTGGACTCTTTGATTTCAGTATATGGGTCTTTAGTGAATTTAAAATGGTAAAAATGTGTCCCAAAGCCACAAAGGTCGAGAAACACTAGACTCCATTATGCATGTGTTTAAAAAAAACAACAAAAAACTTGCAGTATCATTAGTTCTGCCAGCAGATATATAACACTGATCCCTGCGCGCCAGCACCGCATGGATAACCATGGAGGAAAATTAGCCATGTGCCCAGCAACAAACTCTAAACAAGCCTTAAAGGAGACCTCCCCTTTCCCCTCACCTCATCACAAAATACAGGTGACCCTGTGAAATAATAAGAACAAAAGGTTTATTACTATTTACAAGATGCTCCTTTATTCTTGATGGAAGAAGAAAGTACAATGCGTCTGCACAGATAAATTGGGAAACAAAGAAGGTGTTCCCATTGTGTCTGGAGCAGCAGCTTCAAACAATGAAATGAGCCAGTCCCATGCCACAGCTTCGAGGCATGGCTAATGTGTGCCCCACATTATTTTATTTCATATGTATTTTATTTGTATTTTAATTAATTAATTGATTGATTGATTGATTGATTGATTGATTGATAATCAATCAATTAATTTGTGCTATTCGTTCTCTCTGAATCGTTTGTTGTTTGAGGCACTGTGGAGCAATGGTCTCCTGCTGCTTCACAGCTCAGCTCACATATCTGGCCAAAATAATTGGTCCAGAACTGACTTTTCCCTAGACCATTGCACCATTATAATCCACTCAAAACTAGCTCAGTTCTTCCTTCCCCATTGAACTCAGTGCATTTGCAGAGTTAAAAAAACATTTTAAGTGATTTTCCTGAAGTCCAAGGCAAAGATAATTCAGCGCAGTTTGCTCATCACTAGCTGTTAATGTCTGAAACAAACTCAGGTACTGCAAGCAGAAACCTTTACAACTTTGAAAAGTATTTGGATGAGACATTAGGAGAACTTAGGCATTAGTTAAGAAAATGAGCTTGACCTACTAAATGGCCTCCTCTCATGTATCATATTTTTCATATTCTTATGTCTTTACAGATGAATTGAACTCTCTGCATACTTTACCCTGCAGTATCCCTTAATGTCCACTTCTTGTTCCACTTTTTTAGCCAGTATAGTGCTTGCCACTGGGTTACATCAGTCACTAACTTGAGCTTATGTTTTACTGTTTCTTTGATGACACCTTTATTTTAGAAAATCACTCTCTCCTTTGGCTGTAGTTCGAATGACTCTTTTATATCTGTTTTAATTTTAACATTGTTGATTATGTAGTTTCTTTATATTGTGATGTGGCGAAGCGCAGGTTGAAGCAGAGCTGTGACAAGCGAAGAATAGTTAAAACGCCAGCCAGGTCATCCCATTTAATTTCTTCCTGTTCTTCTTCATACTTAAAGTAAGTATAGGGCAAAACACAAAAGAAATCAGGGTTCTGGTTAGCCTTCTCAACAAATAGCAGGTCTCCTGTGGAGCTCTGAAGCCGTCAGGTATCAGTCACAAAAAACACCTCAGTGGAGGCAGTCAGGCTTCTTTTAACAAGAGGACCGGAAGGGGCGGAGCCAATTTCCCTCACTGGGCAGTTTCTCAGAGCTAAGGGTTGGGGTTTGGGGGGATGACACAGTGTAAGCGCCCCCTATCGCCCCGCCGGGTTTCCACCTACCTCGAGTGAGCCAGCAAGGAGATCCTCCGATGTGCATGCTTGACAATGTCTATGCATCTTTTCTTATACAAATTGAGTTCTGTGAGGTGGAGCTACCTACCCATCCCCATAGCTGCTATACAACTCCCCAGTGTCAGTAGCCCCAGTCCTTCTTTTGCCTGCTTTAGGCTCCTAGCCTATCCCATTTGTGTTGTTGCATAGCTACTTTTATTATGTGACAAGCGGCATCTCAGATTGTGGTTGTTATGTTTCATCCAGGGTTCCTGTAATGGCTGAGTTTCAGATTTTTTTTTGTCTTTTTTGATCACTTTCATTGCATCGCATTCATTGGTGTAGTTTTGTGTATTTAATTTGTATGTGTCTATGCTTATTTATGACGTTCCATGAGTTTTGTGGGAGGTTCCCCAAGAGATGGGGCCACCTGTTTATCTTCATTGAGGTACTGCCCTCATCCCTATAAAGGCTGTAGAAAAAAACAGTCCCTTGCGGTTCATTGAGTGAGCTTGGTGGTTTTAGTGCGTTTTCTTGTGTTTATTACTGTATTTATTGCTGAGTCTCTGGAATTTTTGACCTCATCCTTTGCTTCTCTACATCTCTTTGGATTTGTGTTTTTTGAGACTTGTTCACCAGTGAATTACATATTATGTTAAGGCAACTCCTTCTATGCCTTTTGTGCTCTTTGGAACTTCTTATGCTGCTCAGCATTTTTTAAAATAAATCTTTTATACAATAAAGATTCTTTGTTAGCCCTTTTTTGGTTTAAAAGCTAAAGGTTAATGGATCATTCCACTTGTGGGGGCTTTTTTGCAACAGTTTTTGGAATTTTGTGCTAAAAATCTCCCTAGTTCATGACAGTAGTGTTGCACGAGCATTTGCATTCTTGCTCTTGGCTTCCTTTGCTGAATAAGCTTCAAGTGTTTTATGCTTTGTGTTCTGTACCATAATTATTTGGATTTTTTAGTTTTGTTTGGTGGCTTGGTATGGTTGTTGTTTGGATATTTGTTAATATTTACAGACTATTTTTGATTTTTCTAATTATGAGTTAGATATCACTACTTACTAGATTTTTTTATTTAACTGTTTGCCGATATTTTGGATGTGGCTTTGGATGACAAATTAATTTTCAGCACACATTATTTACTTTAATGTTAAGTCTGCTTCAATATTGACTCACCTGGCCTGCACAATTACCTCAGTGTGAAAGGCCAGGGTGTTGTGCTGCACTGTAGTCCCTAAGTTTGCCTCTGCCTACTGTACAGAGTGCCATGCTTCTGTATCAGAGAGCATGTTTAGTCCACATATCCCCAATGACCACTTTAAGAAAATATCCCTTTACCTCAAATGGATGTTGAGTTAACAAGGAGCTGAAAGCATTATGTGTAGCCATGTTTTAAAGATAAAAGAAACGAAATGACTCATTACACAGTTTAACAATAAACAGACCTTGGAACGTGTATGGCTTAAATCTGAAACTGCAGGTAACTTTAACATTTGTGAGACATAATAAACAAATAGGCCGAAAGCGTAAACGATATCAACAGTAGATTCTTGGGCAAAAGGGACAGGTTCAATGAGCTGTGTTAAAAATTTGATTCCCACATGGGCATACTGTAGCTTTCACATGCAACTGTGTTACTGACAAGACCTGTTAAAATGGCTTAAGAGCTTCCACTAACACAAGGCATCCATTAACAAGCACTTTAAGGATAACAACATTCTAGATACTATAGTGGAAATGGAGACGCATGTGCCATAAAGATATTAGGAAACTTGTCATAACAGAGCTGAAAGTAATAATTATTTCTTGAACTATAACATCAAGAAGCAGATGGCACTTTTAAAGAGTACAGTGTATTCATATGCAATTTCTTTTGGTGCTTTTTCCAATCTGCTGAGACAGCTAGAAAGCTACTCCTTCTGATGATAGAATTCTTTGCTTTGCACTTTGTCATGTTTTGGGAGTCCTGTAATTCCCTTTTCATTATCCCAAGTTTAGAAGAGGGTGACTTTGTTACTTTCAACCTGCTTCATGCACAATGCTATAAAATGTGCTTATCACTTCAAGACAGTGGAGAAGAAGAAAAGATCCTGAGAGAGAGAAAGAGAGCAGAAAACAAATTCTTCCAGCTGAATGGAAACATTCAATTCCCCTCGAGTGCCGACTAGCTGCCACCCACCCGCCACTGGCAGCCAAGCCTGTTATGTTATCAGGAATTGGCATGCAGCCGCACAGCAGCTGAGTGGATGTGTGACAAGCAATCATACAGAGATGATCAGACTATTTGTAAATATTTCTATTTATTTTGCTTCGTCTCGGAGTTCCTCTGCGGAACTTTCTGTGCAAAAACAGAAATGAAATCCCTGGGGTGATTTGGCTGTCTTCTGCTATTGCTGGTGTTAGTCTCTGTAAGATGAAAGCTTAAGCTGGGAAGACGTTTAATACTGCAGGCAACTCCACTTTTAGTATACTGAAGGGGGGCTAATAGGAAGAAAGGCAAGGCTGCTTTACCCATCATGGATATCATTTGTGTGAACTTAGTAATCTAGGACACCCAATAACTATTTAATGGAGTAAAGGATAAAAAATGTCTTAACTTCCACTCATTTTGATATAATTCCCAGCTGCAATCTGTAAATATCCAGATACTTTTATGATTTGTAATAGGGTCACACAGAAAATTTTGATGCATAGTTTTTTAAATGCTAATAACTGATTTTAGAAATGGTTAAATATGCTCAAAAGATAACTAGATGTACTGTATGTGCTACACCCTGATGTCACATTCTGCTGATTGCTTTTCCACCACAAAAATTTCAATAACAGCCTGTTTAAAATGCTCACCATTTTGAGAGTCAGCTATGCAAAAGGGATTGCTGCATAATACTAAGGTATGTGGTGGATTGCCGGCTTCTTTCTCCGGCCCTCACCCCCAGGCCGCCAGGAGGAGCTCTCCCAGCAGCGTGGACATGCCCCGAGTTCCAGCAGGGCCTCATGGACTATGTAGTTTTTATACACAGCCCTGCTGGATACCTTGGGGGCCACCAGGCGTCGCTGTAGGGGGGCTCGTAGGCTCGCATGTGCCCTATAACCCCGGAGTATGTCACGGTCACGTGACAGGAAGAAAAGGACTGTTTACCCTGACCCGGAAGGGAAAAGGAACTGTGGACTGTTGAACGGGAACACCTCCGGGTCAGGGTGTATAAAAGGACTCTGGGAAGCCCAGTACACTGAGCTGAGCTGGGAGGTAGGGTGGCAAAGTGTCTGGGCGAGGAGGATTGGTTATTGGAGAATAGTTTATTGGTTATATGGATGGGGTGTGGAGAGTGCTTTGTGCACAATATTCTTATAAAATAAAGAATATTTATACTTTTACCTGGTGTTCAGAGTGGTACCTGAGGGTTCAAGAGGTGGACAAAGCATCTATCTGTCACAGTTGGCGTAGTCTCGGCAAGGATTCTCTGGCCGTCGGGTTTGGCAGAGGACCTGGATTTAAATAAATTTTACAGAACCCTAAGAAGGTCCCTCTTGAAACCGCGGAGGTGAAAATCCCACCCGCGACCAAGAGCGCTGCAGCTGTGAACTGTCCTTTACAGCAGACCATAATGGGGAAGAAATCTGGAAAAAAGAAGGGCAGTCCCGACTAGGTGAAGACCATGACGGACGCTGAATTAACCTGGACTTACCTGACTGGATGTGAGGAGGACCGAGAGCCGATAAAGGCTGAACAAGCCCGAAGGGCGCAACAGCAGGGTTGCTGTCAGCCGTCGGCCGCACCAAAATCCCTACACGGATTAGAGACATCGCTACCACGGTTGGAGGTATGTACTGGGAAAACGCCCAAAGTTTCGGGTACTTTTTACTCATGTTTTACAGAGGCATGCCTCCATAAAGCAGACAGTGCATCAGATGCCTTCCTCATACCTTGGCAAGATGGCCGCGTTACCCAGAAGGCAGGCCAGGCTAGGAGTCGTCCATCTACAAGCCCATTCGAGGACGATGTCCACGTGACCTCGCGTGACGTCGACCAGGAAGAAGGTCAGTTTAGAGCCGTCGGTGAGGTAAATAATTCCCCAACGCGTCTGCGCTCCCTGAAGGGGAAGGGGGCGGCGAGCGAAGCAGCGCCAACTTTATATAAAGAGAAAGAGGGGCGGGATGTGACTGAAGGATCTGCCATTAATGGAAAGAAGGCAGACATCAGTCGGCTTGTTGCAGCCACCCGTCCCTCAGAAGACTCCAATTCCCAAGAGTCTTTGCGTGACACTGAGCACGTGCCGACAACGGACGTGCCCATTGGCTCGCGGCCGGTAGCAGCGCCCAGGCCGTCTAAAATGCGGGACTCAAATCCCCAGGAGCCTTCCCGAAGCCCAGCAGAGCATGTGCCAGGAGCGGACGTGCTCATTGGTTCCCGGTCGGCAGGTGATCATAACAAGGAAGTAGCCTTGCCTACGGCCGAGATAAATAACTTTATAAACTTGTGGGAGCTCGAGAAATGTCTCGCGCCCCTTTACACTTTCTTCCAGGGTCTGGAAGAACTAAAAGCACGAGTGGAGGAGTTGGGAGCTGCAGCCGAAGCGCCGTTGAAGGGACTACAAGAGTACCTACGGCGATTAGGCCGTGAAGCCCCGGCCTCGAATTGATTCGGCGGTGCAGGTCAGTGAAATCTGCGCCGTATATAATAAGGGGACGCAGTGTGAACCGGCACCGCGTTTAATAAGTAGCGGCTGCCAAAGCACTGTGAATCCGACAATCGAGCGTGGTGTGATGACAGAGTGGTCGGGTAACGGTCCGATAGAACCGGGACGGCGATATCAGACGCCGCTCCAGGACGACGCGGACCTTAAGGCCCCGACCCGCGTGAAGAGGGAGTTGTCGCTTGTTTCTGGAGGGGCGGAGGAAGTGCCAATCAAACCGGGGCAGCTAAAAAGTGCTGTTACCCAGAGCGATATGGTGCTAATGACGCCGCCTCCTAAATTACATAGGACAACGGGTGTGCAAACAGCAAAGAGGCTCTCTCTTTTCCATAGAGAGCCTCACGCTGTGCACAAGCCCCAGAGAAAGCAGGAGATCCCCGAATTAACACATGGGTCTCCTGACATATTAAAGAAACGGGCAGGGAGCAGCAAAGCGGTCGTTAACCCCTCCTTGGCAGAGGAGAAGGTGGAGCTGACCGAATTCCCGAGATGTTTCAGGTCTCGGGAAGAGAGGCCACCAGGAGGACGTCGGTGGTGCTACAACTGTCGGCAACCGGGCCGCGTGTGGCGAAGTTGTCCCCGGAGGACAGGGGAGCGGTGGGACAGAAGATACACCGTTCCCCCAAGGTTTGCCGGGGGATCTAGACAACGTAGCCAAGGTCCAGATGATGCGTTCTCCTGGAGGAGGACGTCCCTCGCGGGGCTGGTAGCTTCGCCCCAGTTGGCTTCGCTAAGGGGGGGGAATTGTGGTGGATTGCCGGCTTCTTTCTCCGGCCCTCACCCCCAGGCCGCCAGGAGGAGCTCTCCCAGCAGCGTGGACATGCCCCAAGTTCCAGCAGGGCCTCATGGACTATGTAGTTTTTATACACAGCCCTGCTGGATACCTTGGGGGCCACCAGGCGTCGCTGTAGGGGGGCTCGTAGGCTCGCATGTGCCCTATAACCCGGGAGTATGTCACGGTCACGTGACAGGAAGAAAAGGACTGTTTACCCTGACCCGGAAGGGAAAAGGAACTGTGGACTGTTGAACGGGAACACCTCCGGGTCAGGGTGTATAAAAGGACTCTGGGAAGCCCAGTACACTGAGCTGAGCTGGGAGGTAGGGTGGCAAAGTGTCTGGGCGAGGAGGATTGGTTATTGGAGAATAGTTTATTGGTTATATGGATGGGGTGTGGAGAGTGCTTTGTGCACAATATTCTTATAAAATAAAGAATATTTATACTTTTACCTGGTGTTCAGAGTGGTACCTGAGGGTTCAAGAGGTGGACAAAGCATCTATCTATCACAGGTACCAAGCAGGATATTTCAAAATAACTATAGGATTCATAGATTTCTGGGTAATTTTGACTGAAGTACAGAAAACTGTAAACAATTGTTGCAGTTTTTTATGCATTACATTTCAGAGATGATAAAGTTTCTGTGGGAGTAAAGAAGTTATGACAAAAGGTAGAGCATATCGTGAAAAGGCCAGAATTTCTACTATCAGGATTTCTATGTCTGAATTTTCATTGTGAACCTGGAAATTTCACAGTGGTTTAAGTTTTTTAAGTACCAAAGTGAAGGAGCATGCATCGTGACATGATTTGAATTTTTGATTTAAACAATGGGAAATCAAACACAGTTATCCAAAGCTGGGAATCATGGGCCTTATTGTCACAAACAACAAATTGCTGTTTTATCACCTATATAATCATCCATCCATCCATCCATTTTCCATCCCGCTGAATCCAAACACAGGGTCACGGGGGTCTGCTGGAGCCAATCCCAGCCAACACAGGGCACAAGGCAGGGAACCAATCCTGGGCAGGGTGCCAACCCACCGCAGGACACACACAAACACACACCAAGCACACACTAGGGCCAATTTAGAATCGCCAATCCACCCAACCCGCATGTCTTTGGACTGTGGGAGGAAACCGGAGCGCCCGGAGGAAACCCACGCAGACACGGGGAGAACATGCAAACTCCACGCAGGGAGGACCCGGGAAGCGAACCCGGGTCCCCAGGTCTCCCAACTGCGAGGCAGCAGCGCTACCCACTGCGCCACCGTGCCGCCCCCTATATAATCAGATTATTTTTATTCACTCAGAAATCTGAGGTAAAGCTATTTAGTCAGCATCTTTGACAGAGAAGACAAGAGAGTTAAAAAGTACTCCTACCTGAAAACATTTTGCAATGCACCTATTCAGTCCATCTGCCTTGTTTGATTAGCTAAGGTAAAGTAGTCCCAATGTCTTGTTTTTAAAGAAGGGTCTCAGTTTCATCTATACAACCGCAGGTAGTTGTTCTGGATTCCTAAGACTATTTGTTTAAAGAATTGCTATCGACTTTCTAACTTGAACCTGGTTAATATCTACCAACATGCTCAAGTAAAAAATTTGCTATTAAACTGAAACAATTCTATCAGATCAGCCTGATTAATACTATATTTTTCCACTTCCTTCTGCACTGCTTCTAGAAGTGCTTTGATTTTTTGGAGCATGGTGACCTGAACCACCATTGCGGACGGCTGCATTACCTTCCACTTAGCACTAGGTGGCAGCCCCCCTAGGTGGCTCTTTGGGAATTAGACTTTGGAGCAGTCCTGCTGGGTTCCATGGGCACCACCAGGGAGTGCTGCAGGAACAATTGAGCCCTGTTTGGCAGCACTTCTGCCACACCCGGAAGTGCTACTGGAAGAAGGTCATTGGACACCTGGAGCACTTCTGTGTTTCCTATAAAAGGAGTTGGATGGAAGAGGACGAAGCCTTCCAGGAGTGGAGATGGACAAGAGAGAGAAAGAGAGGGGAAGAAAAAGAAGAAGAGAACTGTGTTTGCTGTACTTGAACTGTGCTGTATAGGTGGGACATGAGGGAAGGTGTTTTCCACTGGAAAAAAATAAAACAATAAAAATATGTGTGCTGCACTTGTGTTCTGCATCTGTGTCAGGTTTGGGTGGTAGAAGCGCCCTCTGCAGGCCACACCATACACAGTACACTAGATGTTGTCTTACTCTCTATTATTGAATCTGATTACAATGTACCAAGATTTTACATTCTGTAGTTCTAACAATGTAACATAACATATTATTTGTCTTTTTAATTGTTTCTGCACATCGACTGGTGTTAAGCATGAATGTCAGAGAGTCACTGGTGTGTAATTCCACTGTGTGCCACCAACTATGTTGTCTTCTTTTGCCTCCACAGTACCAAGAAACTGCCCAGTAAAGGCAATTAACTCCGTACATTCTGTTCCCGGGACCATAACTGCACAACCATCCAGAAATAGGTGACACTTACTGACTGGGAAAGTAAAGAGACGAGGCGGAGTGCATTCTTACCTTGATCTGTGTGATCTAAAGATGCCTTTAGAGGCGTTATTTGTGCTGTTTGTAATGCGAGTTGGCAAATCTTTTGTTTGTTATTGTGGCATTGTGCACTGTTTTGTTGGACTTAAGAAGTAAAGACTGGGTTAGCAACCCAACATTTATCTTATTTTCAGACCTGTCATTCCAATAGAATGATGACACTGGTCAGTGATAATGTTGTATCAATGTAAAATTCTCAATCATTGTCAGAGTATTCTTTTTGAATGTTAATGTCCCCCATCTTTTATGTGAAGTTAATGTTCCTTTTTGCTTGTATGTAGCCATTTCTACATGTTAACATTAAAATCCATATTTGTTTGCACATTTTATATGAGGAATAACTCTTACAGTATAGACAAATATTACTACTGCTCACCACTACAATAAATTGTACCTACTTAGTTGCAGAGAAATTTGAACAAAAGAGTTTGGATTTTTGAACTGCATCTGACTAGCCCAGTATTAACAGAAACACCACTATCTTTTACCTCCTCCAACTAATAAGACTTCATTTATATTCACTCAGCCTGCTATATTAAAATGCACCCAGTTTAAGTTATTACTCAACTGCATTGGCTGAAGAGCCTAAAAGCTGAACTGCCTCCTCCTACTATAGACTTAATGGTTCTACTGACAAGAAACAGCCCCTGTCATTAAAGAGATTTACTCACTCAAACATGACATTTTTAATCATTTTGTGGTGATGGGATGTGCTATTCACTGTCCAGTTTGATCCTACTCTGTACAAAACATGAGAAAACTTGATTTGAACATGACATCTGTATGTATGTCTGTGGAAAATCAAAATGTATTTTCATATATTTATATTACAGTTTTTATGAGAAAATTGTGTGTTATTTGTCTTGTGTATAGCTCCTGGATGACTACATCCTAACACAGATGGAACTTATTAAAACAATTAGTTTTTGAGATTTCCATCCTGAATCCGGGACCTGCTAGATACAGGCAGTAGGCTTGTAGTTTTTGGTCCAATTTGGTCCAGTATTTATCCTTGTATTATTCAAATATTATTTGACCTATGTCTAATGGTAATTGCCGTAGAAATTGTTTAATTCAATCAGGGTATTTGAAGTCTGTTCCATTTTTCCTGGGACCAGAGATATTGATTTGCAATTCTTTTGCATGAGTAGTTTTTGAGCTACATCATTTAATTAAATGTTGGCCACTAGGGGGCATTACACACACCCAAAGCACAGGCACAATTATTTAGATTTTAGTCCTGGTTCAAATATGTATTTATTTAAAGAAAATACCTTCCACACGTTTGTTTTTCTCAAACTCTATACAATTGTAGTTCCTCCTCCACTCTAACCAGATGATCTTTGTCCAACGATTCCCAATTCCAATTTCCCAGTCTTTGCCAACTACTCCTTTTCCCACCTAACCTAAGAACTTTTGGGTAAGGCAGAATCACCCAAAGACGGGGGAGTCACCTCCCAATAATTCCTCCTGGTGGTACCCACTGAACCCAATAGGCCAACCCTCTTGAAGCAAAACTGCCATGCTGTTGTCCTTCAGGCATCCAAATAGTGACTTACCATAAAGGATGCTCTACCCCAGTATATGGGAAAGTGACATGAGCACAGAAAGCAGCCCCCCGGTGTCCTTTACTCGCCCTGAAAGTGAGTGCTAACCATCCTGACAAAGATGCCCCAAAAGGTAAGTAACTACCAATCATCCATTCTGGGGCACCAGTCCTGCTGGGTCTTCAGTCACATTGACTAAGATCATCAATTATGTCAGCCTTCCATCAGGTAAAGGAACAGGTTCCACCTTCACCTGTTATCAATTTAGTGCTAAGTTCAAGACGTGTATCTCATTCTCTATCTCAAAGAATTATTATTATTATTATTATTATTATTATCTCCAGTTAGAAATTCTGTGAGGCAGTCATTCACTGAATGCCTTCGAAGTTCATCTTCTCCAGAAACAGGTGTTCTAAATAAGTAACTCCCAGGGTTCCCTGTAATCAGTTACATGTCTATCTTTTGCCAGTGGTGACCAACATATTCAGTTACCCATCTGGCCTCTCAACATATCATCCTCATCTTGCCTGGGAATAAGGATGTATATAAAACAACATGCAGTGCTTTCACTGTTAGTGAAGTGATAACAGGGAGTGGGAAACAGCTCATTATTTGATATGTCATGCTTAGCTACAGCACATACAGTATCTCAAGTCTAATCTGTGGCTGCACAGTAACAGAGGGTTGTCTTTTGCTTTACCCGATAAGCAACACTCCATTTGTCTCTGTGGATGACCCTTGGTTGCTCATCTCATCTTCATCAGTACAGTCCAGGCAAGTTTTCTGAGTAGTGATACTCATAGGTACTCTACTCCCAGATGGTTTTCCTGCAGAATTTACCCCCAACCCATTAGTGAAACAACAATTGTATTAAGTCAAGCTTGTGTCTAGGTTGTGGTCACTACAATACTTTTGATATGCAGATCTCTACCAAACAGACATCCTGCAAATACTGCCAACAATACCAGCAGTAGAAACTAGGGGCATCACACAAACTCTAGGCATAATTAATTTGGATTAGTTGCTGAGTTTGCTCATCTGCATTCACAGTTGTGATAAAACAAGCCTGCTAAGATACCATGTGGATGCTGGCTTGCTAAACAGCTGTTTTTTGCACAATCTGTAGTATTGTTGGTTAAGAAAATGAAATTGACAGGTGTGAATTTAGTGCAAGAGTTCTTATCGTGTGGCCCATCTTACCCGAATATGAAGTCCAGATAAGCTCCTGGGAGTTACTGGCACATGATCATAAACATTTGCATTAGTCATTCCTCCACATATTTATTTTCATTTAACGTTTAAAATCACATTGCATTATTGGACAAAGTGGGTATTGCCTACTCTGCTAGGCTTTAATGGCACACCATGCCTGTAAGGCAGCAGATTTACCAGACATGCTGCTTCGCCTTCCCCCACTTACATTCTAAACTAAGTGACTGAATTCCAGCTTGTACTTTTTGAGCCAGTAGGCATGAAATGGATTCAGACATGATCAAAGAGCTGTAAATTAATGAATGACAACTCTGATGGACAGAAGAACTCACCTATGAGGAGACACTAACATGTAACTGGAAGTGACTTTAATCCAATCAGAAGTTATACATTCCTTTAAAACTCATTGTACTATCCCTCTAAAGCTACTCTCTGGCTCTCTCAAGGGAACTTTGTCAACATATATATGCAGTTATCATATTTCTATAATCCTTGTGTTTATTATTATTATTATTATTGTTTCTTAAAATGAGTGTGTTTCAGTTACCTGGATATAAATCGAATAGATGGAGATCGCCTCGTACAACAGAGAAAGGGAAGGTAAATAAAGTAGGAGTCATCTCAAATTACTTAATCAATTACCAGCATTACAGAAGGCAAGATTGATAATTGATTAAGACTATTATGACTGTCTCTGGGTGGAAGAGTTAAAATATATCTTTCTTTTCCTACAGCATGTAAATGCTCGTAATCCATCTGATAATCTGTGTGTTTGTCAAATCAATTTACTAGAACATTTAACAACACCTCAAAGTGCGTCACATCAAATAAAAATGGCAAACGTTGCAGGAACAGACAATTTCAAATCACTCTTGATCGTGAGTCTTTGTGTTATGTAGAGTACAGAGGGGCTACTCAGCTGTTAGAAAGTTGCCATCTCATCTTGTGTTGTTGTTTTCTTTTTTGCTCACATGTGTTTTGATTTTGGTCTAAAAAAACTATGAAAATATCTGCAAAGAAACTGGAAGTTCAAACAGTCATCTGTTTTACCCAGTTTTTGTTAACCTTCAGCCAAGTCGACAAACCTTCTTTCACAGTCATTCACCTCTGGTATGTTCAGTGTAAAATGAATAAAATGAATCTTCAGTCCCGTCAGTAAATACAGTCAGCATTTAGTGACTCCTCTATTACTTAGATATTTAATGCTGCAAATTAAATAAGGTCTGTAGGCACGTATCATAGACAGTATTCTGCAGTCACAGCTTCACTGTGCTGTCACTCATCTGTCTTTGAACTATAAGTATTCATCTTCCCTACACTGCATCAGAAAGCTCAATAAAGTAATCATTTGTTATTTATAAAAAGTCAACAGCTTTATTTAGAAAGTTTTTAAACTAAATTGTAGCAGGTGATTTTGATTATTAATTAAAAAAACAGGGTGAGGTGGTGGTTGTTTTGTTCTTATTAATTGCAAAAAGCTGTTCTAGTTTTTTGTGTTCTGTGGTTTTCTCCCATTGGTATTTCTATGAAGATTTCTCAAACAATTTTTAAACTAATATTGATATCATTACCAAGTAATTCTTTTATGTGTAAGTCCAAAATGTAGTATCCTTTTCAAGAAATTATGTTGATTACTTATTGGGTAGCTCTCTTAGCTTAGTGTTAACTATAAATGAAGCTCAATGCATTACAAAAATTTAACTGGAGTTGCTAGATCTTTTCCTAGATGAAGACTTAAAATTATCAACATTCAGCATCAGCAGGGAAGAAGCTAATATTAGATTGGCTATGTCTGAGGGGGAACCTAACTTTATGGCAGTCTTGAATGCGAGAAACACAACTACCCAAGCAGCTAAAGAGTAACATTAATTCATCCAGTGATGATGATTCGGCTCTGCCCCAGTCCAATAGATGATCAGCAGCAAAAATCTTACAGCATTTCTATATACCCTAAATTATGGTAACCAGGAACAGAGAAAATGAGAGAAAGGAGCAATACAAGTAAGGGTCTTCATTTCAGAAAGAAACTGCTTGTTAAATTAAACAAATCAATCAAATTGACCTCTGCCTATTTTTAAATTTCCTTGTTCTGCCCTTTTTTCAGATTGTCCTTCTAGAAGGTATTGTGCTTTGCCTGATTCTGTTGATTTGCTTTACTTTGGTTCTGTAAGAACTGAATACTGCAGTAATTATAGTCCTCTTTCTATTTAATGCCTTTCTTTCTGCTTGTATATTTATTACCCTACTTTATAATAATGGGATGTGCTAGGGTCACATTTTGTTTGTTTCTATTTTTAGGCAAAAAGAATTGCATAGGCCCACTTGAAGAACATTTTTAAAATCCAAAAATAATAATTTGAAACTTAGTAAAGTTATGTTGTCATTTGTGCATTTGCATGTTATAAATATGTGTACCTTTGCACAGAACAAAAGCTGTTTTGCAGGAGTTCTGAAATAATGGATTAATCTTAAATTGACGATTTTGATTTCACAAAGATAGCCTTAAGGGATAATTATAAAAAGGAAGGGAGAGATGTAGCCAATTAAAGTATCAGTAGTTTGTGACATTTAAATTTTTCATTTGATTGGTCTATTAAATGTTACTGTTCAGTAATTGTTATTTACTGGCTAATGTCTCCTCAGTATACTAATGCAAATATACAGGAAATGTCACCAATCTGACAAAGTGATTTTGTGCAAAGCCTTATTTGAACTGTACTGTTACAGAAGCAACTTTCAAGAGCTTCTGTAAACAGAAATATCTGAATTATCTTGATATTAATGGCTGGTTTTATACAAATCCTTGCACTGTTTATTATATAGTGTATTTCCTTCTATCTATTATAGAGTACCTTAACATACCTTTACTTGTCTGTATAAAGTGTCTGTGTATCTTATACATTAGAGTATTTTTATGTAGCACCTTACCTATCTAATAGTTTATTATAAATTCTTTCATTATCTATTTTAACATATCTTTCACATCACTGCATAACTTGCTATGTCTTCCATGGGGAGATAGTGTTGCAAACTGTCTTCTGAGATTTTTCAGGTAAAGAAGACAGAAGTTCTGAGATACGGCAGTTTTACTCATAATCATGGCACGTGAGAGTGGCATAATGTTGCATGTTTGTTAACACAAGTAACATTTTCACTTTAGTATTGTATATTTTTTCAGCTATTGGTCAGAACATTGAATTAAATGAGTTTAGTATGTGCACATTTTAAGATAAATCATACAGTCCCCAAAACCAACAACCCCCACTGCCCACACAAGTTTGTTGTAACATTGAGGGAAATCCATCCAACCCCCAATGAAATTCTGGCACTGCTTATGACTTTTTATTAAAGTGAAGATTTCTTATGCCTAAGACATCCATCCATCCATCCATTTTCCAACCCACTGAATCCGAACACAGGGTCACGGGTATGGTTGAGAAATAGAAGTAGACACGGACAAGGGAAGCTGACAGGTTGGTGGAACCAAGAACCCTATGTGGTGTTGGGCCAGGTAGGGGATTCTGGGGTGGTGTATAAAGTGAGACCAGAAGGGGGAGGTAGAGAGAAACATGTGCACCGTAATGCTTTAAAGCCTTGTTGTTTGTCTCCACTTAGTGCTTCAGCTACCCCAACGGCCGAACCATCTCCACCTGGACTTCCCATACATGTGTTTTGGACAATGGGAAACCCAGCCTCTACAGAAAATAGTGATGTCCCAGAGAGGTGAGCTGTGGAGTTGCGCCGATCGAGGAAGGAAAATTTGGGGAGACCCCCAGCCCGTTATAGAGAATAAGAAGATTAAACTGATTGTCCGGGACTGACAATGATTAAGTCTGGGGGGATGTCAGAGGGGGACACTTTTACATTTTTTTTGTGCACTGGGTGGCTCCATTAGGCACCCACTGTTGGGACTGGGGGGGTGAGAAGTTAAAAGGCTATCTGTACTTATTAATGGTATTTGCTGTCCTGCAAGGGAATGACTGCTTTGAAGTTTGGCCTTAGAAGAATGTCTGTATTTACCTGGCTTGGAAATATTGGTGCCTAATCAGCATATCTGTACTTATTAATGTTTGGTAACCATACATTTTGTTAACTTGTGTTTTTATTAATTGTTAAACCCAGGCAATTTAGATGTGCCATTGATTAAACTGTTTGTCCAGGACTGACAACAGAGGGGTGAAGTAAATATAAACTGCTGGCCAGCAGAAGGCAGGAGGGAGAGTCCACAGGAAACGCTGCCAAGACATTCGGACAGGGCACAGGGGCTCGCAGACAGACAAGGGTACCTGGCTGGCACGACGTGAGGCACAAGGACAGCAACACTTCCAGGGAGGAAGAGACAGCTCCACAAAGAGACGCCGGATGTGGGTTCAGCGAGAGAGGGAATCTGCTTGAGAGGACCCAGCAAAGCTGACAGACGAGAAATGAGGTGTGCCTAGGTCCCAGCAACACAAGGAGCCCAGAGTGGAAGAAAAAGGGACAACGAAGAGACGTTGACAGGGAGTCAACAATTTGACACAACTTCTGCCGGGGAACAGAGTGCATCCATGAACAATTAAGTGTTGGGGTAACACAGTGCCTAAACTGGACTCTGCACCACTAAAGGTTGTATCCTCCAATTCTTGTTTTTATGGACTTTTAGAGTGTGGACTGTGTATTTTCCTTTTAAAAAAAGGAAATTAATTCCTGATATGTTTAGGTTCTGTTATGTTCATTTATCTTTTTAATGTACCTTATATTGTCTTGTACAATAGAACTTACTGTTGCCTTTTTCTGAAATTACTGTTGTGTCTTTCATTGTTTGTTTACTCACCGCCCAATTTAAAGAAACCTGTGTGCTATTATTGGTACATTTCAGGAGTTCCCAGTCTCTTAATAAAACTGGGTGGCGTAGTCGGATATTTTAATGGTGTCTAAGTTAGATTACCTGTAAGTGTGACCAGACACCTGTGACATAATTTTGGCAGTAGTCGGCAGGATTGGGCTTGTGAGTAACACACTTGGAAGTACTAGGCTTTTTTTTTTCATTTTTTATTTAGTTATTGATTTTGTGGGGTAGTTTTACTGTGTTTTTATTATCATCATGATGATGCCTATTTTTGCCGGTGCACCTTGGATTGCCAAGTTTAGTGGGGAAAAAGGTGATTTGAAATATGCTGAGTGGAAAGAACAGATACAGGGGTTATTAGAAGCTGCTGAATATGGGGAGTCTCAAAAAGTCAGTATTGTGATGGGAGCATTGACTGGGGATGCCAAACGGGAAGTCAGTGTGTTGAGTGTGGAAGAAAGAGATAGGGTTACAAAGATTTTTCTTGTTCTAGATGGATTATACGGTGACCAAGTCCCGTTAGCTACTCTGATGTCCCAATTTTACAGTTGTGCACAAAGGACTAACGAGCCTTTCAGGGCTTTTGTCCTTAGATTGAGAGAACTTCATTGCAGGTTACAACAGCGTAGCCCAGCCCAAGCCCTCTCCGATATACAGCTGCGAGATCAGCTCTTGTTGGGCCTCCATGACAGTGGACTGCGACAAGCACTACGGACATTTGTGCGCCATAATCCACATAAAACTTTTGGGGAAGTGCATCAAGAGGCCCTGCTGCTGGAAGGGGAATGTAATTATACGGGACACAGGGGAGCAACTTGCGGAGCTATTGGTGAGTTGTCCGCAACTAACTCTCATTCACAGGCAGACTGGAGACTAGCATTCAAGGCCGAGATTCTGGGTGACCTGAAAACACAGATGAAGGAATGGACTCAGGAGCTGCTGAAGGAACTGAGGCCAGCAGTTCCACAGGTTGATCCTGCCCAGCCATTCGCACACTCTCAGCCAGATAGGAGGCCTCGCACTAACAGCCGTTATGCCTGGGATTCACAAGGTAGGCCCATTTGTAATCAGTGCAGACAAGCAGGTCATTTGGCACGGAACTGTCCATCCTCTAGTGGGCGCCCTACTTTTGAACTTGTGAACCCTGCAGCTGTGGGCCAGATAGCAGGGTTGGACAGTGAAACCCGAAAGGCAATATCCCCTCTTATTGGTGAATGTCCCGTGGTACAGGTCACCATTGAAGGGAAAACCTTACATGGACTGTTAGACACTGGATCCCAGGTTACCCTGATGCAAGAGAGCTTTTTCAAGCAGCATTTTGCAGATAACATAGAAGTTGGGCAGGCCCCGTTTCTTCTTACCCTGAAAGCTGCCAATGGGTTGGATATCCCCTATACAGGGTATGCCACCATGGATTTTGAGGTGGCTACTGTGAAGTTACCAGCCAGAGGGGTTGTAATTGTGAGAGACGAGGTCCAGACAAGCCCATTGCTGATTGGAATGAATGTAATCTCTGCTTGTTGGCATGCAGTTTTTCAGGCTCCAGAGTCACCAGTTGTACTGTCTCGAGGAGCCCCCAGTACGCAGGAAGCAGGTATTGATTATTCTATTTAACTTTTTTTTAAGTAAGACATTCACAAAGTTTGCCCATAAGGTTTAAGGACAATGATATCCATTATAATACAGTGTTTATTAAATATGATATATTGATTCGATTTTACAGAGTGAATTTTGTACATGAGTTCTCCAAGATGTTTGGAACAACCTACCAGCCAAGTTCCTTCAAAAACTGTGTGCAAAGTGAACCTAGAAGAATTGATGCTGTTTTGAAGGCAAAGGGTGGTCACACCAAATATTGATTTGATTTAGATTTCTCTTTTGTTCATTCACTGCATTTTGTTGATTGATGAAAATAAATGATTCCATTTTTGAAAGCATTCTTTGTTTACAGCATTTTTTCACACCTGCCTAAAACATTTGCACAGTACTGTATATATATATATATATATATATATATATATATATATATATTGTCACAGGAGGCTGGGGGCCAGACCCAGCCGGGACGCCTGGAAGGACCGGGAGGTGGTCTATACGTCCCCCGGGCCATGAGGGGTCAACCATCCTGGATGATGAGGGGACCACGGGGACAGAGCAAGGAGGCTGAAACCCATTGGGGCCTGTGGCCACCGCCAGGGGGGCGCCCGAGTGTCGTGGAGCCTGGGAGATCGACACTTCCACCACACCTGGGAAGGTGGAGGAAGGACCTTCCAGGGATGCCCAGAGTTCTTCTGAGTGGTAGTGCAGCACTTCCGCCACACCAGGAAGTGCCGCCAGAAGAACGTCATCAAGCACCTGGAGCACATCCGGGTGAATATAAAAGGGGCCACCTTCCTACAGTCGGGGAGCTAGAGTTGGGAGCTGGAGCAGGATGAAGGTCCAGTGGCTGGAGGAATAGAGGCTACCCACGGACAGTGAGAGAGAGGCTCGTATTGGGAGTGTTTGGTGCGGGAGCACTGTGTGCAGTGTGGGACTTTATTGTAAAAATAAACGTGTGTTTTGTAAAGTGCTGGTGTTTGTCTGATGGTGTTCGGACCCGTGCTCACTATATATATATATATATATATATATATATATATATAGTGACACTAGGTGCTGTCGCTCCTCCAAACCCACAAATATATAAAAATATATATATATATATATATATATATACATAAATATACAGGTCAAATTCCTTTAGAACAAAATGTACACAGGACTGACCATAGCATGCAGTCAGTAATATTACTTCAAGGTCCAGGGAGTGGGTTCAGTGGTCCTCCTTGGTATCTGGAGCACATACCCCTTCATTTAACAAAAGACACCCATTGGCAGCCATATTGTTGTTGGCACTGTGGTCCTGTTGCTAACCCATGATGCTCAGAAGTAGTGTACTGTGATCGCATCACCCATTCGGCATTTAAAATGGTACTGTGCTACTCCTGCTATCCAGGACTTAAAATGAAGATTTTTACGGAGCGAGCACCACGTAAGTTACATTACCGGCACACCTCATTATCCAGAGTGCATGCCCCTTAACTTTCATGAATGATGCCACTCTGGTGAAGGCACCATAAGTGGCCACCAAAGACACCTAATAGATTGACCATCTCTCTATCTGGATGCAAGTTGCTGCTTTGGGTCATCCCTTTTTTTAACCTGGAAATTTTTTACATTAAAAGATTATGATAAAAAGTTTCAGGAAATGAAGGTCACATTAGAAAATAAGAATTGTGAACGCAAAATTCAAAAACATTGAAAATGTAACAAAAATGCTTTTTTTTAAAAAAAAAAGATTATGGTGTGTAGACGGTCACAAGGTAAAATCTCTGCAAATTTATGAAACTGATTGAGTAGCATAAACATGAGATGCTGCAAGCTCAGCAATCAGCACTTTTGATTAAGAGCAGGCCAAAAATGAATCCCCCATCTGGTCAATGTACTGAGTGATGTCAAACCGAAAAGAAACTTGAAAATAAGTGACAGACTCTTGCTGGGCTGGATCTTAAGAGCTCCGCAAGTAGAATTGAAATTGAATCTGATTGAACATTATGCTGTCCCTCGATCTGCCAACAATGTCTCCAGTCTGCAGTAACCCTTCTCATACTCAAATCCACTGAAAGAGTGTGCATGTTGAGTAAACTAAGTGACATAAACGTGTAGTCTTTTTGGCTGCTCAGCAGAGCTCTGGCATCACGATTTTTGGGTCAAAGCCAGAAGAAATACATGTTTTGCTGCTTTTTTCAGGAAAATTACTTCATTGTAATGAATTTTGAAGATAAAATGGACTTCATTGTAATGAGTTTTTTTTAAACATTTTGTTAGAATAAGGATTTTGTTCGTTTGTTCTAATGGAATTTGACCTGTATATTTAGTCACAGACATGTACTTGGGAGGCAGGATAACGGCTCTAGTGATGGTAATAACCCGATGAACAAGGGTTGGCGTTATGTTCTAATGCTTTCTCTCTTCCACCATCTGCAGAACGGAAGACTAGTGGCCACTCCACTACTGACGCCACTTCCATTGTCCACCCACCTAGACCCGTCCCTTCCTGCTGACAGCCCTTATAAACTGGGAACCTACCATTTTTATTCAGTTCTGTGTTGGACTCTCATCTGAAAAGATGCCTCACATATCTTTGTGAAAAGATTTATCTTTTTTTTTCTTCACTTCACATTATACAGGTAATTCCTCAAACCTTTTTCTATGTTCAGTCTCCTCTCTTACAATATATATACACACACTATATTGTCACACACATGCTCATGGGGGCTCATTCAAGGGTCTAAGAAGGCAAGCACTGAGGAAGAGAGGGGACTCTGTCACTCACAACATTGTTTTTCCAGGGGCAGCTCTAAATTGACTGCAATGCCTGACCATGCCCACTCAGACCTCCAAAGCCATGCCCCATCTGGTTCTAGACTTACTGTATATATACCCCATCCCTTATAGAAATATATACCAGTATCCTTATTTGACCCTCAACTGAGCGAGAGGGAAAGTGAGAAGACAGGTTCCTCTCTCGTCATAACTGAGCTGCTTTGTTCTTGTTATTGACAGAAGCTGATATTTTCATTTGTAAATTTTTATTCTTTATTTCGTGCCATTTAAATCAGGATGCTGGGGTGGTTCCCCAAATCTTGAACCCCTGCCCATCCAGTCTATCGACACTATATATTGAAGCAGTCATTTAGTGCAATGTAACATTTTGAAAAATGTGGGATAGAGCCAAATGCTAAATAAATAATAGCCTTACACATTAAAAGAGGCCTTTCCCTTGGAATACAGAGATTAAGCTCATTATAGACAATATTAATGCATTGTTATCTTGCCAGTTAGAGCGCCTGCTTATCTCACAGATATACTGTATGCCTGGCGACCCATGTGCTGTGCTGCATTATTAATGTTTTAAGTATTCACTAGTTTATTACTGCTGCTCTATTTTCAAATCTCAATACCCCCCCCCCTCCCCCACCACCACTACCACCTCAGTGAACCCAGCGTAAAGATCCTTCTAATTAATTGGCAAGTAACAAACTTCCTTAATGTTGCATATTAAGAGATATTTAAAATTCAGTGCCATATTATGTGGTTGAGAATGAGAAGAAGGCAAAGACGGGGAACAAAATGTTTTGAGAGCAGTGGGCTAATTCTGAAAAAGTGCCAAGCAAGGCTGAGCCTGCAGAAGAGAAGCAGATAAAACTTAATCGATAGATCCACGTGGTTAGTGATGTGAGAGTCAGGTTTACTGCAAAATATAGCTGCAGGTGCCAGGCCACTGGCATCTATGACAGCAGAGCAGGTTTTTTTAACAATAATAACAAAGGAATCAGTTTCAGTGTTCTTCTTTTTTCATTGTATATTTCTTTTGACAATTGAACTGAACAAATCAATTTTTATATTTTTTCTTTTTTTAACCACATTCTTTTCTTACTCTCAATTTTAATGAGCCAATCGAGCTTTGCATTTTTCAATTTTTGCTAGCATATTTTTCAATTACTTTGTTCATATAACCATGAACTTGCTTAGCTGAGTGCCAATAAATGAACAACTGAGTAAGTAAACAAATAATGATTAAAATTAGGTATATTATGGGAAAAACACAATAAGAAAAAGATGTGGATGACAAATTTGTGTTTTATTTACTGTATTTATGGAGTGACTGATTCGTGAATTCCTAACCTGAAATAACTACAGCTTTCTGAAAATGAAGTTTCAGTGTCAATAATCACGATGATGATTTGAGAACTATTTCTATCACACAGTATTCTACATTTGCAATTTATTCCAGCTGACAATCTGCTTCATTGTATTTCTTCAGCACAAGACTATCACAGTAAGCCTTACTTTTCTACTATGGAAAAAAAAAACAAATATGTCTAAGAGCTGCATTTATGTTAATTTTACATTTCACTCCTAAGAACCAAGCTGTACAGACTTGTAAGATCATCATCAAGAAAATTCTAGGGAATGAACAGCATGTAAGACTAACCCTGTTACTTCATATTTCAACTGCACCTTCTACAATACTTGATGAGAGACACTGTCACATGCTTTCTCCAAATCTACAAAACACATGTAGACTTAGGTATTCCCATGCACCCCCTACCCAATACAATACAATCCAATACAACTCGGAGTCCTGCCATGTGCAAAAGTTCGCTAATGACACTGCTATCGTGGGCTGTATCAGGAATGGGCTGGAGGAGGAGTATAGGGACCTAATCAATGACTTTGTTAAATGGTCCGACTCAAACCACCTACACCTGAACACCAGCAAAACCAAGGAGCTGGTGGTGGATTTTAGGAGGCCCAGACCCCTCATAGACCCAGTGATCATCAAAGGTGACTGTGTGCAGATGGTGCAGACCTATAAATATCTGGGAGTGCAGCTGGATGATAAATTAGACTGGACTGCCAATACTGATGCGCTGTGCAAGAAAGGACAAAGCCGGTTATACTTCCTTAGAAGGCTGGCTTCCTTCAACATCTGCAATAAGATGCTGCAGATGTTCTATCAAACAGTTGTGTCGAGCGCCCTCTTCTACGCAGTGGTGTGCTGGGGAGGCAGCATTAAGAGGAAAGACGCCTCACGCCTGGACAAACTGGTGAGGAAGGCAGGCTCTATTGTTGGCATGGAGCTGGACAGTTTAACATCTGTGGCAGAGCGAAGGGCGCTCAGCAGGCTCCTATCAATTATGGAGAATCCACTGCATCCACTAAATAATGTCATCTCCAGACAGAAGAGCAGCTTCAGCGACAGACTGCTATCACTGTCCTGCTCCACAGACAGATTGAGGAGATCGTTCCTCCCCCAAACTATGCGACTCTTTAATTCCACCAGGGGGGGGTAAACGTTAATATTTAACATTATACATAGTTATTGTCTGTTTTTTTTTTTTTTTCACCTGTATTATTATCATTCTTTAATTTAATATTATTTATTGTATCAGTATGCTGCTGCTGAAGAATGTGAATTTCCCATCGAGATTAATAAAGTATCTATCTATCTATCTATCTATCTATCTATCTATCTATCTATCTATCTATCTATCTATCTATCTATCTATCTATCTATCTATCTATCTATCTATCTACCCACTCTGCTAGCGAGAAGAGTTAGTCTACTGTTTCACTGTCAGGATGCAATCCACATCATCCCACCTGTATCTTTGGCTCAACCATTGGACAGATCCTTCTTTCCAGCACCCTTACATATAACTTACCTGGGAGACAGACGTTGATCACTAGTTGAAACGGACACACTATGGTCACTTCTCTTAAATATGGAGACCACCACACCAGTCTGCCATTCCATGGGTCCTTTACACACCTTCCATCCAACATTGAATACATCTGTTAACCATGCTATCTCAACAATGTCCAGCACTTTCAAAAACTTTGGTCAGATTTTATCCAACCAAGCAGCCTTATTAGTAGAGTCTCCAGACCACCATAGTGATTTTGGCAACAGTTGTGGGATCATCCACATTGGACATGTTTAACGCTTCCTCTTAGTAGAAGAGCATGTTAACTTGATTGAGGAGTTCCTCAAAGTGTTTCTCAATAATTTTCCAACAAGATGTCAGCACCTCTCCATCCCTGCTTAACACAATCTGGGCAAGATCACACTTTTCCCTCATAAGGCGTAAAACAGTTTGTCAGAACAACCTGAACACCATCTGATAGTCTTTCTCCATGGCCTCTCTAAGCTCCTCCCATTCTCAACCTTTTACTTCCACAACCTCTTTTGCAGAAGTCCTTTTAGCCTGATGATACCTTTCAACTAAGTCAGGAGATCCCACAGACGGCATTTTCCTGAAGGCTACCTTCTTCATTCTGACAGCTTCCCTCAAATCTGGTGTCCAACATGAGATCCTAGAGTTGTACCAAGACCACAGTTTTTAGCAACCATGTCCACAACTGAGATATTGAGCAGGGCCCACCTTGACTCAATGCCCCTGACCTTACTCTCCACGTGATGGACGATCTTTCATAAATGGTAGACTCAGCTGAACATTTCCAGGAAATCTTAACTGTTCATCTAGGCTTCCCCGGTCTATCTGGCCTTCTTCCCTTGTTTGACTCCAACTTGCTACCCCATAGTGATCAGTTGACAGCTCTGCCCCTCTCTTCTCCTAAGTGTCCAAAACAAATAGCCTCGGGTTAAATGACAAAAGAACAAAGTCTATAATTGACCTACAATCAAAGGTGCTTTAGTTCCAGGTACACTCAGAAGCCTCCTTGTGTTTGATCATGTGATTGTTATAGAAAATCCATGACTGGCACAGAAATCCAATAACAACTCATCATTCTGGTTTAGATCTGACAGCCCAATCCTCCCAATTGCACTCCTCCAGTTATCGCTGTCGTCCTCAATTTGAGCATTGACGTCACCTAGTTAAGACTATTGAATTGTTGGGCAGCACCCTTTCAAGCACCTCAACCACCCTATCTAGGAGGAGCTGAATATTCCAAACAACTGTTTGGTGCAAATGAACGAACAGTAGTCACAGTTTTCCTCTCTACGACTCATACACAAACTGAAGCAACCCTGGAAAGCTCCAATTGCACAGATTTCAGTCAGGGGCTTTTGAGTATGTGCCTGAGTTCTTTCACACATGGAAACTCCTGAGTGGGAGAGAGACCAGCCCAGATCAAGACTTTTGGTTCCAGAACTAACGCTATGTGTGATGACACTATATTCACAGCACCACTGAGGCAACTGCAATTTCACAGCATCCCTGCTTATAATGTCTGTTGCCCAATGGTGGATGCGGAGAACATTATAACCCAGCCACTGACCTGGGCTTGTCCCTGCTCATGCGCTGTGTCTGTGTGAATTGAAGTGGTAGCTCTCTTTTGAATAAATACCCTGACAGTTCCTGTTTTGACTGGAATAAAGTTGGTTTTCTTGAAGCCTTTGGACTCAGAGTCTTCCCTCGGGTGCAAGACAGTGACTCATGGCTCACAATATGCATTTATAGTTGTTTAGTGATGTTAGAATCCTAGGTGACTCTGTTTTTCCCTTTTATACTCTTTATTATGTAGACTTAACAAAATGTCTGAAATCCCACACTTTTACCAAACTGTGAGGTACTGTTGATTTGACACTTCCTCCACCTTTCCTTTTTATATCAAAAACCTCAAGCAATTAGAGTAAAAAAAACAGGCAAGATTTTAGTTACATGTTTATTTATACATACTTGATAAATTGCCCAAATTATAAACAAGCAGAGCACAGTAAGTATTAACTATAAACCAAACCATAGGGCTAGATGTGTAGCTTCAGGTGGCACAAATCTTTCTGGTCAATTCAGTTCCCATCAGCTCTGTTCAGGATGGAAAATAGCAGAGACAGCATGCCTTTGCAAGTCTCCCTGCTATTGTCACTCTGTAGCTCTTGACACACACACACACACGCGTAGAATACAGTAATCCCTCTTCTATCGCGGGGGTTGCGTTCCAGAGCCACCCGTGAAATAGGAAAATCCGCGAAGTAGAAACCATATGTTTATATGGTTATTTTTAGAATGTCATGCTTGGGTCACAGATTTGCGCAGAAACACAGGAGGTTGTAGAGAGACAGGAACGTTATTCAAACACTGCAAACAAACATTTGTCTCTTTTTCAAAAGTTTAAACTGTGCTCCATGACAAGACAGAGATGACAGTTCAGTCTCACAATTAAAAGAATGCAAACATATCTTCCTCTTCAAAGGAGTGCAAAGCAAGCAGTCAAAAAAAAAATCAATAGGGCTTTTTGGCTTTTAAGTATGCGAAGCACCGCCGGTACAAAGCTGTTGAAGGCGGCAGCTCACACCCCCTCTGTCAGGAGCAGGAAGAGAGAGAGAGAGAGAGCCACAGAAAAACAAAGTCAAAAATCAATATGTGCCCTTTGAGCTTTTAAGTATGCGAAGCACCGTGCAGCATGTCCTTCAGGAAGCAGCTGCACACAGCCCCCCTGCTCACACCCCCTTACGTCAGCGCAAGAGAGAGAGAGAGAGAGAGAGAGAGAGAAAGTAAGTTGGGTAGCTTCTCAGCCATCTGCCAATAGCGTCCCTTGTATGAAATCAACTGGGCAAACCAACTGAGGAAGCATGTACCAGAAATTAAAAGACCCATTGTCTGCAGAAACCCGCGAAGCAGCGAAAAATCCGCGATATATATTTAAATATGCTTACATATAAAATCCGCGATGGAGTGAAGCCGCGAAAGGCGAAGTGCGATATAGCGAGGGATCACTGTATTTGTTTTTCTTTTATAGCAGTGCTTTTTGTTTGGGTACTTCATTTACCAAGGAAGTGCAAGTTTGATTAACTACTGTAGAATCTGTAAATTCACCCTATATCAGTGAGTGTGGGTGTATAACTGAGTGGGCCTCCTAATAGTCTGCTGTCCTCCCCAGGTTAGGGTTAGGGCTTGTGTCCTGTTCTAAACAGACCTAGTCTCCTAATCCTGTAATTAAACTGCAAGTTTAAAAGGTCTGGATATGCATCTCTGTCCTCCAAGAGGGAGTTCAAAGTGGATGAGCTAAAAGAACAGCAGCGTTGGTGGTATCCAACTGTTAGTCAAAATTTTTCCACCCAGAGGGAAAAACGATTTAACAGCAGGGGAACCTAAAAGTGCTGCCTTTTATGTGATAAAATTAGAACAAAAAAGACGAACTTCCAGAGCAGGAATATAGAATGCAATAGTAGACATTTAAGGCCACACATATGTATGTACACATTGTAAAAAGGCGCTATATATGTGCCCGACCTGACACAGATTCACACTGGAGGCACGTATAAAATAAGACTTTTATTTTTCTTCACCTGTGGGGCACGACTTCCCCACAGGCACAACACAGTCCCAAGTGTTCTTTTCCTTTCTCTTCCACCACCACTCGTTGTGGTTGCTGGATCCTTTTATTAGGCACCTAGAAGTGCTCCAGGTGCTTGATTACCGACATCCGGCTGCACCTCCGGGTGTGGCGAAACTAGTGCCCAGAAGGGGCTAGCAGCTCCTGCTGCAGCACCCCCTGATGGCACCTGCGGAACCCAACAGGGCTGCACCAAACTTCAACTCCCATGAAGCCCTGCGGGAGTCCGAGGCACCACCTAGCGTCCAGGGGGAGATACTGGGTTTCCCATCCTTGCTTCAACATATGCTGCAAGGGCGTCCCAGCTGGGCATGGGCCCCGGCCGCCTGCCACAACATATAATACTGAAGCCTACGTGTATAACTTACAAAGGGGATTTTTCAACGTCTTTGACAAATGTTATACAATCCATGATGAATTAGCAACCTTGGGTGTATTTTTTATTAAATATTTGTTTATTCTTAATTGTGATGGTCTACAGGTAAATAACTTCTTAGTCAAGTACAATATTTAAAAACTTGCAGGTCTTTAGTATAGATTGTGTGCATGTTACAAATATTAAGATCATTTACACAACCAAACCATAATTGGGCCTTAAACTATTCATAGCATTTGATCTGGATAGAAACAACAGTGTAAATACTCATAATCTGAATCCAAATACTGCATACTAATAGATCAATATTAGTCTGTTGAAGAAGCATTTATTAGACTGAAATGGTAGTGGAAATGCTCTTTGAAATCACATCCTGGCATGCCCCACAAAATCCCAATGGTTCATTATTTTCTCTCTTCACCTATCAACTGCATAAACAAGTCAGATAATGCATAAATGTATGAATGGATGGATGAAAACTTTATATAAATCTCCACAGAGTTGCAGTGTTTCACATAATATACTTCAATATAAACTGAGGTTAATTAGTTTGCAAAATGTATCTATTGAGAACAAACCGATGGACATTAGTATGAATTATTTGCTCTTTTATATCAGTCATAAAACATTTAGAGTCTTCATAAACTTCAGGTTTGTTTTGTTTTTCCTTTGAGCCTAGTACAGATGAGCACTGGGGTCAAATGTTCAAGAAGACATAACGATCATTAGGAAAAACTTACATTTTAGGAACGTATTTTAGTAAAAACTTATACAACAACATTTTTTTACTCAATTGAAAGTAAACTGTCACTCATCATGTCAGCATTTTGCAGTAGAATTACATTCGGCTTGCTCAGGGACAGTACAGATCCTGCAGCCTCTTTTCTTGGTATCCTTGTGTGTCTGATCCTATCTTGACCAACATTTCATCTCTCAATTGCGTTCCCATAAAGCCAGCTTCTCATACTGTGTCATTTAGAGTTGCCCTGCTTATTGCCTGTCTGCTTTTATTCTTCCCATCTATGAAGGCGATCTCTCAGCATGCCTGCTATTGTTCCTCATGTGTCTCACGCTTGCACATCCTCTTTGATCATGTCACCAAAGTCAAACTGACCAATCAGATTGTTCAGAAGAACTAGACACACTTACAGACATTAACATTTTATTATTAGGTATTTATTTGACATTATTCAGACTTTCTTCATAACTAACAAATGTATTGTGTATTAATTTTCTTAAATGTACATTAAGAGGTTATATATTTTCAAGATCTTCAGGTTACTAATATTACTTTTCTTTGAGTTTTTTACTTTTCTTTTAAGGAATCTGTTATCTAAAAATGTATTTTTATAATTGATTTTGATTACATTTTCTTGTCAGGTGTCATTTTCTATTACATTTAGTTGCAGGTATTTGTGCGTGCACAACTTAATATTTGAAATTATGGTGGCCATCTTATTAATGGATGATGTGTTCATTAGAAGAAGAATCTAAAGCTTGTAAAATAAAAATAAAGGAAAGGCTCTTGCAAACTAATTTCAAATTGAAATTCATATTTCTGACCAAAATGCAACACATTGCCACCCTCTGGCACGATGATCAATAAGTATTACTAGTCAAACATGGACAATAAAAAGATGTGAGCATGACCGGCTGAAGTGGAGAGTCATTATGAAATGTCAGTGCATTGTGTATTTCAGAGCTGGAAAAAAGGCAGGCCACAAGGCAGAGCAAGACCAAGAGATGAAAGAAAAAAAATATTCATGCCAAGCGCGTCTCTTAAACAAGATAATATTGCAATGCAAAACAAAAACAGTAACCTAAAGTCATATTCAAATGTACACAAAAAAGTGAGTCTCCCTAGAATCATTTGAAACTAGTTAATGGCTCTGCAAAGATCAGTTGCCAGCCACCTGCCGAGGCAGACAACCAACTAATAGATCAGGAACAATCAGGACCAATGTGGATGGATAATGCAAGCAGAATGTCCAAGACAAGGATGATGGCAGATATTATATCAATAAGAACTGAAAGTTTATTCAAAACATTCACTTAAAAACAAGGTGCAAAAGGCAATGATCCAAATATGTACAGTAAAAAAGTGATGAAAAAAAATGTAGGCAAAATTTTTCTTTTTTATTGATTTTCATACACTTTACTAATCCCCAAGGGGAAATTGTCTTTTCATATGACCATTGGGGGTCAGAGCACAGAGTCAACCATTGTACAGTGCCCCAGAGCAATTTTCAGGTTAAGGGCCTAGCAGAGTAGGATCCCTTCTGGCAGTAATGGGATTTGAACCAGCAACCTTTTAGATACCAGCGCAGATCTTGTACAACATAATCAAAATAATCTCAGTGCATGAAAAGATAACACGATCAAAATTCAGGGCTCTTACCCACTACTTAAATTCTGGGCTAATTAAAGCAGCCTTCCAGCCAAAAAAAAAAAAAGGAAATAACAAAAAAGGGCTCTGAGGCAACTCTTTAAACTAAAGAATCTTCAAGCTCCTTAAATAAAATGCAGGAGTCCCACTACTGGAGCGTGTGTGTGTGCGCTGTCTTCTGATATCCTTGAGTCAACCCATGACTTGTGACCCCCTCTCCTGGCTAGAAGCTTCAGCCTTATGAAAGAAGTTGCCATCTCAGGATGGAACAGGCACTAATTAGATGCAACTATAACTTCAGACCAGAGGAAAAGGGATGACTTATCATAAAACCACTATACTCAGATCTACAAACACTAAAACAATCAAAGGCTGACTTTATCTGACATTACAAGAAAAATAATATAATAGAAATCAATGAAGATATTAAAATAACCCTACGATAACTACCCAAACATAGATACACACCCCCTCCACTGATGGTGCAGTCTCCACTCAGTCCATACCTGTGTTTAGTCCTGGTGCTGCTTTGAAAATGTCAGCATACCTTCCTCATGCACAAATGGCAAACACTGGGGCAAGAGAGAAGACCTTCAAGGTGTTGGTGGAGGTGAGTACTATTGAGTACTTTTTCTTTGTAGCTGTTAAGACTGTGGTTTAGTGACTGGGTGCTTGGAGCTGTGTGCCAATTGCTGACAGTGTTGCTCTCTCCGGACATTCATTACTCAACGTTTACTCAGTGGTGAGGCTCACAATATCACAAGTTTTATATCCAAAAACTTGGACACTATTGGTAGGTCACTTTCATCTTAAATAATGGTGCTGCGATTATGTCTCATGTTGAAAATCCTAATGGTCAAAAGGCAGCAGCTAGATGTCATCATTAACAACAATGTGGCCATGGGATAGTCTTAAACTACTATTATTCTGGCTGACACAACAAAAGCAAACCACAAAATTGCTATACGATGATGTCACAAAAATAATAATAGAAAATATCAGCAACAACTGCAAAAAGTGAACTGGGATGGAAAACAAGCTACGGTTTATAATACATTGGTTTTAATGACCGATTTGAATTGGGTTTCAGCGTCCCAACATCTTGAATTTAACTTTTTGTCTGTTAAAGGGACTAAAGTGAGCTTTGGTTTTGCTCTTTTTAGCAAATTCTTTGTCTTCTCTTTTGATCATTCCCCCTTTAATAATGTTGACAAGTCAAAGTACAGGAAGGTTGTGGAGGACTTCATCTTATAGTTCAGGGACAACAACTTGTAGCTCAACCTCAGCAGGACAAAAGAACTGGTGATGGACTTCTGGTATGCCAAGAAGCCTCTGAGACCAGTCATCAATGCGGTATTGGTGCAGAGCTGCAAGTACCTGGGGTTCACATAATCAACAAACTGAACTGTTCTGACAACATAGTGGTGCTGTACAAGGGCCAGAGCAGGCTATACTTGGTAAGGAGACTCAAGTCTTTTAATGTGTGCAGCAAGCGGCAGGAAATGTCCTCCCAGTCTTTAGTAGCCAGTGTGTTGTCCTTTGCTAGAGTCTCCTGGGGAAGCAACCTGAGCTCAAAAGAAGCACAATGCCCGAACAAGCTTATCAGGAACACCTGTTCCATCACAGGGCTAACTCTGGACACACTGTGAGCTATGCTATCGTGAAAAATACCCTCCATCTCTTCGAGCAGTTGTAGCCACCATGGTGTGCTAGGAAGCAGAGCAATTCTTTTAAGTAGAATTTAGAAGCATATAACCGGAAGACAATTTATCATTAAACATTATATATAATACTAGAGGATTGTGTACCTGGTGCTGGCAGTGAACCTAAACATTGCATGTGTGGAGTTTGATATGCTTTTTGTCTATCAGTTTTTCTCCAGGTATTCCAAATTTCGTCTCACTTCTCATTGGGCAACTTCAAATGCTACTGTTACAGTATGAATGAGTTTTACTGCAATTGACTAATTGGACAACAAATGGAATTAATAACTATGAGTTGTCACACACGTGCGAATAGGAGGGAGCTGTATGGACCAAGCGAAGGTAATTCCACGCCAGGCCAGGGGATGGGGAGGGGGGTGTGCAAAACCTTCTTGTGTTGTCTCTGCAGATCAAACATGGGAAAACCTGTCTGATTCAACTCTGAAGACATCACTTCCGGTTCTGGAGCTCAGAAGAGCATCACTTCCAGTTCCAGATACACGTCACTTCCGGTTCAGGCGCCTATTATGTCACTTCCTCTTTTGGCATTTAAAGCCGCCTTTTTTCCAAGAACCCTCAGTCTTGTTTTGGACTCCATCAAGGACACATGTGTCTTGATTCTCAAAAACTCATTGCAGCCAGGGAAAATATATGGGTGGCTGGCCCAAACCTTTTTTTAATTGTGTCGAGTCTGATCATTTCACAGGGTTTATGCTTATAATATGTTTTATCTGTATCATGCTTCTCCCATGCTCAAAGTGCTTAACTCAGTGTGTACCATCCAAGATGGGATCTTTCCTCTTGTCTGCGGTAACCACTGGCATCCCTCAATTGGATTAAAAAAGTTTGGGAATATGTCATTGCAACTTTTCAATAGATAACTGTGCCATAATATGTTCTTGCCAATCCTGGTTATTTCCTAAAGACACATCTTTCTGTCTGCAATCCTAAAACTATTTTATTCACATATTCATAAATGACAAAGAAGGAGTTCTTTTTTGTACTGGAACACATGCAGCAAGTACATCTACATGAATGAAAAAGCACCATGTCTTCACCAGCTATGATAATCATTTTAAAAACAGCAGGCAGCCAACTATGAAAACAGTGCATTTCAAAATATGTGCAAATGTATAAACCTTGGAATTTATTGGACACTTAATCACAATGAGAAGTTATTCAGAAGATAGTGTCACAGTTCACCCTGCCTTCTCCTCAAGCATGAGGCAGAATCACAGGAAAACCACAGGAGAAAAGGAAAGGAAGTCTAGATTCTTCTTCTTTCTTTCCAAAGGAAGACAAGTAGTGGCCAGACAGAACAGACTGCCTCTTCCAGTGAGGTGAACCTGAAGTAGAATAAAAGGAGCACAAAGGGACCAGATTGGATGTTTAATTCTGGCTGCGAACTTAAGAAGAACTCTGCTGGGAAATGCCTCATGAAGTATGGTTAAACAGAGGGTCTCTAATTCTTGTCAACTAAATCCTTGACAAAAAAAGATTGACTGGTGCTTACACAGAGAAAAGCTTTTATTATTCTCTTCAAAGCGCCACTCTCGCAACCGGGAAAGACTCTGTAATTGCTTTGATTACTTAATCTGACCCAAAAAAACACTTGTTGTGGGGTGTTAAAACTAATTAAGGAGTTTGAGTGTTGATCAGTTCTGCAGCCCACACAGTCAATATGAAATAAACACTTTGCAGTAGTATGAGAAATTTTCTTTAGGCTTTCTATGATTCAGTTGGTTCTAACATCCAAACAACATACCTTCTCATCCATTTTTCTTCAACAATTAATATGATCCTAACTGTATCATTCAGTTTAATTTCATCATACTTATTTGTGTGATTGCATTCACAGTCACTTTCTTCTTTATTCTGGCATCTCTATTTCTTAAAGGAGAATCTCCATGTTTTAGTTCATTCCTTATTCCTGCTTTGATGAAGATTCTCTGTCTAAGTTTGTGTGATATGTCGATCAACTCATTTGCTCTTTTGGCTGCCAAACCCACATTTGACATGCTTCAAATGGTTACTCTTGGGCTTTTAAAGGTAAATAAATACAAAAAAAAACTAATAGAACCAGACAAAGAATAAACTATGGAAATGGTAAAACACAACACATGAAAGCTAGCCAGCTAGCTAGCTAGCTAGCTAGCTAGCTAGCTAGCTAGCTAGCTAGCTAGATAGATAGATAGATAGATAGATAGATAGATAGATAGATAGATAGATAGATAGATAGATAGATAGATAGATAGATAGATAGATAGATAGATAGATAGATAAGTCCTATTATTGTGCAAGCTGGCAGGAATAGGACAGTCAGCGAACAATCTTTTATTCATATTTTAGATTTGTCAATACAGGTTTTGTTTTTGCAACTACCTTCCTCAAGTCCCATGTGATCCAGTGCTTCTTGTTGCTGTATTGTGTGGAATTCTATACTGGACACTGAGAGAACTAAGCAAGAACACAGAGCAAGACCATATCCTCTGGCCTCGAACCGCTTCTGCTATTGAAATAGAAATAATACAGCTAGGCAGTGTGAAAGATAAAGAAAGTGCAGCCTCCACACACAAGATAGAAAAGAAAAGGTATAAGCGCTGGAGGCAGAGAATGTTAGTGACAATGGGGCCGTATATAGCTTTAGAGAAAAGAAATGTACGGGGAAAAAATAGAAATAAGTTATCTGGGACAGTGTGAAATGTGCAAAGATAAGTGGGATAGATGAAAGAGAATAAGAAATATTATAGCTATAAAAGATGCAAAGCAGTGGGGTCATGTTGAGTGGAACTGATTATAAATGGAATTGGAGCAAACGGGGGAGGAGAGACGTAACAAAACAAGTAAGGCGGTGCATGCCAGGCAGCTTATTGTGATGACAGGCTGCATACAAGCATAGGCAGTGGAAACAGAAATAAATATGATGTGGGATACAACTGGTTCAAACTAGAATGCAGATTCCAAACTGGCCAATTGCACTAAGTGCTGTGCCAATAAGTGAATCTTATGCTGGAAATGTGATGAACTATGAGCTGTGTTAAGTGGATAGAGACAGGACAATGCTGCAGAGTTCAAGGAAAGGGATTTTCTGCGCGAGTCCATGAGAAAAAAAATAAACAATAAAAAGTCAGATCTCCCTTTCAAAACAGAAAGCAGGGTACAAACACTTGTGAGGGAGTCTTTCCATCTCTAGCTAAACCGGAATAATACAGATATGAAGAAACACTGCATGTATTTGTCTTTTGTACAAGATAAGTTGCAAAAGGATGCATGAATTCAAACTGTAAATCAAGATCAAAGAACATTTTTCTTCATCTTATGATGCTGCTTAGAACTGCATGCCCTTGCTGTTAGACATCTTAATATGCACTAGAGGATCCTTAAACACTATATAGTATATAAACACAGTATATATACAGTGTATACATATATTGTGGACTACCGGGGCATGTACAGCTGTCCTAACCCAACACAGTCAGGCAGAGACACAAGTGCAGCATACAACACACTTTATGTACAGCTGGGAAGTGCTTAGTACAAAGCACCAATAGTACACGATTTACAGTCTTTTTCTTCTTTTCATCTCTATCTCTGTCCTTCCGCCTCCACTCCTCTTCTCTCTTGGAGTAGTGGCCTCTGGCTTCTTTTATAAGGCACCTGGAAGTGCTCCAGGTGCTTGTTGACCTACTTCTGGCAGCACTTCTGGGTGTGGCAGAAGTGCTGCAAACAAGTGCTCAGCAATTCTCCAGGTGCCCCCTGGCGGTGGCCACAGGCCCCAGCAGGATTGAGCTTCCATGCTCCAAACCCGTGGCACTGCTGCATTCCAGGGGCTGCCTTCTAGCGCTCTTGGTGGGGGTAATGGCCTTGATATGCTCTTTCCCCCAGACCTTCCATTATAGGGGTATAGGGCCCCAGCCATCCGCCACAATATATATATATATATATATATATATATATATATATATATATATATATATATATATATATATATATATATATAGGTTTAGGGCTGGTCACCCCGTGTACTGAAAATTAGGCTGCAAAGCAAAAAAACACTTCTTTAGAAGCGAACTTCAAAATGGATCTAGCCAACATGGAAGTTCTCTGGTTTATATATTGCAAAAACCTCAAGTAAACTTTTTTCATGTTGTCATTATGGGGTGTTGTGTGTAGAATTCTGAGGAAAAAAATTAATTTAATCCATTTTGGAATAAGGCTGTAACATAACAAAATGTGGAAAAAGTGATGCGCTGTGAATACTTTCCGGATGCACTGTATATATACAGTATATATACAGTATGTATATATATATATATATATATATATATATATATATATATATATATATATATATATATATATATATACAGTATATATATATATTTATATGTATATAATGTAATGGGCAGAACACTTGGACTGGCATCCTAGCCAGGACTGAACAAGGATCCTTATCTGTGCAATGGAAGGACCAGGGGAGGTGAGCACAGATGAATATTTTCTCCCCTAATATGCTAGGTGGCAGCCTCCTTGGGTAAGGATTCCTATTCAGTTGCCTCTAGAGCATGCTGGGACCTGTAATCCAGTGAGGCAGACCTGTTGGGTTCCATAAGGGCCTCCAGGGGTATCTGACAGGATTCTTAATCCATACTTTGTAGAATTTCTGATTGACCTGGAAGTGGTTCCTTCAGGCTATGCCCTAGCACTGGAGTATTCCTGGGTCCAAGGTAAAAGAGACTACTTGACCTCACCCAGGCGAGTTGGAGTCGAGCGTGGAGGACAGACAAAGTTCACCTAGGAGGATTGGAGTATATATAAGAAGAAAGCAGTGAAAATAAGTTAAAATGTTGGGGAACAACCCTGGTAACCCCATTCAATAATGAACAAAAAAAATTAAAGGTTCAAATAGCAAAACATGGGAGAACTCTTGGGTACAAAACTAGTTAGACCGTGTCACGCACGCATGCATAGGGAGCTGTATAAAGACCGGACGAGCAGCGTAATATATCGTGCCAGGGGACAAAGGCAGGGTACTAACCTTTCTTTCTTTTATCTCCACAGAAAGACAGAAACAACGCCGCCGTAACTTTACCCGGATTCCCTAACCACGTGCTACCACTTCCGCATTCCATCCCTTCCCCTGGTCCACTCCTGATGATGTCATAGCTCGGTTCCTTCCCAGCATTCCATCCACCAGTTTCCGGTCCCACCCCATAAATGGATCCCTTCACCATATGCATCTTGTCTGTTGTAATGCTGAAAAGCCATATCACTGACCGTGTTTGTTTTTTGGCTAAACTGTACAGTATACGGGGTCGGAAAAACCCCAAACCTTTATGCTCTCTTGTCTCTTTTTATTACAGTGGTGCAGCAGGATGCATTGTCCGGAAGATGTCAGAAGGACAAGACCTTAATACTGTCTTCACAAGTCTGGCGATCCAACTCCGGTAAAACCGGAGCCCACGTGGCCTCCACCTCCTCCGATCGTTCCACTTTTGGAAGCAGATGACATAGAATCATATCTGTTGACTTTCGAGAGGACAGTCTGTCAGAATCAGTGGCTGCGGGTGGAGTGGGCATCCATACTGGCGCCGTACTTGAAGGGAATTGCGTAGAGGGCCTATCATGACCTCCCCGTCGAGGAAGCCGCTATGACCTCCTGAAGGCCAAGATCTTAAGCCGCTAGGGCGTCACGTCAGACCAGCCGGCGAGCGAGTGAAGGCTTTGGAAATTCAACTCCGATCGCCCTGCCCGGGCCCAGGCCTTTGAGTTTTGAGGCAAAATAGGGTGCTGGCTGAGGCCAGACATCAACCAGGCCCGCCAGGTGGTGGAACAGGTGGCTTGTGAGGGGTTCGTTAATGTGATGCCAGAGTATCTCACCCAGCAGGTCCGATGATATCCCTTTAAGGACAGGAAAAGCCTTCTGGAAGTACTAGAGCATAAACTCGCGGTGAACCGAGTCGGGGGGTCGGAGAGGTCTGCTCAGAGGGCCCGACAGGGACGTGTTGCTTCCCCCAAGCCCTCCCGTCGCACTGCAGAAGCTCCAGGTAAGCCAAAAGAGAGAATACCAGTGCAGCAAAGTCGGACACATCCTAACCGCCTGCCCCCAGAACGTGGAATTGATGGACTGCACCTGGGCCAAAGGAGAGAGGTACTGTGCTCTTTCTAATACCCTGGCTGTCCTTTAATCTCCTCTGACAGTAATGCTGGCTTGTATGTGGCTGTAATATGAGTCACTGTATTGTGTACCTTTAATTTCCTCTCGCTGTAATACTGGTTTGTATCTCCGTAAAACGCCTGTAACTTTCTCTGACAGTAATAAAAATAATATATAAATATTTGTGTGTGTCCCTTGGAAATATGCCACCAATAATACCATTGTATCTGGTCCATCTGGTAAATTGAATATTAAACAACGGGCCTCTTGATAGTATAAAATATCTTATTTGCTGCATTTCAGAAAGGGGCAGGTTAAGGAGGGCAAAATCGGAAGTGACATCAGAGACGGAGGAGCTGTCATTTATCCTTTCTGCAGAGAGGTGAAGAGAGAAGGCATTAGACAACAGCACCACACTCTGGCTCAGAGTATAACAATTATTAAATGAGCCCTAAGGGTGTCTCCAGACACACATGTGTGACACAACCCTCAAAGAAACTTAAACTTTCCCACTTGATCTGCTTGTACAGATAAAATGCACATAAATAACAAGTGAGGCAATTCGTATATTTGCCCTCTATACAAACACAGTACTTACATTCATATCTCACATAATTTTTGTCTATGTTTTATCACACAGCCACCCTTTCAGATAATTATGTGACTTAATTAATTCAGGAAACAGCCTTTAAAACCTTCAAATGATTTATTTTTAGGTGAAGAATTATCCCGATAACAGTTTTGGGGTAATCCTGTCAGAGCTTTCTTTTCCAGTGCTAGTACAGTACATGCATACTGTATATGAAGGGCCAGGCACTCATGGCAGCATCTAACTTGCCAAGCCTCCATAATAGGTAACAGTGTCCCACCTGCTATGTGTGTAAACTCCTTACTGCTACATTTTGGGCTGGGTGAATTGTGCTGGTATTGAGACTTCTATTTTTTTTACATTTGTTCCCTCAGAGCACACATCTCCAGTGCATCATTTAACTCCTGGCAATTCCTACCTATCCTAAACAGCAAATAGTCTAAATCCAATGAATATGCAGAAGTCTAATAGCATGTTAAGTTATATACCAAAATGTGTGTAGTCAGAAAAGGTTATGCTTAGGTTTTATTACCAATGAGGCCTGATCTGGAGTGCTGTGTGCCGTTTTGATCTCCATAGCAGTACTAGAGAATGTCCAAAGAAGAGTTACTAGGTTGACTTTAGGACTAGAGTATATATGACAAACCTTTTTATTTTAAGCAAACAGATTAATAGGTGACAAAAATGAGTCCTTTAACAAGAACATGGAAACACAGAAGGAGACTTGTCAAGAGTAAATTCTGCACAAACATTTCAAAGGTTTGCTTCACACAGTCAACTATACACACATGGAATAAGTTACCATGTATTGCGGCAGACAATAAGACTTCAAAGAATAGGAAGTGCATTCAGTGATGTCTGTTGCATTGGGTTCCACCTATCTAGGTTATTTAATTTGCTATTATTGCATGCAGCTTGTTTATACAAATATTTTTTGAGATTGTACTGCTTTAACTTATTTACTGAGATCTGCCTGCTAATATAAGAGGTGCTTCTTCAGTCTCATCTTTTAAATTCAGAGCGAAGACTCACTACTTTAGTGTAGCATACCCTAAGTAGAGCTGCTGATTAGCTCTGCATATTGCATGTCTGTGTGGTAGTCATGTCTACAGAATAACTGTATCACAATATATTTAAACTGTTACTAACCTTCCTCTATTCTGTTTCTCTTCTTGGGATCTGGATGTGGCACTTGGTGCCACTGACCTACTGCCGGACTGGTCTCCTTCATATGGAAAAGTTATCTTTGATAAAGGAGCGTTGGAGTCATCGGATGGAAATATTCTATCATCGGATTGGATGGTCAGCACAGACTATAGAAAACCCAGAAAGGGGTATGTGGCCAGTTGGATGAGGTCTCTTGAGCTATTACTTTGTTTTTGACTTACTCTTTTAGAATTTTAAACTCTTCCATTTTCAACTGGCCACAGCTTATCAATTAAGTAATGCACAGTTGTTGTTGGTTTCTATTCATGTTTAAACAGTCTCTACATTGTTCTCTGTGTGTTTTGACAAATCTGCATTTATATGTGTATCAGCCCATTATTTAGTAATTATTATAATCTGTACTGTATTTTAACTGAAAATTGTTCACAGCGCTCTGTGCTTGCACTCAGCAAAGAGCGCTTGTAGTATGCAGCCAGGGCCCTTGCTCGGCTGGGACACCTCCACGCTGGGAGGACCGGGGGATCAAGTGTGGCCAGAGTGTTACCTGCCCCGGGATGCTAGATGGCAACACCCCCTGGGTTGCAGCAGTGTCTTGGACTCCTGCAGGGCTTCATGGGAATTGGAGTTTGGTGCAGCCCTGTTGGGATCCGCAGGCACTGCCAGGGGGTGCTGCAGCAGGAGCTGCTGAGCCCTTATGGGCAGTTCTTCCGCCACACCCGGAAGTGCAGCCGGAAATGGGCAATCAAGCATGTGGAGCACTTCTGGGTGCCTTATAAAAGGAACCAGTAGCCACTACTTGGGGAGCCTAGAGTTGGGAGGAGGAGGAAAACACAGCTTGACCAGAGGAGTGGAGGAGAAAGGAGAGAAAGAGAACGAAGAGAATTGTTTGTGTGCTGTGCTTGTGCTGAGACTGTGTTGTACTTGTGGGAAATGGGGGAAGGCATTTCCCATAAGGTAAAAAGAAAATAAAAAATCAGTGTGTGCCTTGAACTTGAGTCCCACGCTTGTCTATGTCAGGTTCAGCTGGCAATGCCAGCCTTGGTGGTGTATACGCTATACAAAAAATAAGATGTGCTGTACTATATTGTATCTTAGATTGCCATATTATAATCATGCCAGGCACCTTTACACAATACAGCATTATAAAGTCTGACAAATTATTTTGTACTTACCACAAACTTCAGGAAAAGATTCACCCAATAAGGTCTAACGTCACTCATTGAGAGTAGAGAGTACAGGGTCCCTAACCACTCTGTTTATTTCAGAGGTCTCTGAAGAACAAAAATATATTTTTTCCCAGGTGCCCTCTCAGCCTTAGAATCAGCAGGGAACCCTGGAGTAGCCACTTTTAAAACTGTGCAAAGCCAAACAAGTAATAACCACAGCAAAGGTAAAGATATCCTCCAAACCATTTTGCCCAATGTATCCCAACTAAAGGTACTAATAGTAAAGTTTCCTTCCCATACATTAAGCATCAGAGACAAGGCAGGAATCAGCCTACAATAAAATTAACGTCTCTGCATACACTGGCACACAAACAAATGCTCACTCATAAAGGGCCCATCATTCCAACAATGTTGGCATAGTTAGTCCTGGTATAGATTCAAACCCAGATCCTGAACCGTAATGCAGTACTGCTGACTTCTACATTCCAGTTTCAAAGGTGTTACACCAATATAAACCAAACACTTCCTTTATTTTGCAACCATTTTTTTTGCCGGGGGTGCCTTAAGCAGAAGCTCTGGCACACTCCAGGACTCTGGAATGTTTGATACTATATACATATTTAAAGATACTTCAAAAGTTTAAGCCATCATTCACACAGCAAGTGCCCTCTAGGCGTGTGATTACACTGCCTTTCCAGCTCACCCAACTTTTGCCAGCTCTCCCTGGCTAAATGGCACAAAGGCTTCATCTATTTCTCTTTTGGTTTGCCTGATGGCTGGAGGGGAAAAGTTAAAAAGGATGATCAAAAATAATCTTTAAATAAATCTGACCATTTCTCATTTCACATGAAAAAAATGCCCAAAGCTATTTTGAGCTTACTGATCTTCTCTGCTTTGCCTGCAGTAAGGGGAGTTAAAGACAGATCTCTTTATTATTTTATAATTGTTAGAGAGCAATTGCTAAATTAAGCAAATTGTCTGCTAACTTGTATCTGCTGTAATGCTGTGTTAGTGAAGTGACTGCTGTCTCTTCAGGCAGAGGGCCTGAATAAGTGAGCTACTTAATTGGTGTAGAAAAGCACAGCACAAGAAATCAATTTCACATGCACGATGTTTATGGTGAAGAATAGCATCTGGGCTTCTTTTCTTTGGATGAAGTATGAGAGATAACGGTAATCAAAAGGGAAATGCAAACTTCAGACTTATGTTATTTAACAGCTTTATTATCATGATCTTTCTGCATTGCAGTTGTTGTGACAGGTCCAAGACTCACCAGAAGCATCACTTGACTGTTGTAATTGAGTTTTGTGTTTTCTTTGCCAAAATCATTAAGGTAGAGATCTGCCTAGTTGCTTCAGGCATTTGGTTTAGATAAGCTAGCAATCAGAGCCTTGTTTTACTTTTTAATTGATTAAATAATAATAATAATAATAATAATAATAATAATAATAAGAAGAAGAAGAAGAAGAAGAAGAAGAAGAAGAAGAAGAAGAAGAAGAAGAAGAAAATAAAAACTTCACTTATAAAAAGTATATTATACTTTGAGGATGGGCTTTAACCCCTGGAACTCTTAAATGAATGAAGCTAGTTTGAATTAATTGCCAGCAAGTTTATTATTAGAAGTATTTTGTTGCATTTCAAAAACAGCATTAGCGAAGGCACAGAAATTTCAGTGGAAGTTAAATCAACATTTATTTAATCCAGTGGCCTTCACAGAGCACACCATTCTAAGGCACTTCACAAAGCAAACAAAAGAGCAAGTCAAAGCAACAAGATAAAAAAAAAAACAAGATCAGCCAATATGTGATAAATCACAAGGAAGAAAAGCATGTGCTTTAAGTGATCTGTATAATGTGGCACAAAAAAACTGTAACTGTCTAAGTCCATTCAATGGAAGAATTTCAAAGAATACTAAATCACCAAAAGAAGAGGGACAATACTTTAGTTAGAAGTGATAAAACTGAATGCTAGCTCTTTGTTTATTTGTACAGGTATGTCAGAAAGGCATATATTTTTAACCTTGACAACTCTTGATATTGAGGTCCGTTGTAATAAAATCTCATAAAATGTTATTCAAGAAATTACAGTCATGTTGGCCAAACTTTAATTAATTACCCAGCTTGTTTTTATAGCTTTGGTATACATGCAAACTAAGTGTTTAAGACAGCACCATCAATGGCAGTCTGATATCAGGACCCACAGTGATATGCTAAGAAAGTCTTAAGTAGGCAGTGTGGTGTAGAGGTTAAGGCTTTGCTCTTTAAACTTGGAGGATGTAGGTTCAAATCCTGCAACTGACACTGTGTAACCACGATCAAGTCACTTCTGCAATTAGTTTCCTGCTTTGACTTGCTCCAATTGGAAAAAAAACTAAAGAAATATAACAAATTGTATCTCAAATGTTGAATGTCATCTTGGATAAAGGCAACAGCCAAGCAATTAAATGCATTAAATCTTGATTACCTTTGTATATGGAGATTGCAACAGAAAAGTGCATTTGGCAAATGTTCAGAAAGAGAAGCGGATCTCCATTTATTAGAATGCAGATCTTCCAACATGATAAGCCATGAACTCTCTCAAAGTCAATCAAATGTTTCATAACTATAACACTATCAGTAGATGACAAATCAGAGAGTCAATAAACCTTCAGAGCCTCTTTTAAAAGCCATAAGAGAGACCAAAATGATTCTAAATATTCCTTTAATCTAGTAAAATGCTAATTCTATAAAGTGTGAAACAAAAATAATAACTAGAAGTATTCAATATGTTACTTTAGTCTGTGAGCTTAAGGTCACCACTCTGCATGCATGAATGGCCTTTTAATATATATACTGTGGTCTATAGGGGGTGCTCTCGCTCCCTTGAACCCTCAGATTTGACTTCAGACACCAGGTAAAAGTCCAAATATTCGACTTTATTATTAATAAACAGTGCACAAAGCACCTACACTCCACAATACTCATTAAATCCACCAATAAACAATCAATAATCAATCCTCCACACTCCCAGACGCGTTGCCACCCTTCCACCCAGCTCAGCTCACTCGTCTGGGATTTCCCATAGTCCTTTATAGTCCATGACCCGGAAGTGTTTCGCCCTCTCTGTCCACATGACTAGGAACACTTCTGGGTCAGATAAAAATCCTTTTTCTTCACCCCGGAAGCACGTCATTCCTCCTGTCCATGTGACTTGGATGTACTTCTGGGGCGTAGGGCAAATAATCCTTGTTCCTCCCTGCAGCGTCCTCTATCGGCCCCCATGGTATCCAGCAGGGCTGGGGATAAAAACTGCATTGCAGGGAGGTGTCCACCTGGTGGCCTGGGGGTATTGGTATATATCTTAATACATAATTCGCCTACCTCCTCACTCACGTCCGTCCGAAGCCGAATGCGCAGTCGTCTTCTGCGCATGTCCGAAGCCGAATGTGCAGTTGCCTTCTGCGCAGCTGCCCGAAAAACCTTACAAGACCAAAATCCAACTCCAACATCGCAGCAGGTGGCGGATTTACGGCCGCAAAAATTCAAAGAGAAACGCGACTTCGATTAAAGCTCTAGAGGCCTGAAAGGCGATTTCGACTACAGCTCGAGGCCTAATTACGCATTCTGATTCAATTACACATTCATTCAATACACCTATATCAGGTTTGTGGTTCTTATACTTATTACAATTCCATATTGTACTGGAACATTCATCATTCAATATTATACTATAGGCCTGGAAAATTCATCAACTAACAGTACAAGCCTGTACAGTAATGAGTAAAGCGGACTACAACCATTACAAAACAACTTCTTTGTTACTTATCATTTGTTCTTCATACACTGCTGACACAAAGTCGTGCCCGTTTCATCTTACGTTGTCGAAATGGGCTCTTAGTCTAGTATATATATATATTGTGAAGGATTGCCGGCTTTCTACTCCGGCCCTCACCCCCAGGCCGCCAGGAGGAGCTCTCCCAGCAGCGTGGACGTGCCCCAAATTACAGCAGGGCATCATGGACTCTGTAGTTTATATGCACAGCCCTGCTGGATACCATGGGGGCCACCAGGAGTCGCTGTAGGGAGGCTGTCGGACTCTTACGTGCCCTATAACCCGGAGGTGCGTCATGATCACATGACAGGAAACGACGTGCCTCCGGAGTGAAGAAGAGTTTTTATATGATCCGGAAGTGTTCCTAGTCACGTGGACAGAGAGGGCAAAACACTTCCGGATCAAGGACTATAAAAGGACTATGGGAAATCCCAGACGTCGAGCTGAGCTGGGTGGAAGGGTGGCAACGCGTCTGGGAGTGAGGAGGATTATTGTTATTATTGATTTATTATTTGAGTATTGTGGAGTGGAGGGTGCTTTATGCACATAATTGTCTAAATAAATATTATATTTGGACTTTTACCTGGTGTCTGACGTCTAGTCTGAGGGTTCAAGGGGTCACGGAGACCTTCAATCTATCACAATATATATATATATATATATATATATACATATACAGTATATTGTATATATAGTGGAGAATCAGCCCCCGAACACAGACAGACAGACACCAAATGTCCAAAATCACACACGTTTATTATTTTCACTGTAATATACAACACCTCACAATGCTTTTACCAGTCAATCTCAGTCCCTCCTCCACACACAAGCTCTGTGCTCTTCCACCTGACTCCTGCTCCCCTAATGGAGTGAGGCGGCCCCTTTAATAATGCCCCGGATGTGCTCCAGGTGGTTTGCGATGGTCTTCAGGTGGCGCTTCCTGGTGTGGCAGAAGTGCCACATGAGCATCCGGAAGAACTCTGGGTGTGCCTGGAATTTCTGTATATTTAAGGTATATATCCCAAATTAATACTAATTCAATTTCAATTTCAATTTCAATTCAATTTTATTTGTCATTCAGCAGAACATCCAAGATGTGCTGCAGAACGAAAATACGATGCACAAGACATTAATAAAAACACATAGTTAAAATCAGCATACAATGAAATACTAAAATGCTTCATTTAAAAGACGAACAGCAGTAGGAAAAAAACTGTTTTTAAACCTGGTAGTTCTACATTTCAGGCTGCGGTACCTTCTGCTTGAGGGCATGAGGGAAAAGAGTTCAGAGGCAGGATAAGTAGGGTCTCTAGAAATCCGCACAGCTCTGGCCAGACAGCGTTGTTTTGCCAAATCTTGTACATTTGGCAACGGGGCTCCAATGATCCTCTCCGCAGCTAATACAGTTATGCATAGAATAAATGTTTAAGTTTATAATAAATAGTAGATATGCCTTAAAGGTGGGCTCCTTTGCTCCTTTTAAAAGGACATCAGGAGTTTCCTAATAGGTTAAATGATACTGTATGTCCAGTATGGAGTTGGGTGGTTGCCCATTTGCTTTATCCAAGACAAGAATAGGAAGGCACAAATGGTAGCTAAAGCAGCATGAAACTTCTTTTAAAAATGTATCTGCATTCTTTAGTTGATCTGGAAACAACGATATGCTTGAGCTAGTAAAAGAGTGGAACTGCCTACATTGTAATTTTCCATTGGGCTTTCCATTAGTTGTTCTTATGTATGAGTAAAAGCTGACATTAAATGCTAGGTAAGTATATCCTTCTCTCTGTGTCTCTTGTTATACTGTGTGCATGTGGGAGGTGGGTGATTTATCAGTTTCAGTAAGGCTGAAATTTTTAAAAAAGGTATGTTCTAGGAAATATCTACCATACCCCCTTCCTAGATAACCTTGTTTCCTTTACCTTGATTAAAAATTTAAGAAGGTCAAGAGGTTTTCCAATGGAGAGTAATTTATTCCAAAATGAATCCACATCTTCGCTAGTCCTGTTGTTGGGATTGGGGTGCAAATTGAAAAACTGTTCTGTAATTGAACCCATCATCCATATCCTTCTTGCAAACTGACATCTCCTCTAAAGAAATCAGGCTTTTTTTCCCAAGGTAAATGCTCTTACAGTTTAATGTAATACAGCTCATCTTTCATTTGGTAACCCAGTCATCAAAAACAAGGCACAAGGCAGGACAGAGTCTTGAACAGGAAGCTGGTTCAAAACAATCTGGAACCAACAAGCAATATGACAACCAAGACTTTGGTGGATGTGGGAGAAAAACATTCAGCAACAAATAATAGATAAAAACATCTTTCTCACCAAACTGAAGACTGCTTTTTTTTTTGCAAAATATTGCAAATGATAAACAACTTAAAATGTGTATCTGCTTTGATTAACATTGTTAAGACTATAGCACATACATTTCAAATGACTATACAACTAATTTTTAAACTAATATAAGGATATCGTTATTAGGATTAAAATTGTCCAAGAATACAATAACATTTGTAAGTGATGAGTTACAATGAGGACTTTTTAGTTCTTTTGCCATTTCAAGTACTGAATTGAAACTGAACTGAAATCTTTTTGTATCTAGTTGTCTTGTTCCTCTTTTCAGTTTAGTAGGTGGGTTTAAAATGGGTACAGCAAATAGACCATGTCTTTTCCTGCACTTCATTCCAACAACACCTTTAAATGAAAGAGTAAACTTTGCATCGTCCCGCTAGTTTTTGTTCAATCAGAGAGGTGTAAAGATAGTCAAGGTTGCTGAGAGCAACGCTGAATGCGTGAATGAAATACATGTAGGCTAGGCGATTAGTGCCCCCGCACATGTTATACCTTGATTATGTCATTAAGTAGGACTCAGCGTGGAGTAAGGAGGCGAAGAAAAAAATGTGAGAAAGGCAAAGCAATTAGTGATTTTAATCGATCAAGGACTAGAGAAAGAAGGATGACAAGAAAAAATAAGAGATCAGGGAGAAAGGTGCAATGTGAAGAAAGGAGAGGGCCTTCATGGAGAGCACGGTCATTGCTGGTCTGCTGAAGTAAGGAATAGGGACGATGGTGAGCTGGTGCACATTTCGACTTTAGAGGGAGTGAAGATTGACAGTTCATTATTGATGTCTTCACTGCAGATAAGGAGCAAGGTTGACATAATGATGCCAGAGGGGAACTATAGTCTTATAAAATTGATGGCAAAGATGTCCTGATAAAAGAGATGATGAGACAACCAATAAGTTATTTGGATATTCGTTGGATGAGAGGTGATTAAGTGACATGGTGGCATCATTCATAGACTAAAAACCTTATGGAGTTTGCCAGGTGGGTTGCTGCTCTGGGAAGGACTTTTTGGACATTTCCCCTGTGAATATATAAAGCATTTGATATATTGCTTTTATAGCTAGACACCCTGATAAGCATTTGTTTTTAAGAAACAGTTTATTTATTTATAATGGATTTTTCTTTTAGCAACTTTTGCACAATGACAATATTAATGAACTTAGCACTAGGGAATCCATTCCCGGACGGGTTTATCCATTCCCAGGAATTTGGGAATCACGCATGTCATTCCTGGGAATCCCAGGCTCCTGGGAGATGACACAGTGCACGGGCATCTCACATGTGAACGGTTTAGAACGACCGACACTTATTTTTAATAAAACTACTGCAATATGTTGACACAAATAAAAGACTAACCTTATCTACAAGCAGTTCAAGCTGTCATATAAGTACATGTATCTTTAGTTGCGGTAATAAGAGCGTAGAAAGCACAATGTGTCCTGCGTGCGGTCGTCCAGGTGAGAGCACACCTTCATGCAGAGTATGCCAGCCGCTGAGAAAGCACGCTCTGCCTCCACTGAAGTAGGCGGCACAATCATCAGATACTGATAAACTTGTTCTAAACAACGCCCGTGCTTGCAATTGCTCTGAAATACCGCCATTTCAGCTTTTAATGATGCATCCAGTTTCTTGTCATCATTCTGTGATGGAAGTTTCTTGGCACAGATAATGCGGATGCAACAGACTGACGCATTGCAATTTCAAGTTGCTGTTCAAAGCTGTTGCCTGATGAAGTGCAAGCTGCAGCAATGGCGCCACCTTAATTATTTTCAGCTATAACTCTGTTATTACTTGATTGATTTTTACACATTTACGTGTTATATATGCGAGCTTGGCCATTCCCGTTTTCCTGGGAATTACAGCAGTTTCATTCCTGGGAATGCGGGAATGAAAAATGTCCAGGAATCCCGGGCTCCCGATTAATGGATTCCCTACTTAGCACCTTTTTGCACTCTTCAGTTCTTTTGTTGTCCCATTACTTACCCTAGTCCTTCTTCAGTTTACGAACAAGATATTCATCCAGGAGTAAAAGCCAGTGTCCAAGGTACTTGACATTTTTTATTTCCATTGAGAAAGAAAAAAAAAACATTATTAACTGTAATGATTATAAGTATTTACCTCACAATACCAATGACTGTATTTTGTGTTAATCATTCTGCAGAGAGCTATATGACTTATTACTTCTATATGATTTGTTCTTCATTTAGGTAGAAAAGAATTAAGCTTATGCACAGAATTATTAGAACACTTGCATTCTTTTATGAGAAGATGTTGATCTTTTGATACTAACAGAACACTCTGTGATATTATAAACCAGTAAGCCCGCGATTCTTGAAAGAATCGCAAATCCAAGAATGGCAATCACTTTCTGTTCCCTCCGATATTTGGAGGGATGCAACATCATGGAGGGTGGGTGCGTCCTGGGACATTTTTCATTTAATTAAATAAACATATTTGTACCAAAGCGGTTTCTTTTGGAGCTGTGACTCATCTGGTTCTGGTGTTTCAGAAACGCATTGTAGGCGCCTTTGTTTATTGTTTTTATCCATGCAGTGTCTTTTTTGTTTTTCTATGGCTGTGTCGTCAGCTAGAATTCATTTGCTGATGGCAGCGAATTCGCGTGCTGAAGTGACCATGGCGGCGGATCCGGGCATGGAGGGCTACATTACTAAACGAAGGTGGCATATGCGGTGGTGTGGGCGGTCCCGTTCGGGCGGCTGTACAACCTGGCGTGCACGCTTTACCTCAGGTTTAGTTCACAGGTCGTATCCATACGGGCTCGTTTTTGTATTTCCGTCAGTTGAGCTCTTTCATTGTGGAGCTGTGACGTCTTTGCTTCTGTTATTTCTGAAGCGCGTTGTAGGAGCCTCTGTGTATTGTCTTTATCCATGCTGTCTCGTCTTTATTGTTCTGTGGTTGTGTCGTTAGGTAGAAGTCATTTACTGTTATAAATCATAATCCAACTTACTTTTAATACTGAATTACCGTCATGTGATGCAAATATGCCACACTGACTGCTGGCACAGTGGATTAGAGCAAGTTTAGTTTACAGGTTGTGTTGTATGGGTGCCACGTACTGACTCTGGGAAGTACGGGCTCCGTTTTGTATTACTAATCGGTGAGCTCTTTCCATTTGGAGCCATGACTCCTTTGCCTCTGCTGTGTCAGAAGCGCGTTGTCGGCGCAGTCTCGTTTTTGTTTTTCTGTGGCTGTGTCGTTAGGTAGACGTCGTTTACTGTTAGGAATCATAATTCAACTTACTTTTAATACTGAATTACCGTTATGTGATTCAAATATGCAACACAGACTGCTGGCACAGTGGATTAGAGCAAGTTTAGTTTACAGGCTGTGTTGTTTGGGTGCCACCTACTGACTCTGGGAAGCCGCTGGGTTTGAATATGCCGCACTGACTGCTGGTACAGTGGATTAGAGCAAGTTTAGTTTACAGGTTGTTTTGTTTGGGTGCCACCTACTGACTCTGGGAAACCGCTGGGTTTGACTCTGGGGCGCTGAGGTGCAGTGCGCATGCGCTTCGGTGCATCCGCCGTCCATGCATAAATTAAACTGTTGTTTAGTAATATAGGTCAATGTGATAGTTTCCAAATTCTTGCTTAAAACCATAAGAAACATGTCCCTTATGGATTAATAAATAAGGATTTATTAATCTAACCAAACAAAATCTAATGAAGATATTAAAACTATAAGAATGTAATTTCTTTATAACTATAATGTACTATAAGAAATTGCTTTAAACTGGTCTTGTGTATGCTGAGCGTATTTCTTAGGAATGTGAGCGCCCTAATAGCTCTTTATTTGGATAAGAAATTCTGTGCACTTGTGCATGTAATAATCAGGATGTAAACATAATTTACAGCAATTTATGTATCACCTTAAAATGAACTGTCGTGTTTTTTCTCTTTGGCTAATGGATAGGCTAGATAATAAAAAGAAAAGAATTTTTCTTTCAGGAGGCTGTTTGATCTGACCAGGCAGTGGCACCGAGTTGGGGGTTCTGCAGTCTCTTTAAACTCACCAAGAATAAAGAATTTGCTTTTAATTTAAATTGATGCTTTTGTCTCCCATCGTTTTTCAACTTCAACGTCCACACTATTTAGGTACATGAAAAATGAATTATTTTATTGTACATACAGTGTCCTGTTTAATTATGCTGTTGTGTCACAGCTCTAGAGGCTTTGGCTTAAATTCCAGGAACAATCACTACCACGGTGGAGTTTGTATTTTTTAACACATGACTATGTGAATTTCCAACCTTCATCAGAAAAACTTGCTTCTTTGGTGAAGTGGCAACACTAAGTTGGGCCCATGTTTGTTTTGGTCCTGTCATGGACTGGTTTCCCCTCCAGTGGGGTATTTTTCGTACATGGATTACCCGTTTAGCCGGATGTAATTACTGACGATTTGGCATGATCCTGGATCTGTTGGTTTTTCAAAACTCTAGCTGGATGTGTTGTCATAGTTGCACATCCAAATCCTCAAACCTGCTCGGAGCAGGTTTGTTCTATGTAAACAAGGATTAGCTCACACACTTAATCAGTGTCCGTGCATGGAATTCGCTCAGTCATGGCTTTGCCGTTCATGAATGAGCGACCGATTGATATCGGTGCGCAAATTATAAGAAGAGAATTTCATATAGAGAGGGCTTTGCGCGATCGGCAAGATCCTTTATTGCTCCTGGAGGAAATTCTTTTTGATAGATACCGCTTTAGCTGAGGGGGAATATTGTACCTCAAAAATTTATTAGGACCTTATATTCGAAGTCAAACTCGGTGAAGTCAGGCTTTCACAACCACACAGACAGTAGGCATTGCTTTGAGGTTTTTTGCAAGTGGCACTTTTTTATATACTGTAGGTGATGCGGAAAATCTATCTGAAAGTGCAGTTTGCCAGACAATTCGTAAAGTCTGTTTGGCTCTGAAATATTTCCTTTGGGTGATCATAGTGTTTCCTGGACACCTGCGTGTGCAGACAATAAAAGGGGCATTTCATGACTTTCCAGGAAGGTAATACACAGGCAAAAACACCCACAGTTCCATAAAGAATCTCACAATCAGCCTAACATTCTCATTACCCAGGATTTCCAAATGTGATTGGGGCACATGGGACTGATCAGAGTGGAGTTTGATTTGGAAAATGTACCTCTCCTCCTGATGAATAATCAGACACAGTGTCTTCACCAAATATTTGACCTTCGTCAATATCTCATTAGTCAGACACAAGTTCTAGGGATATGACATTCCCTGCAACTGACCCAACAAAAAAAGAAGGCTATATGGAACATACCTATGGCACACATTTGAGGACAAAAATATGCAATGACCATCCTTTACCTGAAATGAAGTGACCACTGCATCGTGCCGCTGGTTCTGAGGAGGAGATTCCCCCTGGAATGCCCTCAGAAACAGGGCGATGGGCATTTTGCTGGAGAGCCAACTCTTCTGCAGGGGTTAGGTCTGGACCGCATGGACCTCCACCTGTTTTTTGCTTGTCTACCTTCTTATTAGCTTAAAAATTAATGTTCTTTACATTATATATGATTGTTTATGTCAACAATTCTTTAAATAGTTATATACCAATATTTAACAGCTTGAAGTATATTCTTGTACTTCACTTTAACCTGTTCCCATGTTCTCCTTCTGCTCATGTTTGGAATTATGATGTATTAAATAATAATTAATCTGACATATAGGAAATGAATCGCTGCTTTCAGTAAGTACAATGCACACGCGTTTAATTTGTCGGCCACTTTTTGCCAGCCGTCTTTTTTAGTTTGGGCTGCTTTTGCAGTGTTACCCCTTGTGCATATTAAATCTTGAAAGTCTTCATGTCCTTCGAATCAAAGGTCCGGCTCCGCTTGTGTGAGGGGCTGGGAATGCGCCCGTTATTGCGTCATTTTGTTACAGCCTATCAAAGACTTGCTGATCATGTTTTCTAGACTCAATATATATGGGCTTTTCAATCAGCGCAGGCGCACGCATTCATCTCGGATGATTACATCCAGCTAGACTAATCTACTACACGGCTGCGTTTGAAAAACCGACTTATCCCGGATGAGTGTCACCGGCATTAACTCATCCAAGATGAGGCATCTGATCTCGGATGATTTAAGCGACGTACGGAAAATACCCCCCAGGACTAGTCCCTGTATTTTGTCAAATGTTCTTTTGATGACAACCCTAAACAGGTAAATTTCATGAATAATTTTAGGAAGTGAACAGCATAATGAACCATTTATGATTTTATCCTAGTCTTGTAAACATTCTATTAAAGGTAACTTTCAGTCAAATGGTGGTTTTAGAAATCAATGCCTGTTTGGTTAATTGATTCCTAATCTCTGAGAGCATATTGTACTATGTGGAGTTGTGTTGGCTTTGAGAGCACAAGAACAAAAATAAGGTTTAAATGCGTGCCTTTGCAAGTCCAGTTCATTATGTAATATAAGATTGTAATTTCATTGAAAAACTCAGAAATAATTTAAAAAAAACTCTTGAAATGGCAGCATATGTAGGTGTGAAAAAACAAAAGCAATGAAATTTGTTTATTTTTTTATAAAAAGCTCACATAAGCACTGAGGTATCCATATCTTTATTTTTTCATCTACAAACACTTATTCTTTTCATTAGGCCCTAACTGCTTGTTGTCATACTGGCAAACACTGCCGAATTATATGAAAGTACTAGTTCCTAAATTCAATGTATTATAGAAAACTAGCCAACCCACGGCGTAACATACGCCACATAATTATGTATTGATGGGTGAACACTTGCTGAACGACACAGTTGTCCAAATGGGGTGGGTTTGTGGATACCACTGTGAGTGAATGAAAAGATGGACCTCTGGAGAGAGCAACATACAATTGTCCGTGACTGAAAGCGGGATCGTCTGTGACGATGGAGGCCACGCTGGTGAAAGTTACTTCGTCAGTAGGGATAAGTTTCAGCACTTGTTCATTAAGGTGTAGCGAGTCTTCGTTGTTGACGCTTAATATAGCTTGCGTACTGAGTTGTTCCGGAGTCACAGTTGAGAAACACTTTTTTAATGTCTTTTAAGCACAGGGAAAAAAATTAACATGTGAAACATTCGTAATGTAATAAGCCACAAAGAAAAGGAACATTGCAACAATGCACGCTACGATCCGATCGCTGTAAACAGAAGTGAAAACAAAATCGAGGCCGGTGCATTCTTTAACTGCCTTGTAGCACAATGGTAGTGCTGCTGTTTTGCAGTAAGGAGACTGTGGAAGATTTTGTGTTCGCTTCCCAGTTTCTCCCTCTGTGGATAGCGCTTTGAATACTGAAAACAGCAATCAATCAATGTAATGAAGTATTATTATTCGTATGCGTCCAGCGCTCTCTCTCTCGCGCACCTGTATGCGTGTGTGTGTCGCTCGCTCTCTCTCGCTCGCTGCACGTGTTCCTGCAGGCATACCAGTAAGTGAATGAAAAGATGGAACTCTGGAGAGAGCAACATACAACTGTCCGTGACTGAAAACTGGTTTTGGCAGATACATGCACATCTTTTTGAAAGTTTGGCCCTGTGCCTTATTAATTGTCATTGCAAAGGCAAATCTAACAGGAAATTGTCTTTGCTCAGATGCACGCGCAGGCTCTCTCTCAGCAGCACGTGAGCCCCCTCCCCCTCTGTCTCTCAGAAGCACGCGAGCCCTTTCTCTCTGTAACATTGCAGCAGTTGTATAAACACTTTTTTTAAAATGAGTTTTAAGCACAGGGGGAAAAAAAGGAACATTTGAACAAATCCGAACTTTATGTAAAAGCCAACCAAGATATTAACATTGCAGGAGTTCACCATTCTTAATCAGGCGACTGACAGTAGTGGAGTCAGGCACAGAGAAGGTCAGCTGCTGAGAAAGCGTCTCGACTGTTGCAGGGCGGTGAAGCAGGTGAGACGCTAATGAAAAAGAGGCACAGGGCTTATTGGTTTTTAAAGACTGCTTCCTTCATTGTGTTTTAACCTCGGTTTTAAAGGATTGCGCGGCTCTCTCTGTCGCGCTGCCTGTGTGTGCGCGGCTCTCTCTCGGGCTGCCTGTGTGTGCCTCTGTCTCTCTCTCGCGCTGTCTGTGTGTGCCTCTGTCTCTCTCTGGCGCTGCCTCTGTGTGAACCAAGGTTCCACTGAGGTTGACTAATGAAAAGTCAACGTGGCTCAGAGCTGTGAGTGGACTGTGGCACAGACAAACAGAAATGATGGCATGTTTTCCGAGGCGTTGCGTCCGAGTTGGTGGGCGTGGCTCTGCGAGCTGTCGTCGTATCCAATTGTCTTAGAGTTGGTGGGCGTGGCTCCTTCCTGCGTGCGCCATGGGTGTCTTACTTGTCGGCGGCTTAGTGAATCCACGCCCCTTCCGGCGTGATTTCCATGGGTGGCTACTTGTCTTCCTGCTTAGTGAATTATATATATAGATGTTTACCAGAGAATGACTTGGCATATTAGTCACTGCTGTTGAGGTAGCCATGTCATGTGTGTCTGTATCTGTAATGTTTTGTTGCTGTCTTTAGCACTATTTTTGGCTTTGTTCCTTTACAATTACTATTAATTGTGCCTCTGTATCCATTAATCTTATTTGGATTGATTAATAAAGGGGTACAGCCTGCAGTTAGTAAATTTTCCACAAGTGTTGTGGTAACTAGGAGTGCAGTGATTGTGGTTTAAGGACTGGATTGGGCCTGTGGCATCATCAATTGGTCTGCTTCTCTCTGAAGAGTTGGTATTTTATCTAGAGAAAAATCTTAGATGATTAGGCTTTAAGACTGCAGCTTGGATTTTTGGTTTGTTATTTGGTTTTGATTCAGATAACCCTGTTATTGTACTGACTGGAAAAGGATTGTGAATGTATATTTTATGAGAAAAGATTGCTAGAAAAGAAGTAGCCCGAAGGCATGATTGTCAAATGCTAACCAAAAAAAAAAGCAGAGATTTTAGTACCAAAAATATCAATTGCTAAGTGTTTTTATCCAATCTTGAATAAATTAGAAATGCAAGAGGTAGTATGGTAGACATTTAACATCTTATTAAATAAAGAAATATCCTCTAACAGGACAAATCAGTTATCAGGCAGGAGAAATGCTGTTCATTGTATCTTTTAATTACTCCTCGGCAAAATTCCTTGGAGGGAGCATTCTTTAGAAGCAGTCCGTTACAGCATGGTCCGAATGATCAGAGAAACAAAGTATAGAGGTTCATTTAATAAACTATTGAATTTACATACAATGTCAATCAATGCATACGTTTTACTCTGGTTGGTTTGTTGGTTTACACTGAAATGACTTATATAAAACAAATGTCTATTTTATTACATTCTGGTTCTTCTTTGTACCTTTGACTTGAGCCACCACCCTTGAAATTTCTGTGCATATAACAACTGTCTATTCTGGCTGTTTACAGGACATCGGCTGAGTTTTTAGTCATTTCTTAGTCATCTTTCAGTACATTTTTCTGTTCACTTGACCTTTACCTGGTTTCCTGATATGCCACAAAAGGTTTCTGACATTGATTAAACCTTTATGATATTTCTTTTTGATGAAAGCTACGTTACCCTAAAATTATTCTTCCACAGTGACCATTATAGTCACGATGATAGTCATTGGACTGAGCCGGTGTATTGTGGGATGAATCACCAAGGAAAAGGGAGACACAAAACTCTCAAAATGTCATTGCCTATTGCTAAAACAAAATGCCATTGAAAATAATGTGAAAAAGTAAAGTTTGCAATTTAAAAACAAACTTCAGAAATAGACTTGCTTGGTCTGAAAACTCCAGAACACATATTTAACTTAAATTTAAATCTTAAGGAGAACCCGAGAAAAAATAATTAAGAATGTCAGTGATAACATTTGGGCTTTACATTTGGAGTATTGAAAAGCTTTCATTTAGCTTTCATTCAGACTGTGATTTTATTTTTGTTTGCAAATTGTTGTTTCACTATAGTTTTTGTTTTTCATTTGTTTAGTTTAATTCAATTTACAGTACATTTGGGATCTTATTTTTCTAATTTTTGTTGTTAAAGAAATGCATAAAACATCTTTTAAGCTACAATCTTAGAAATGCTGGTATTTTATAGTTCTTTACTGGGTTGTTTGGTTAATTATAGAAAAACTGCTTGACAAAGCACAATTTCATTCTGGGACTGGTTCTTTGCTTGTGAAGTAAAGTCTTTGTGCTTTGAAAACTTCCTAATATGTGGAAAAAAGATTAAGTTTGTATTGTAGGCTACCTAGCAGGACACTAACATAGTAAGAAAACCTGGACTTAGCTTATGTTATTATATACAGCAGGAGTCCTTTTAACACTAGAATTACCAAAGCCTATGAAAAAACTCATAATTCTGGCCCACCTTAAATCCCTTCACACCTGTCCGTCTGCGTCTTTTGCCTTGTAAAGGTGTCAAGCAACACAAGCAGTCTGCTATACTATCCCTCCCAACGCTGCAGAAAGGGCAAGAAGTTCTCCTAGATCAAACCTGTCCTGGAGTACAAAAGAAACACCACCATGCACCAAAATGTGGTGACTGGGCAAGATCGGAAAAAAAAAAAAAAATGCGGTCACTGATTACAAGCGCAAGAAGGTATGCGAATGAATATGAATAATATGAATAATGTTGTATCAGTGCCACAATGTTTTCCGAAATGTACTATACAGGTCATAAAATGAATAATTCCAAATATCATATACAGTAATCCCTCCTCCATCGTGGGGGTTGCGTTCCAGAGCCACCCGCGAAATAGGAAAATCCGTGAAGTAGAAACCATATGTTTATATGGTTATTTTTAGAATGTCATGCTTGGGTCACAGATTTGCGCAGAAACACAGGAGGTTGTAGAGAGACAGGAACGTTATTCAAACACTGCAAACAAACATTTGTCTCTTTTTCAAAAGTTTAAACTGTGCTCCATGACAAGACAGAGATGACAGTTCTGTCTCACAATTAAAAGAATGCAAACATATCTTCCTTTTCAAAGGAGTGCGCGTCAGGAGACAGAGAACAAAGCAAGCAGTCAAAAAAAAAATCAATAGGGCTTTTTGGCTTTTAAGTATGCGAAGCACCGCCGGTACAAAGCTGGTGAAGGCGGCAGCTCACACCCCCTCTGTCAGGAGCAGGAAGAGAGAGAGAGAGCCACAGAAAAACAAAGTCAAAAAATCAATACGTGCCCTTTGACCTTTTAAGTATGCGAAGCACCGTGCAGCCTGTCCTTCAGGAAGCAGCTGCACACAGCCCCCCTGCTCACACCCCCTACGTCAGCGCAAGAGAGAGAGAGAGAAAGTAAGTTGGGTAGCTTCTCAGCCATCTGCCAATAGCGTCCCTTGTATGAAATCAACTGGGCAAACCAACTGAGGAAGCATGTACCAGAAATTAAAAGACCCATTGTCCGCAGAAACCCGCGAAGCAGCGAAAAATCCGCGATATATATTTAAATATACTTACATATAAAATCCGCGATGGAGTGAAGCCGTGAAAGGCGAAGCGCGATATAGCGAGGGATCACTGTATACCTATGTCTCTGGTTTTTTTTGTCAGTGTGGCTTTGACATTATAGACTATAAGGTGCATACTAATTCAGCGTGAGCAGGAACACTCAGTAAAACTGAATAAAAAAAATTCAAGTGACGTGAGATACGAAGAAGGCAGATTCACCGACGCTTGCGTGTCAGCTTTTATTTCTCCAGATCAGAGAATTTCCAATTCCATTGTCTCAAAACACCACTCACATCTACAGTTATTCCCAGTTTCAAATAAAAACTAACAGTGTCAGATCTGGGGTGGTAGTGGTGGGTGGGGTTGTATCGTGATCGCGACTGACAGAATAAAAGTGAAAAAGAAAAAAAAAATGCTAACTTTTACAAGTACTAAAAATTTACACCAGCTGTTACAGACACAAATAAAATGTATGTTTATTCTGCATAATATTAACAATAACAGCCGCTCACTACTCAAAATGGTAACTTTGCGAGGCAGCCAGGATTGAACTGACAACCTCTTGATTACAAGTCAGCAGTTCTTACTACTGCATCACGGAAGCTGTTGTATTATACTTGTACCTTTTGTGAAAGTGTTTATTTGATATTTGGACTTCAGCCTTCACACATTATATAGTTCATGTCTATATTTTATCTATTTATTACTAAAACATGAAACATATTTCTGTTTTAACAATGTGTTTGCATAGATTGTTGTAGACACGGAACACACATGAAATGCATGTGTTCCAAATAACAATATATTATTTCCCTCTACAACTCTAGGTACCTCACTCCCACATAATCAAGGCTTGAGCTGGGAGAACTTTGTGTGGGGGATGTGATAGCAGGCTGCTTGCTGCTTGTGTTGATCAACAATTTACAAGACAAAAGACGCTGATGGAGCGGTGCGAAGGGATTTAAGGTGGGCCAGAATTCCAAGTTTTTTCATAGGCTTCAGTAATTGTAGTGTTAAAATCATGATCCATTGGGATTTCACAAATCTGCTTCCATCTATTCATTTTAATTCAATGTATACAGCCTGTTACCGATCAAAATAAGTGAAGGTTCCTTCTGGAACGTTCACATGGATGGGTCTTTGGGGAACAAAAATAGTTGTGGTATGACATCACTCTGAAGAACCACTGTGGCACCTTAATTTTTAATTGTAGTTTAAGTGTTGGAGAAGGGTTTTTATTAAGATTTTGCTTTTCCTCTAGAGCTCCTCTCAGCATCTGTATATCAGAAATTGATTGTAAGATATGGAACTATAATGTTAAGAAGAAATTATGAAATACAAGTAGCACTGCTGTGTGCCAAAGTAAGACTTGTAGGACACCTTGTACCATATTTTTATAAGCATCTGCTGAGTCCAAAAACTGAGAATCAAGAAATTGAATTGAAAAGAATGTTGTGCAGACAGACATATTAGGAGCTGAAACACATCTCAATGGGTAAGAACACCAGTAGCCAAAATGGCCCTCCAAGAAGATGCTATGGACTCTCCCTTTAAGGCTATATTGTATCACAAAACAAGTTAGGCCATTATCTACAACACCCCTTTCCTTTTGTTCCTAATCTCATAATGGTCCTTGTTGTCTTGTAGCTTCTTCAAGGTCTGAAATCCAAGAAGCACATGCTTGTCAGTTGCAAGTTGCCAAATTAATTCAATTACAGGTTAACTTAGGTAAAGGGAACATCCTTGTCAGGCAGTATCAATTTGTTTCCCTGCTTTTCTGTAGATAGAGATGCTCCTGTAATTCAGTAATTGCTATCACCATTAAATACTGATAATATATTTTTTTAGGAGTAAACACGGCATTTAAAAAATACTTTAATGAGCAGCAGCAGCAATAACACATTGCTTGTGTCTCATGTGCCTGCTTTGCTTTGTCGTCGGCTTTTGATTGCAGCAGCTCCATGTGGGCTTTAAACCGTATAATCATCATGTAATTTTGGAAATCTACCCATGACTGGGTGCTTAACAGAGTGATGAATATCCTTCAGTTTGCTTTATTAGGCTGAAATAGTACAGCTCCATATTCAATTTTCGTCAGTGATGTTTTAATGATGAAGAAATGAACTCATGCTGTTTGTAGATTTTAAATCAATGATGAACTTGGCTCATTTCATTAAGCGGGAACCTACTCATTACTGAGTGGCTTTGTGTGGTTTGCTTCAACTTGTTCAGAGCGTTGCCTTATTGTGAGCTAGCAACTCAGAAACACCAGTCCTCTAGTTGCTCTCTCTGGTGCCATCTATAATGTTGGCATTGGCAAAAGCATTCATTACTTTATGAACCCATCTTTTTGTGATCCATTCTTTTTCCAGTTTATATTTACCATAAGAGTACTATAGCAACCCCATTGGTTTGCTTTTGTTTTGCATAATATTGCAATGCACCACATTAAAAGAGCAAGGTATTGGTGAAGTCACTTAAAGCTGCTCCATTTTGGATATACAGTAAGCCTCATATTTTCTTAGGTTTTGTAAGACTGTCATAAACATCTTGTTTTATTTTTCTTTAATAAGGGATAATGGATGATGCATCACATATACTGTAGGAAAAGTGGTTCAGTTGTTTCCTAAACTCAAGATTCTAACTTGGCCACCAGATTATTGCCCTGGCCCAGTCCATCCATTTTACAATCTGCTTAACTATCAACCCCTGAAATTTATATCAAAACCACGCAATCAGCAGTATTGTGATAGTGGCTTTGACACTATGACAGTTTGGATGTTATTTACAAAATTTATAATGTTCCTTTTTAATTGCAGACTCCATTTTAGGGTAATACTTACAGTAATCTTTTACATACTGCGAGACAAGGGGTCAATCCACGGTAATAATGCCTCTCTCTCTCTCTCTCTCTCTCTCTCTCTTCCGACACAAAGAAGAAATATATTTTTTTTTTAATTTTATTGATTTTATTGTAATCATTCCATACAAATAGTCAATTTTTTACAAAAAATAGGATTGAAAACAAATCAACCCCCACCCCTGAGAAAGAAAGCAAGGCCAATGGAGTAAAACTTAAAGCTAGTAAAAATAAAAAAATTGATGAGTTTAATAGGCGGATAAAGATAAATGGAGAAGAAAAAGAAATGGAAAGAGAATCTACTTCCTCAGTGCTTTAAGAGCTTATTCTAAAATATTATTGATTAGATCCTGCCAGGTTTTGAAAAAGTTCTGCACAGATCCTCTAACTGAGAATTAGATTTTTTCCAATTTCAAATAGAATAAAACATCAGTTACTCAGTGACTTAAAAGAGGAGAGTTAGGATTCTTCCTATTTAGCAAAATAAGTCTGTGTGCCAATAGTGTAGTGAAGGCAATCACAGTTTGTTTGTCCTTCTAGACTTTAAGCCCATCTGGAAGAACACCAGATCTGGACCACGAGGGGGTGACCGCCCTGGAGACTATGGGGACCAAGGGAAAGGAGAATGGAAGCTCAACACTATAGGGGCCCATGGTCACCACCAGGGGCGCCCAAATGCCGGGAAAGCCCTGGCCCTCAGCATGTCCGCCACACCCGGAAGTGCTGGGGGGACAAAGACCAGGGACACCCGGAGTGCTTCCGGGTGCACAGCCGGCACTTCCGCCACACCAGGGAGTGCCGGCAGAAGCTCGTTGAGAGGCACCTGGAGCACATCCAGGTAAATATAAAGGGGCCGCCTCCCTCCATTCGATGGCTGGAGTCGGGTGGAAGAGGACGGAGCTCAGAGGAGAGGAGAGGAGAGGAGAGGAGAGGAGAGGAGGCAGTTAGGAAAAGAGAGAAAGGCATTGTGAGAGGCCTGGACTGTGGGTGATTTGGTACGGGAGTACTGGGTTGTGTGCACTGTAATATAGAAATGTATAATAAATGTGTGTTGGTGGTTGAACCTTCACTGTCTGCCTGTCTGTGTCCAGGTTAGCTTCCACAATGTATATTGGAATGTTTTGAAATAAAAAGAGAAGCTTAGGAAGGATATTCAGTCTGAACAACGTTAATTCTTCCAGCTAGAGTGAGATGAAGGGTTGACCATCTATGCAAGTCTTGCAAATCATTTCGGCTTTCGTGCTCCGCGGGTCAAGTGGCAACCCCAGTTACAGCCGATGCCTTCGGTTCGCGAGGAGTAGATGAAAGCGCGGACTGCAAGGCCTATTCTAGTTTCAAGTGATCTTCTGGAATCGGCGAGCTATCGTGACCTGCATCACTTGCACCTTCGCTCCCATTTTCGCTCTTGACTGGAGACGACGCAGTGGAGCAGGGTCCTGGGAAGTCTGTGCTTTCGCCTGCCTTTTCCAGGTCAGTCTCTGAAAGGTCGGACCTTGCACTTGGGTTTGATGCCTGTCTGGACTTGGGTGTAGCTTTAGGTTACTTTTCCGTTTCTTTCTGACCCCCTTTTATGTTACTCATGTTTATATGCTGTAGTAGAAACTCCACGTTTTGGGTAGATACAGGATACCTTGGGATAATAAGAAATAGAAAAAATAAAGCCGCTGCAACGGAGCTCCGCTTCAGATGTCCATCTTCCGTAACGGACAAGACCAAATCCAAGAAGAAATATAAAATACTTTCAGCACTTCCGGGTTCCCAAGATGGTGACTGATTGTCATGTCCTCCTCTGACTCCCAAAGACACCATCACTTCTGGGGCCCTCATCATGACGTTACTTTTGGCGCCCTTGTCACGATGTGACTTCCAGTTCCACCCCAATAATATCACTTCCAACTTCCAAAAAAGTCATCACTTCCATCTGACAGCCATGACATCATCTCCTGCCAGCTCACTTCCGTCCGCCATATTTTTTACATATAAAAATTCCATTCTTGCATATGTGAAACTGTCAATTGCTATACAGTATTTTGATCACTAATTCTGGCCTTTTTATCATTATTGTCCTTTGGACATTATACGGGGACGGTCCCCAACTCTTTTTTGTTGTGTTAGAGTCTTCTAATTCATCACAGTGGCTAAAGCAAGTTTCTTACTAGTGAATGTGATAACTTTGGCGTGGATTTTAAATTTGCATAAAATGATTGTGATTAATTGTAGTTCACATACAAAGAGCACTGATCAATGTCTTCATAATTTTTATACTTGATATATTAAAATATCTGACAATTTAAGATTTTTAAGAATAGGTTAGGACACCTGAATAGTGCCTGATATATGAGTTTGTCTCCGGAACGTCACATCATCCTATATATTTCATCTATATTACAATGGTACTGATCCTTCTTGCACCCCTGACCACAACTGATGTGATCAAGCCTTAAGTCCAAACACCAACTTTTTATTTTAAATTGCAACAAAGTACAGGATAATTAATTTCACTAAGACCTACTCTACACTATGTTAACCTTTTGTTTCTACAGTTAAGCTTATTGGTTTTGATAAAATAAAGTGTTTGGTTGTGTCATTTTAAAAGAAGTCTGGTGTGTTCTTCACCTTTTTGCTTGTCTAACTCTGCAACAACCAGAGATGTGGTGTCCCATAGCTTGTTTTATGAATGCTGCAGTTGCCATTGTTCTGTTGAGAATGACTCGAATCATTAGGGTGGGGTTTTTGATATGAAAAATCTGTCATATTATATTCAGTTATACACACCTGAGCGCACCCTAATTTGGATTTACCAATTCACTTACCCTGCATATTGAATTCTTCTTTCCAGCAATTTTATGTCTTTGTTTTGGTAAACATTTGGGTGTTTTCAAAGATGAGCAAAAATTCTACCATGTTTGGTAAACCATATATAGTTCTATTTTTCACCCTGTTTCATTTTCAGCTACAATGGCATAACTCAACTAGAAAACATCTGGGAATGTAGTAGGCTTCAGAAGTGAGCAATCAAAAACATTTTTTCCCCTCTTAGTCAGCAAGTAGCCATCCATGGAAAGTTCATCCGCTAACTCATTAATAAGATTTTCAGTAGGTCTTCAAGTAGAGTATACAGTACATGTCTAACCTAAGTCCTACAACCAATAACCGTAAGGTATTATGATTATCATAGATGGGTGAAAACTGTTTTATTTTATATTCATATTCCAGATACACACATTTTCAAAACATTTCAGTAGAAAGGCTGTGCCATGTTCAACAGCTCCAGATGACTATATGGTTTCATGCAGATAATTATTGAACAGAAACCTATAATAGTGATAAGAGTCTTTGATAAATTTACTACTTACAGATTTTTTGCTGTCATGAACATATATCAGAAATGCGGAAGGCATGTTTTCTAAATCCTCCCTGCGTGGAGTTTGCATGTTCTCCCCGTGTCTGCGTGGGTTTCCTCCGGGAGCTCTGGTTTCCTCCCACAGTCCAAAGACATGCAGGTTAGGTGGATTGGCGATTCTAAATTGGCCCTAGTGTGTGCTTGGTGTGTGGGTGTGTTTGTGTGTGTCCTGCGGTGGGTTGGCACCCTGCCCGGGATTGGTTCCTGCCTTGTGCCCTGTGTTGGCTGGGATTGGCTCCAGCAGACCCCCGTGACCCTGTGTTCGGATTCAGCGGGTTGGAAAATGGATGGATGGATGGATGTTTTCTAAAATGGAAATCTTTACAGCTTCAAATGTACATATTCAGTAAGCTTTAACGCTTTTCTTTTCACATATTGGACTCATGCCCTGTAGATCCCATTTTAAACCATAAGAACAGACTTTTTGTTCTATTTTGTAAAAAATGCATCACTTTAGAAAATAATTTCCAGTCGCAATTTAATGTATACCATGGTTTCAAAAAAATCATTTCAACTTGTTAAATGAATATACATTTTAGAATCTAAGGTTAGACTGGAAATTTCTAAACTTGGAGCCTAAAGAACTTCATTGGCACACACAGGGTTTCCAAAGCTAGGGTTCCATACTGCTTAACAAAAGTGACATTTTTGGACTTTATCATATCTATGAATGCAACCTACAACACAGAGTGCTTTATTTGTTGAATAACCTTTATACAAATTCAAGCTGAAGTGAGTGAGCTCTAGCATTAAGTGCTTTAAAAAATATTTGAATAACCATACAAGATGAAACAATGAACAGCACAAAGGAGCACAGAATGTGAAAAGTGTATGAAAATCCAGCAAGAATGGTAGTTTTGTGTATGAACCTTCAGAAGAGTCCGCATTAAACTGCCTGTGATCTGGTTATTCATATGTGCCTTTTCAAGTTCAAGATATTGGATAAAAAATAAAATCAGCAGAAAATTAACACCCAGGTTTCATTAAAATATATACTCTATTCTTTAAAACGCAAAGAGCCGGCTTTTTCATTTTGACACTTCCCTCTGCCTTCTTCCCACACACGACATTTCAAAGCAGACCGCAAGCATTTTTGAGCATATCGCCTCCCCCTGCTCTAATGGCTTGGTTATGTAAGGTCAGCGCTTGACAATTTTTGTTTGGCATCTTTTCTGATTAAGCAGGGAGCTTTAAGAGGCGTGCATAGTTTAACCTTTGTATGGAGTTTAAAGAGTGACCTTTTGTCTCAAAATAAAATGTTCTCTGTATACTTGGCAGTAAAATCACAAGTCACTAGCTGTGTCATTTAAAAACAGCTGCTGAAAGCTCCTTTTTGAGATGGAATTGAAAAAAAAAGGCAATGCAGTAAGTGTATTATGGCATCCCGGCCTGAAATTACGGATCTAGAGGCAAAATGAAAAAGCAGCAAGACACTGGAAAGCACAAAAAAAGAAAAATGTTAAGGAGAAGCAGAAGAAGTAATGACAAAAAGAGTTCGAAAAGCAAAGAAGTCTGATTAGCAGGGAAGCATCTTTGTTTCCTGTGCCTTTATTTGGCTGGAAGTAAGGAGTAAGCAGCTTTCTTCCCTGACCCTCATATCTGTCTTTTGTGTGTTTATTTATTTGTGAACATTTTTAATTGGCTCACTGTATCTGTTGTCTTTTTAATGGAAATTTGCACTAAATCACCCATTTATCTAATTACAGTTTCCATCCATGTTATGAACAATTACCAAGTTATGGTGGGAAGCTCAATTATAACAAGACACACCTAAACATAGGAAGACCATTGAAATTTTGCGCAGAATATTTAAATCTTTAGGATGTGAAATGAAGTCAGAATATCTGGATAAAGTCATGTTTATGTGAGGAAAAGGTGGAAACACTGCGCAATGTCATTGACTGCTTTGAGAGTAAAATCCATGTCTATGTAGTTTTTACACTAAATATTGCACCATCCTGACCCACCCTCTTGTGGTCAGTAAGGGTTGCAATTAATCCCCCAAACCACACACTCAACACAGCAACACAATCACAGGTTCAAATAAAATTATTTAACTCGTAGACAGTACCTTCACAGGTTTCATCTTTCCAATAGCTTTACACAATCCAAAACAATTATATTCTTCTCCTTCCACTCCTTTTAGGCAAGCTTGTCCATCTCCTCCTGACTCTGAGTGAGGTGAGGCAGCTCCTTTTATATTGGATCCGGGAGTACTTCCAGTGCCACGGCATTACATGATAGAAGTATTTCTGGGTCAAATGGAAGCTGAACAGGATGAGGGAGCTTTTTTCCTGGCAGAGCCCTCTGGTGCCACGCAAGGTGCAAGAGGGCTGTCCATCCAAACTTGAAGTCCAAGACATCTGTGGGAGTATCCAGACTGGGACAAGCAAGAGGATCACTGCCATCTGTCGTACTGGGGGATGAATTGCTTTTGATTGAGTATCTCCCCAATCTATCCATTATCTTTCCACCTCAACAGAGATAAGAATCAAAAACCATGCTGACCGTGTTATGACTCTGGCCAGGCAAGGAATTGCCTTTCATCTCTGTCGGGATACCAATTCATTGATTGTGGCACTTACATACTCTGTGAAGTATATACTAACTAAAAAAGATTATCAAAAAGAGTTCTGTATTGTGTGCCATTTTTCTTAAAGTGATTCAGAATTACTCAACTTAAAATTACATATCGAGCACATCTGTCTCATTTAAAATTGTCCAAAATGTTTCCAGTGCAACCTGCGAATGTTGCAATCAAGTTCCAACCTCATTGGCTCACATATTTTGGACCTACACCAAATTAACATCATTTTGGACCAAAATCTTTAAATGCCTTTCAGCCAGCCTTGGTGTCACAATCCATCCTAACCCATTAACAGCTGTGTTTGGTGTTCTCACAGATGGGCATAAAGTGGTGAAGGACAAACAAACTGTAATTTCCTTTACTTCACTATTAGCACATAGACTTACCTTGCTCAACTGAAAGAATCCTAACCCACCTCTTTTAAGTCAATGGGTAACTGATGCTATATACTATTTCAAATTGGAAAAAATCAAATGATCAATTAGAGGATCTGTACAAAACTTTTTCAAAACCTGGCAGGATCTAATCAATAACATTTTATAATAAGCAATTAAATTAAGGAACAAGATTCTCTCCCCTCATTTTTATCCTATTTATTTTTATGTATTTATTCATTTACCTATTTACTTATTTTTACTAGTTTAAAGTTTTACTCTGCTAGCCTAGATCTCTTGAATGGTTACTGAGTTTCTAAGCTTTCTTTTCAAAAGTGCAGGGTTCCAACATTACATTCTTAGGTATCTACCAGCTACCTACCGTCTTTTTCCGAAAATAAGACACTGTCTTACTTTCTTTTTTGGTCCAAAATACGCACTAGGGCTTATTTTCGGGGGAGGACAAAAATAAAAGTATATTTATATATTTTTATTTAATATTTATTTATTTTACACAGAATACAGAAATTAAAATTTATTCAATTACAGTCATGTCATCTTCTTCTGGAACATCGTCATAAATCAAGATTTACACCCCTGGAGTCTTCCACAATTCCCTTTTTGTACTCGACGGAATAGCTCTTTCGTTTTGTACTCATTTTAACTGCGGTTAAAAATTATTCACTTTATAAAAAATAAAAGTACGTATGAGGAAATAATCAGACTTACAAGACTGAAATGAACAAACATTGTATCTGCACTGTCGCTCAATGTAGACTGCTGCCTTAACGAACAATTATTTATAGTGTGCGCCAACGACGCGTTCCGTCGCATTCCGCATATGCATGCCCCCCTCCACCCACTCCCCACCTCATTCGACCATACTCTGCGATACGCGCGACGCAGTACAACACAGCAGAGCAGAGTGGACACAATATTTACGGTATGTATTCATGCTGCCTTATGTTGTATTTTTAAGATAAATTCCAAGAATTAATTTGAAACGAACTGTAGAGGTAAACAATGAATTTCTCGGAATATTTTATTTCAAACATTTCTCTGAAATACGAGTATTAGGGAAGCTAAACATACTTAATAAATCAACAGCATTTTTTAACGAATTCTTTTTTTCACATTATTTTAACTAGGGCTTATTTTCGGGGGAGGGCTTATATTACAAAAAGTTCCGAAAATCTCGATAGGGCTTATTTTCGGGGGATGTCTTATTTTCGGAAAAAGACGGTACTTAGCTGTGGAATCAGACAATGATAAGTTGGTTTAGATTAAACTGTATAAAACTGACACTTGAAATAAAAGGAAGACAAAGAAAGGTTTATAGAGAAGCCTGCTGAAGACAGCTTCAAACAGAAAACAAAATGGAACCAAAGTACCACCTTGAGGGTGTTCAAGGTCTAAAATTTCATTGTTTTGCAACCTTCCTTTGCTCACCTCCTGGGATTTGCAACAATATATTTTTTTCCTTTGCAGTTACCGTCTCTGCCACACGTCTGTTTGCATTAGTACTGGTATGTGTGGAAAAACATTTCCATCTTACAGGCGACAGGGAATCTATTATCATACCTCACATATAACAATATTTAAGATCAATCGGAAATGAAAAGTAAAATCAAAAAGGTTTGAATAAATGTCAATATAATGTTAGTTATGCCAGAATCACTACCATAATACAGTAAAGCAAAGAAGACTCTTAAATAGTTATAATGTAGATAAAAGAAGATGATTCTGTAACATTATAGAATAGGGCTAGTTAGGTGCATGTATTAGCTAGTTAAAATTTTAAAAATACTAAATTTATCCTTTAATTTGCCCACACTACAGAGAGAGGTAAGTATTTATTGATTCTTTGGAAGCATTACTAACAATAATAATAATAATAAATTTTATTGATATAACACCTTTTCCTCAAGGTGCTTAGACTAAATAGAGTCCTTGGTGGGGTCTTGTTACAGAGAATGACTAATATATACAGTACAGGAATTTCTTGCATTTACAGTAAGATCTTGCTAGTCTAAATGAATTTTTGGAATTTTTGTACAGTAGTACACGTGTTGTGATATGAGATTTTACATATAACTTAATGAATATTTTGTATATCTTTATTTGTAATTTAGGCAAAGCAATGTAATTTGGTGTTTAGCCCCCCCCCCCCCCCCCCCCCTCCCCCCCCCCCCCCCCCCCCCCCCCCCCCCCCCCCCCCCCCCCCCCCCCCCCTTGCTAAAGTCATTTCTACCCAAAACCCCGCAAGTAGGCTAAGGTGTACTTTAACATATGGTTTGGGGGCAGGTGTTAAGATGTTCTATTCCCCCATTGGTCTGAGGTATGGCTGTTTTTGAATTGGTTTGTCTCAGAGGCCTTTAAGTACCATGATGTCCTATTGGCTCTAGGGGTTGGACAGAACATCTATAAATGTATATGTTTAACCTCACAATCTCTCTCTTGCTAACCTGTGATGATGTAGAAGTTCTCTCTTACCAACCAACATATGATAAAGAAGTATCTCTCTCTTGCTAACCTGTGATGATGAAGACAACACAATGAAGAGCACAGGTCAGCAGCCATTTTGAACAGACATGTGGCTGAAAGCTGAGCACCAATGATGCCTTAACTAGAGACATTTAAGTAACTACAAGTCTGTGTGCCGCCTGAACTACATATCACCATTTAATCAGGTTGTATGGTTGCCAATATTCAAATGTACTTTGCATTTTGTTATTATTTCTGGATATTATCAATAATACATTATCTTATGTGTAACTTAACTTCTGCTTGCCTTTTTACTACATCTAATTGCCTGAGGTTATAGATATAGAAGGGAAGGTGGGGATAAGTTACTGTATATACAATAATACCTTATAAACAGTGGTAAGTCTGTGAGATTAGGCATTCTGACAAAGGCTACATATTAATAATACAAAAAGGGAAAGTAGAGCAATATATTACTCTACCAAGACAAAACAACATGTATGTAGTAAGGCATCATGGGAAATGCTGGCATGAAGACATGTCCATGCTAAAGATTTGAACACTGAAACTGAAACATGTCCAACAACTATATATCTCACTAAAATTTCAAAAATTGCTTAAAAATCAGTAGTGGAGTACTTGTAGTATGTGAAGAAACAGTCTTAAAAATTATAGAAAAACCTGAAATGTGGAACTGTACAGGAGAGAGGTAAGCACGTAATTTGTACCCTGGAAATAAAAAAGACAAAAGATGGAAACAAAATGTTGCTTTTGAGGCTTCATCAGGCATTCCTTAGAGCACAGAATAAATAGAGGCTGTACAGCACACAGAGAAGAACCCGAACAAAGCCTGAATAGATGAAAAAGGCAGTGGGCCTAAAGGTGGCTATCTGAGAAGATAAATGGTTAGATTAAAAGGCAAGTTATTTGCTGAATGTTTAAAGGCTATGCAGAGATAGCATCAAGTCAATGAAACTTCTGGGATATTGATCTGGTCAGTTAAGTAGCAGAAGGGGTTGTTAATTAGTTATGGGGCAACAATGAGACAACCCCCAAAACAGGAATGGTTTAACAGTGGAAGCCACTGACATTTTTCCACCCTCATATTTTCAGAGTATTTTTTCACTAGTTTTGCATTTGGTTATGGTCAGTGTCACTATTGGTAGCATGAGGTGATACCTGTACCCTACAGAGGTTGCACAGGTAGTCCAACTTCTCCAGGATGGCACATCAATACATACCATTGCCAGAAGGTTTGCTGTGTCTCCCAGCACTGTCTCAAGGGTATGGAGGAGATTCCAGGAGACAGGCAGTTACTCTAGGAGAGCTGGTCAGGGCTGTAGAAGGTCCTTAACCCATCACCAGGACTGGTATCTGCTCCTTTGGGAAAGGAGGAACAGGATGAGCACCGCCAGAGCCCTACAAAATGACCTCCAGCAGGCCACTGGTGTGAATGTCTCTTACCAAACAATCAGAAACAGACTTCTTGACGGTGGCCTAAGGGCCCAACATCCCCTAGTGGGCCCTGTGCTCACTGCCCGGCACCATAGAGCTCAATTGGCATTTGCCATTGGAATAGCAGAATTGGCAGGTCCAACACTGGCACCTGTGCTTTTCACAGATGAGAGCAGATTCACCCTGTGACAGACCTGAAAGGGTCTGGAGAAGCCGTGGAGAACGTTATGTTGCCAGTAAAATCATTCAGCATGACCGGTTTGACGGTGGGTCAGTGATGGTCTGGGGAGGCATATCCACGGAGAGACGCACAGACCTCTACAGGCTAGACAATGGCATCTTGACTGCCATTAGGTATTGGGATGAAATCCTTGGATCCATTGTCAGACTCTATGCTGGTGCAGTGGGTTCTGGGTTCCTCCTGATGCACGACAATGCCCAGCCTCATGTAGCAAGAGTATGCAGGCAGTTCCTGGAGGATGAAGGATTGATACCATTGACTGGCCCCCATGCTCGCCTAACCAAATTCAATAGAACATCTCTGGGACATTATATTTCGGTCCATCCGACTCTGCCAGGTTGCACCTCAGACTGCCCAGGAGCTCAGTGATGCCCTGATCCAGATCTGGAAGGAGATCCCCCAGGACACCATCCGTCACCTCATTAGGAGCATGTCCCAACGTTGTCAGGCATGCATACAAGCACGTGGGGGCCATACAAACTACTGAGTATGACTTTGAGTTGCTGCAATGAAATTTTGGCAAAATGGACTAGCCTGCCACATCATTTTTTCACTTTGATTTTTGGGGTGACTTTGAATTCAGCCCTCTGTAAGTTGATAATTTTCATTTCCATCAAACAATGTGGCATCCTTTCATTCCTAACACATTACCCAGTCCATATCAGTATTGATATCCAACAGGATTTTTTCGTATTGAGATCTGATGTGTTTTCAAAGTGTTCCTTTAATTTTTTTGAGCAGGTTTTACCTATATGATTATTATTATTAGATGAGAACCTGATTTTATAAAGGTCTGTAAGGATGAGATATGTTTAGTGTATACAGTATTCACAGATTTAGAAAAATAGAATGAAAGTTAATAAAGCAAAAAAGTACTTAATATATTTAATAATAATTCAATAATGATAATTATGATACATTTTGATTTACTAGAACAAATATAGGTGATCTTATACCTTGTATCCATTCTACTTCTTCAAAAATCTCTAGGTAAATTGTCATTTCCTTTTTATTCTTATCCTCTACTTTAGTTTCTGCATATTTAATTTACTCCTTATGGTTACTAATACCCTTCACCCCCTCTGTGACAATTCTGTTCATCTGTATGATTCTTTTTTGCATTCATAGTCTTTTCTAACTACCTTTTAATTTCTAAAATTTCCTTTTGAATCATTGCTGTCATGTGCTCAAAAATGTCTATGGTTAGTTCTTGAGTTACAGTAATTGTCCTGGTCATTTTACACAGTTGCTTTATCTTTTTCTTAGCTCCTTGTTCATCCACCACACATTTCTCTTAAATGTGTTTTTAAAACTTCAGGATTAACTTGTTCTGAATTGAATATAATGTACTCTCCAAACTGCGCCGCTATTCCTCTGGTGTCACCATATATACAATATTATCCCAGTCAATTGCTTTTAAACTTGTCTGCATTTATTCAAATTAAGCAATCCCAGTTTTTATGTATACACTCTGATAAGAATACTATGAAAACTATATTATGTTTATGAGAATCTAATGGTTCAACTACTTGTACCCCCTGAATTCTATCCTCATTAATATACAGTAAAATAGTAAACATGGAAATGCTTCTTTATACATTGTTGTTTTACCATAGAGTTAAAAAACAGTCACTGATTATATCTATGAAATCCTGTTCCTTTACTCTGATATTAACTATTACAGTTTACCAAAATTAATCTATATATATAAAATTCTTTTTGCGCTTGAAACGGAAATTACGTATGACCATGCGATATGGAAATTACGTATGAAACGAAAATTACGTATGACCACGCGATATGGAAATTATGTATGACCACAGAACATATTATAATACAGGAACTAATCAGTTCGTTTGTGGACGCCATTTTTATATCGTCTTTACGAATTGTTATTATTTGTGTGAGAGTTATTTTACTGATATTGAAAAGAAGTAAACACAAACTCATAGAAGTGCACATCGTGTTGTCCTCTCCCAGCCCTCCTCTCTGGACTACAGCGCTGAGCCGCTTGCCGCCAGGCGTGTTCTGACAGAGAAGTTTTATTTATTCGTCCATGTGACTGTCGTGGAAACTGCCACATTGTAACTTTTTTTTAGTTGGCAGCACTTGATAGTAGAAGAGATGAGGAAAACAGCTTTGCGTTTTTCTACTTTTTAACTGCGGCGAGCTGTAAACAATGTGCGTGAGAACAAAGTGGACTCTGGGAGGCGCGGAATGTTGGGCTGCTCCGCGGGGTCGAGAGCTTTGCAGTTTCAGGCAGCGTCCTCTCTTCTTGCACTGTTTGTGACAGCTCAAGTGCCCCGTTGGCTCCTGGGAGAGTGGAAATCTTTGTGAATGAGTGTAATCGGCGCCATTGAAGCAGGACTCTGTTTGTAAATTACCCTGCACTACTACTTACTGTCCCTTAAGGTGAGTTCGGGTCACTAAAACCCCGCAACATTCAAGGTTCTTTTTGTGATGAATTATTTTAAGAAGTAAATCACAGGCACAGAGTGCAAGGTTGTCAGGCAGAAATTTGGATGATCACATAGAAAATGTAATTTCTATACCACAGCGGACGTGTAGCGCCTTTCACAAGGGATCTACTACCGACAGATAATCCAAATACATTTTAGCTGCTGTTAGTACTACTTACCTGTTGTGTTATAGCGCCTTTAAAATGTAGTTTACCCCAAACCACTCCAGTTGTGCTCAATATATCTTTACTTCTTAAATGTTAATGTTTTACTGTTTAATAACTTATAGACTGCATTTTATTTTTTTCCCTTGCACTCAGTGAGCTAAGCCACTTTGTAATTAACTAGTAAGTAATAAAATACCATACAATGCTATTTTCTACGCTTGCTTAATCCTGGTCAGGGTTTTGGAGGGCTGAATCCTATCTCAGCAAACAAGGCAGGAACAATCCTCTGAACAGAGCGCCAGGATGAACTCACACACACACCACGCACCCACTATTACAAGTAATCAGTCCTTGTTTATGTTAAATTCTCATTAACAATTAAGCAAGAATTCATGATTGAAAATGTCTGAACTTCCAGTTAAAACATTCTGTTAAAACCATATGGATGGACGTTGTCTTGCAATTGTCATTATTTGCTCCCACTCATATCACCAGAAGGATTCTTCATGTGATTTTGAAGCTTGTTCATCAAGTCTTTTTTTATGGAAACTTGAGTTTGGCAGACACAGTGTTGTCATAATATCCTTAAGGTGTCTCACTTCATGTCATGCTTTTGTGTGACCTTAATAATAATAATAATAATAATAATACATTTTATTTATACAAGGCACCTTTCAGAGAACTCAAGGACACTGAACAAACAATAAATAAATAAATAAATAAAAAACACAATTATAAATAACATAAAACATCAGAAAATCTAAAAATTAAAACCAAACAAAACCACTATAATCAGAAGGAAAGAAAAAGCCATTTTAAACAGATGCGTTTCAAGTTTGCATTTGAAAAATGAATATGATTTGATGTTTCGGAGCTCTGCAGGTAATGAATTCCAGAGCTTCAAACGAAACGGGGGTTAGGCTGAAGCTAAATGCATACACAGCATATACAGCCACGCAGAGATGTCAGCAAAAATGGCAAAAAATACCATCAAAATCACTAGTCATAGCAAAATCAATAGTCTAGTTACCGACAAGCAGCGGCGACCAGTCCCGCCAGTGTTCACTCAAACCGGAGACCTTCTTAAGGAATGACTTCTATCTTGTTACCCTCCAATAAGGGCCCTTTTATGGAGAGCTCTTGGAATCTTGGTCCCTTACACCTTCACTCCAGTTTCAACCAAAAGCATTGTAGACTTCTGAGAGACGGTTGGATTTTTAGTGGCTCTCTCACCAGTCAACATCTTGCTCTGATGTTTAGTTTTGCAGGATGGCCTGTTCTACTAAGAGTCTGGGTGCTATGGTGAACTTTCCACTTTCTGTTGATGTATCCAACAGTTCTTAACCAGACATTCAAAGTCTGTGATATATTTTGTAGCCATTTCCTTCCTTTTGCAATTCAGCGACTTTGTTTCTCACTTCAGCAGAATGCTCCTTTGTCTTCATTTTTTGCAGTGATTGTCCAACAAAGACTACGACCCTTACATAGGGGACTTTTTATATCCAGAGAGATAGAAAGGACTCACAAGTAGTACCTAATTATGTTTAATTATGGTCAAATGACTGTCTCCTTTGAGTTGTTTGTTATTCATTTGTCATTTGTGTAAACCTGAAGCTTCCAAAGCTTATAGGTCTAAATACTTATGCAAACACTAACTTTTGAGTTTTTCTTCTCCAGTTATATACAGAATACAGAAAATGGTTAATTTGAGTTTGGAAATGTGTTTTTACAGCATAAGAGTTCACATTAAAAATACAGAATAGATAAATATGTGTACAGATCTTTAGTCATGCGGGTTTCAAGGGGGTTGAATAATTTTGCATGCCATTGTACAGTATATAAAGCTTAACTATATATTTAATTTTGGTACCAGACTAGTCTGATATCCAGGATGCAGCAAACTAAGGAAGAAAAATCTCAGAAGATCATGAAAACCATTTGTATTTAGTATCATTTTAAAAAGTCCAATTTGTTACAATCTTATGAACATCCATCCATCCATCCATTTTCCAACCCACTGAATCCAAACACAGGGTCACGGGGGTCTGCTGGAGCCAATCCCAGCCAACACAGGGCAGGGTGCCAACCCACCGCAGATCTTATGAACATCCATCCATCCATTTTCCAACCCGCTGAATCCGAACACAGGGTCACGGGGGTCTGCTGGAGCCAATCCCAGCCAACACAGGGCACAAGGCAGGAACAATCCCGGGCAGGGTGCCAACCCACCGCAGGACACACACAAACACACCCACACACCAAGCACACACTAGGGCCAATTTAGAATCGCCAATCCACCTAACCTGCATGTCTTTGGACTGTGGGAGGAAACCGGAGCGCCCGGAGGAAACCCACGCAGACACGGGGAGAACATGCAAACTCCACGCAGGGAGGACCCGGGAAGCGAACCCAGGTCCCCAGGTCTCCCAACTGCGAGGCAGCAGCGCTACCCACTGCGCCACCGTGCCGCCCGATCTTATGAACATTACAACTGAATTAGTCAAGCATTAAAAATGCAGACCTGTCTTCAAATGCAAACTGTAAGATGTTTCAAAAAGTTGAAGGTTCAATGTTAGACATCCACTGCATGCCATTGGGTTTTCTTGTCATCTATAAAATTCAGGCTGGTGACTTGGCCATGAAATGTTCTGTCCCAACTTATCTGACCTTTTTTTGTTTTAGGTTTTAATGAAGAAAATAAAATGGAAGGTTATGGTGCTAGTTATGCACTGAATCATTCAATATAAAGTGTATTGTTGTTGCTGAATAAAAGTTTGTCTAACAAAATTTGAGCTACATTTTCTAACTTCATAGTTTCAAGTGAACACCTGAAAAATAGAATTCTTCAATAAATTCTAAGATGAATATTATAATATTCAGTGTATTTTTTGCATCTTGACAAGCAGAATTAAACTTGCCTATTCAGTATTAATAATTGGCCTGATGGAAAGTTGGTGAAAAAAAAAACAGAATTCTGGTTTATTCCAGAAATGCCTATCAATATTTACTGTAATGGCTTGTAAATATATACAGTTCAATGCAAGAACATGAACCCTAAGAAGAAAAAAAACTGTAGGTGATATACAGTATATGCAATAATTACCGTGACTACAGAGGAAAAAGTGATGAGAAAATCCAACAAAAATATGCAAAAAGGCCTTTTCATACTCCTTCTTCAAATAACAGTTCACGATGGGCCAACAGAAAATTAAACAAAAATAAAAGGTGAACAATTATGCAAAAAGACAATAATGCAAAAATGAGTACCTACAAATTTCAAAAACTTGATCTCAAATTTCAACAGTGTGATATCAAATTTTAAAAGCATGATATCAAATTTCAAAAGATCGATATCAAATTTTAAAGACTGTATATTAAGTTTTAAAACCACAATATCAAATTTTAAAAACTTGATTTCAAATTGTAAAAGCTTGATATCAAATTTAAACCAACGATATCACTGTTGTAACTGGCTGATATCAAGGATAATGGATTAAATGTTAAAATAGCCTTCAATACGCAACGTCTGTCTCAGCATTCTGATGTTTCTTTCCTGCAACGACTTCGGGCCACCTCAGTTCGAAGGGGCACCTGGAGATGATATTGCATCATTGGACATGCACCTCAGCATATTGCCGGTTCAGGCTAGAGAAGCCCTCAGACTTGCAAACTTTCAGATTAGTGGGGCAACTCGCAAAGGGGTTCGAAATGCTGGTGCTACTTTGCCCGGTCACCTTGTTCTTCAATGCTGGAGCACTAACATATCAGGTAAGTAACTTTTACTTCTATAACTATTTAACTGAACATAATAAGCTATAAATAGCTATACTAAATGCTACTTTAAATTTTCTGCAAACACGGCTTATCACGAGCTACTTACTCGTAGGTCCAGAGCACTGTCTGCGAGGAGTCGACATGGATTTCCTTGTCCATTTCAGTTTCCTTCCAAGTTGAAAAGACATGCAGATTAAGGTGACTGCTGACTCTAAGCTAGACTGTTTATGTGTGCCCACGATAGAATGGGAACTTACCCAGTGTTTATTCCTGCCTTGGGTTTCATGCTGCTTAGAACTGAAAGAAACTGGTTAAGCTTATAAAACAGTAAAAATATAGCAACATTGTATGCTAGTATTTTTTTTTACAGTAAAAATGTATTGCATTGTGAGGAAGATTTGTGTCAGTTATAAACAATAAAAATCTGTGGGTTGTTGTGTGTGGGATCAGGTTATAGTATGTGAGGGGCAGGTCAGGGTGTGGACTTTAGCGGGAATGAAATTGAAATAAGTAGAGTGCAATATCTTCTCTTCTATTCTGTTCCAGAGAAGAAAGTGTTACATCCTGGATTCAGTTTCCAGAAATAAACCAAATCCAACTTTGTATCTTTTCTCTACTTTTCACTGTCAATGTATCTGTCTGTACCATTTGAAATCAGGTATTGTAGACACAACAAGTGTGTTTTAGGATGAGTTTGATAACAGAACAAGGGGCGGAGACATTGCTTTGATGCCGCCACTCGGCGTCTCTCTGCCTTGAATACGGGCAATGCTCTTCCCTCTGACTGGCACCTCGGTGCTTGCCACTTCGGCCCCCCTTTCTAGACCTCCATGCCCCCCGTGTTGGGACATCGGACAGGACCGCACGTGAACCAACCGGCTGTGGGGCGGCCCTTCTCTGGACGTGAGCTCCCAGCCTCACGTCCGCCCTTATCGGAGGAACCGGCTCTCTTCCTTATATATATATATATATAATATATATATATTGTAACAATAACGATCACAAGACATTGCAAAGGTTTGGGGCAGCCACCTGTATAATTGTTCCCGGCTGCAAAAGTTCTTAATAATCAGTTCCAAGTTCACACTATTCAGTCCAAAACAGAACTAACTCAATATTAACAAGATGGCGGCTTTAAAGGCCATTACAGGAACTGATATCATCAGGACCGGAACCGGAAGTGACGTCGTTGGCTGCCCCAGAGCCGGGTGGGATTTCCCTAGAATGGTCTGTAAGAGATCGAGAGGGAGAATTAGTGCACTTCGCCACCCCCTGGTCCGGCGTGAAATTTTATGTGTTCGAGCCCTTTAGTTGCCTCCTAAACACACATGTGTGACAGTACCCCCCCCCCCCCCCTCCCCATCCCAGACCCGTCGGGTCGGGCGTCCTGCACTGAGAGGTCGTGAATGCGAGAAACAGCATCAGCGTTGGAATGGAGAGAACCCTTTTAAGCCCATTTAATAGCAAGAGCCTCTCACTCCACCACCGCATACCTGGTTTCCCGATCCAGCAGTTTCCGGCTCAGGAACATGACGGGGTGTTCAGCATCATCAACACTTTGGCTCAGCACTGCTCCTAGGCCTATGTCCGAAGCGTCCGTCTGGAGGATAAAAGGAAGCGAAAAGTCAGGTGCTTTCAAAACAGGTGCTGACATCAGGGCCTTTTTCAAGTCACTGAGTGCAGCTTCCGTCGTATCAGTCCATACCACAATGTTAGGAGCCCTCTTCTTTGTTAAATCACTCAATGGCTCAGCTCTCTCCGAAAAGCGTGGCACAAACCAATGGTAGTACCCAGCTAGACCGAGAAATGCTTGGACATGCCGCTTGGTTCGCGGACAGAGCCATTTCAAAATGGTATCTATTTTAGAGCACTGTGGCTTTACAGTACCACGACCCACTAGGTAGCCCAAGTATTTGGCTTCTTTCAACCCAAAAAAAACATTTTTTTGGATTGATACGAAGACTGGTTTCACCCAGCGTCCGTAATACCGCTGTTCTGGGGCCTTGGCCCCTGTGAGGAGGACAGCTCTCTCCTCCGAGAGAGCATAATAAGTCCCTTTCACTTCCCCCATAGAGACCAGCCCATGTCTGTGTGTCCCATTGACACTCTCCCTATTTAATTTGTGTGGCCCAGAACTAGACAAAGGGAGCAGAGTCTGCACTGGTTCTTTCCGAAATCCGAGACGCAACCCCCCCCCTCCCCCCCGGAAGCTCGGCCCAGGTACTCTCCCAACTGGTCATGATTCAGGTCCGGTCCCGTTTTCTTCTGGGTTGTTTCCATCCTGCCGAGTACGCCATTGTAACAATAACGATCACAAGACATTGCGAAGGTTTGGGGCAGCCACCCGTATAATTGTTCCCGGCAGCAAAAGTTCTTAATAATCAGTTCCATGTTCACACTATTCAGTCCAAAACAGAACTAACTCAATATTAACAAGATGGCGGCTTTAAAGGCCATTAAGGAAATGATGTCATCAGGACCAGAACCAGAAGTGATGTCATTGGCTGCCCCAGACCCGGGCGGGATTTCCCTAGAATGGTCTGTAAGAGATCGAGAGGGAGAATTAGTGCACTTCGCCACCCTCTGGTCCGGCGTGGAATTACATGTATTCGAGCCCTTTAGTTGCCTCCTAAACACGCGTGTGTGACAATATATATATATACATATATATATATATATATATATATATATATATGTATATATATATATATATATATATATATATATATATATGTATATAGTGTGATAGACAGCCAGGAACCCTGCCCCGCTGGGACGCCTGGAGGAAGGAGGAACCGGGAGAGCGGAACTTCTTTTCCCTGGGCACCCGGACGATCCTTGATCCCTGGGGGACAGCACTTCCGGGACACCAGGAAATGCTGACGGACAAGGGATGGTTTATGCCCGGAGTGCTTCCGGGTGCAAGGGCAGCACTTCAGCCACACTAGGGAGTGCTGCCGGAAGTCCGTCATCAGGTACCTGGAGCACATCCGGGGCCGGATAAAAGGGGCCGCCTCACTCCATTTGAGGAGCCAGAGTCTGGTAGAAGAAGGACAGAGCTTGCGCGACGGCAGTGGAGGGGGCCAAATGAACCAAGGACTGTGAATTGTAAATAGTTTGTAAATATTTCTGTAAATAAACGTGTGGCTGTGGACACTGCGTTGTCATGTCTATCTGTGGCCAGGCTACCTCTTACATTGGCATCCCAGATGGGACTCTCTGCCTGGTGCAAGGCAGGGACCCATCAATAAATAACTCATAAGAGTAGCAGCCACAGCAGCGTGAGATGTACGTGGTTTCAGCGCTGCACGAAGAACGCGTGCTCCCGCAACACACATATGTTTGGAAAGAAGAGCAGTCCTTTGGTTGGTTGCATTAGGACCCTGGCGACAACGCACCTCCCGATTGGCAAGAAGATGGCCAGGCACGGCCTGACGACAGCGGGTGGCCCAAAGAAGCCCGTCGCAGACGAAAGGATCGGCGGGCCTAAAGAACCGGCCAGGCCATGGAAGCAACCTCCGGACAAGAGGTTTCCAGAGATAGGTTCCGGACCCAGGCAAGGGTCGTCCTGGTGTGTGTATTGTGTTTTTCTGTGTGCCTACCTCGTAGGGGGAAACATCCAGAGGTGTTTGGCTGGCCGGAGGATGTCGCTCCCGGACCCGATGGCGGGGTGAAATCCGAGGAAGACCGGAGCCCGCTGTTGCAGAGAAGATCCCAGTTTTTCAAGGAGTGCCTGGAGTCCCAGCCCGTAGGGAGTGGCCTGAAGGAGCAGGCTGCAGTGAAGGGCCTGGAGGTCCCTCGACACGTAGGTAAGGGGGAGGAGGGTGTGTGCTGGCCCCCTGCACGTAGTGTAATGCGGACAGGGGCAGTGAACCTTTTCCCCTCGTCAGGGCACCCTATAGACTCTGTGCAGGCAGCGCAGCGTTTGTGTGGCTCACGGCCGGCAGGTAAGGGCAAGCGGTATGCGAGTCCCCTGCCGGCTGGCTTAATTTCTGTGCTTGCAATACGTGAGCTGGAGGAGGTCCTTCAGTCCATATGGTCATTTTCGCAGGTGATCTGTGGCCTCCGAGAGACCACCCAGAAGCTGGAGGAGAAGGCGCTCGTGCCTATGAAAACACTGTGAGAGTGGGCGGAGCAGCGCGGTGCAAATTCTCCAGTCGGAGAGATGCAGCGGTACAGGTGAAGAAGGCGCCCGCGCCTCTGAAAACACTGCGAGAGTGGGTGGAGTGGCGCAGCGTGAATTCTCCAGTCGGAGAGATGCGGCGGTACAGGTAAGTGAGACCTGTACCGTATGTGAAAGAGGACGGCTGAGCGAAGTGGGGCCGGTATCGTTTCATTCCGGTCACCAAGTAGCCAAGCCCCCTACAGTGGACACGGGGCAAGTCCGGAGCGGGGGTTTGCAAGGAGCTGGTTGCTGAAGCATACTGCTTCAAAAGCCGGCGGCAGCCTCACTGAGGTCCACAGGGATGCCAACGGCACGGGGTCTCTTTTTGTTCCATAAAGAGACCCATACCGTCATTGTGTCCCAGAGTAAAAGGAGGAGGAACCGGAGACAGAGGTCCGGACCTCCTGACAAGGGACAGGCTGGGCCCATTCGCCCACCTGCTGTTGAGAGTCGCCCTCTGCGGGTGCAGAGGGAAGCCCCAAGCCTTGCTGGGGACCAGGCGAAGCACAAAAACCCATCCTGTTGTCAGGTCCGGAGGGCATGAGGACATGGAGGGAAGGGCCAGTGCTTTAATTGCAATAACAGTGGTCACAGGTGGAGGCGCTGTCCATATATGCTTACGGATGACACCATGGAGTGGTGTTGTGGACGCGCCTCCCCGCCCTTGTTTTGCTTATCTTTTCTAGGGCAGAACTGTGACCCAGGACATGCCATGCCCCATCCTGTCGAAGGACAGCCCTCGCGGGATGGGCCTCTTCGCCCTAATGGGCTTCAGCTGGGGGTGGGGCAGTGTGATAGACGGCCAGGAACCCTGCCCCGCTGGGATGCCTGGAGGAAGGAGGAACCGGGAAAGCGGCACTTCTTTTCCTTGGGCACCTGGACGGTCCTTGACCCCTGGGGGACTGCACTTTTGGGACACCAGGGATGGTTTATGCCAGGAGTGTTTCCGGGTGCAAGGGTAGCACTTCCGCCACACTGGTCATCAGGTACCTGGAGCACATCCGGGGCCAGATAAAAGGGGCCGCCTCACTCCATTTGAGGAGCCGGAGTCGTGTGGAAGAAGGACGGAGCTTGCGTGACGGCAAGTGGAGGCGGCCAAAGGAACCAAGGACTGTGAATTGTAAATAGTTGGTAAATATTTCTGTAAATAAACATGTGTGCTGTGGACACTGCGTTGTCGTGTCTATCTGTGGCCAGGCAACTTCCTACAATATATATATATATATATATATATATATATATATATATATATATATATATATATATTGTGGCAGACTGCAGGGGTTGGTACTCAGCCGGGATGCCCGGGAGGACAAGCCCTCCTCCAGACCATAAGGGGGCGACCGCCCTGGTTGTGTTGGGGGCCACGGGTGCAGGGCTCGGAAGCCCAACCCTGTCGGGGCCCGTGGTCACCGCCAGGGGGCGCCCCAGTGCCTAGAGAGCCCTGGACCTCAGCACTTTCGCCACATCCGGAAGTGCTGGTGGGAAGAAGACTGGGGACACCCGGAGGGCTTCTGGGTGCGCAGCCGGCACTTCCGCCACACAGGGGAGTATCCACGGAGGAGTGTTGGGAAGCACCTGGAGCCCATCCGGGCTTGTATAAAAGGGGCCGCCTCCCTTCAGACAGTGACTTGAGTCGGGTGGAAGTTGGACGACGTGGTGGCCAGGACTTTTGGGGTCTTTGGGGGTTGTGTGGCACAATTGTAAATAGTATAGGTGTAAATAAACATGTGTTGGGTGACATGAACGTGTCTGCCTGTCTGTGTCCGGGTCAAGCTCCACAATGGCATCCCAGATGGGACGGTCCGCCTGTTCCAAGGTGAGGAATCCCAGAAAAAAATAATTTTGTGGACTGCCCGGCACAGCAGGTGCGCCCACACACGTGACGCGGGGGCGGCGTGCACATGGCCCCGTGACCGAGTACTGACCCACAGACCGCCACCGGACCGCGATCGCAAGGTTCTCTCCTGGTGCGGAGAAACTTCGACAGGCCTTACTGGAGTGCAGTGGGCTCCAAGGAGTGTGCTGCCGCTGAAGGCGCCTGGGACGGCGTGTGTCAAAGGAGGCCATGCTGAGGCAGCTGCTTCGGACAGACGGGACCCGGGAGGTAAGGTCCCTGCTCGCCGGCAGCCAGCCCTGGGGGGCTGAGCTTGTTTTGTGTTTTGCAGGCAGGGGCTGACCAGGTCTGCATTGGTGGCAGACACGCGCTGCTCTGCGGGGTTTTCCAGTTGCAGCAGCAGCAGCAGAGGCTGCAGAAAGGGAGACGCTGCAACACAGAAAGCCGGCTCATCAACGCACCAGGAGAAGGAGAGCCAAAATGGCCGTGGACCGGAAGTCCCACCCTGAAACAGGCACGGGATTGAACAGTGTGTCTTGTGTGCCCGCCAATGACTGTACAGAGGCAGGACCAAGGAATATCCGTCTCGTGCCAGGGAGAGACCTGATTGGGCCGGGGGAGAGGCCCCAGAGGAAGCAGTCGGTGGATGTAACTGACAGCCAGGTGAGTCAATCGCCGACTGACTTTCTGTGCTTGTCAGCGGCGCTGCGTGAGCTGGAGCAGTCTCTTCAGTCCATAGCGCCGTTTCCACAGGTGCTGCGTGCCCTCCGGGCAGACTTGCTGAAGCTGGAGAGGAAGGCAGTCGCGTCACTGGAGCTGCTGCAAGAGTGGACAGAACGGCGCGATGCTGGATTCTGCGGCCGGAGAGGTACGGCGGGGACGGTGAGTAGAGCCGACCCCGTACAGCATAATGGAGATTCCACTGAAGGGGCCCGTGATATCTGTGATCGGAACCAAGTAGGGGGGTCTCCAACAGTGGACGCGGCAGTGAGTGCTGTGTGCGAGGTGAGGGGAGAGAGATCTAGAGAGCTGGCAGGACGGAGGCTGATGAGTGCCCTGGGTCCTACGCCCTGAGCCTGCAGCGGTCTCACGCCGCTCTGTAGGGACGCAAACCGGACAGGGTCTGAGCCTTTACCATAGGCAGACTCAAACTGTTACAGCGTCCCAGAGAAAAAGGAGGAATTGAGGGAAGAGAGCCAGTTCCTCCAATAAGGGAGGACGTGAGGCAGGACGCTCACGTCCAGAGAAGGGCCGCCCTCTGCGGGCGCAGAGGGAAACCCCACAGCCGGCTGAGGTGATGGGGGCGTGTGCGGTCCAGTCCAATGCATGGGGAACATGGAGGTCTTGAAATGGGGGGCCGATGTCACAAGCACCGGGGTACCAGTCAGAAGGGGGAGCGTTGCCCCTATTCCAGGCAGAGAGACGCCGAGTGGCGACGTCAGGGCAACGTCTCCGCCCCTTGTTCTGTGTTCTATTTTACAGGATCGGTCCCTGGAATGGAGCATGTCGGCATCCCGCTGTCGAAGACCTGCCCTTGCGGGACGGGCCGCTAGCCCCTACGGGTTTCAGCTTGTGGTGGGGTACTGTGGCAGACCGCTGGGGGTGGTACCAAGCCGGGACGCCAGGGAGGACCAGAGGATGGCTTGCTCCTTCTCCAGACCATGAGGGGGCGACCGCCCTGGTTGTGTTGGGGGCCACGGGTGCAGGGCTTGGAAGCCCAACCCTGTAGGGGCCCGTGGTCACCGCCAAGAGGCGCCCCAGTGCCTAGAGAGCCCTGGACCTCAGCACTTCTGCCACATGGGGGGAAGAAGACTGGGGACACCCGGAGGGCTTCCGGGTGCGCAGCCGGCACTTCCGCCACACAGGGGAGTGTCCGCGGAGGAGTGTCGGGAAGCACCTGGAGCCCATCCGGGCTTGTATAAAAGGGGCCGCCTCCCTTCAGACAGTGACTTGAGTCGGGTGGAAGTTGGACGACGTCGGGAGGAAGGCAAGGAGGCGGCCTGAAGAGAGGAAAAGGCATTATGTGGTGGCCAGGACTTTTGAGGTCTTTGGGGGTTGTGTGGCACAATTGTAAATAGTATAGGTGTAAATAAATGTGTGTTGGGTGACATGAATGTGTCTGCCTGTCTGTGTCCGGGTCAAGCTCCACTATATATATATATATATATATATATATATATATATATATATATATATATATATATATTGAGAGCAGGGGGGCTGATCGCACCCCTAGAGGATATGGACTCTGAAAGTCTACCTTCATATTGCTCCGTTACTTGCTGGGCTTACTTGCGGCTGCTCTGTCGCGTGATATGCTTCTCGCGCAATGCTGCGCATACTTAAAAGCCTGAACGGCACCTGTCCTTTTTGGCTGATAGCTTTGTTTCTCTCTCCTCCCCCAGACATCCTCTGCTCCTGTTGGGGGTCCTGCTCCCGTTGTGATGATGTCTATTCTTTAATCGAGAACAAACTGCATACTGAACTTGTTTTTACTTCTGAAAGAGACATGTTTGTTTGAAGTGTTTGAATAAAGTTCCTGTCTCTACAATCTCTTGTGTTTCTGTGCAATTCTGTGACCCAAACATGACACTCTGCAGCACTGCAGCTTCACTGTCCCTGGGATTGAGCCGCTGCACTAGGCTAGCTTGCCAGCATCTCTGTTTGCTTGAGTACAGCCAGTTCAAGCACAGTTGGTTTGGTGATTTACTGAGTTTCATCCATGGCGTCAGTTGCACTTTGTACATGTTGTTCCAATAGTTTTTAAATAGTTTTTACAGTTCGTTAGCAATGTGTAAACTTATTATTGTTGAAGTAACTGTGATGCTCTTTGCATGAAAAAAATGTGTTCCATTAAAATTTCACTTTTTCTTTATGAATTGTGATGTTTGCTTACTGTAAAGTTCCGCAAAAAAGTATTTGGCGTCCAGGGATGCATTAACCCTCAAGTATGTGGCAGTTTAAGGGTTAAAGCCCCAAGATACTGCCAAAACGCCCTGCACCTTCTAAGGCAATGAACAGGCACTTGCATGAATTACAGTACACATAGCTGTAACATCTGTATTTTACATTCTAGCACTGCGGGAGACATAGCAGTACCTGTATAGTATACAGGTATACCTTTACATTCTTTGTAAAGAATGTATTAAACTGAGTTTGAAATTAAATTAAAGTGTTTTGGGGCATATTTAGAGTTTAAACTATAAAAATATGCTTTTTTTAACCATAACCAAAATTTGCGGTTTTTCACAATTCACAGGTGCTCTAGGAACTTAACCCCTGCGAATTTTGGGGGTGTACTGTATTTTTTTTTTGGACCTGACAAACAGTGTCTGAGGCCATGTGTGTTGCATACCACAACAAAATGGAAAAAAAGGGAAGAGATTGCATGAGAACTTTAGCTACCTGTAAAGCATGTGCATGAACACCAGCTCCATGAGGCAGCATGTTACCGGCTTTCACAAAAAGTAGTAAGCTTGTGGTGCTTTGGAAATGTGTTAGTTGTGCAGGAAGGCAGTGATTCAGTCATCAAGTTTGACATCCCTTTCAACATGAAGTTGTGTAATTTGACATCGACTTTAGTGGGACTGGAAATGGATATACAGTAGATGGGTCATTAGACATACTCAGGCACCGCCGCGAGTGGCAGCTTTTCCAGCAGCTCTGTGTATGACTTTATCTTTCTACCTTTTTCTCTATTTCACTGATCACTCCTACCACTTTCTTTTATGTGGACTTCTTCCCTGGACACTTTTTACTACTTTTTACTACTTGGACATGGAATTTTAAACGCCAAGACTCGTCTATTCAGGTAGTCAACTTCAAGCGCTGAGAACAACGGCCCGTGCCGGTGTCGTTCCCTATTTACCCGACGAGGTAAGAAGGTCGTATCATGGCAGCTGAGCCGGCACTAAGCTAAAAGCCAAGAGAGCAAACCAGATGAACAACTTCTTTAATTTAATAGGTTTGTCCACCCTAACCCACTCTCACCTCGGAGTACTGCAGCCTCCGACCATCCTTCTGCTGATACCAGCATAGGAGAGAGTCCCCCCCCACCCACAATTACAGCAGCCCAGGTAAGCAGAGAGCTGAGGAGACTTCGTGCCAGCAAAGCAGTGGGTCCAGATGGAGTATTGCCACGACTGCTGAAGGCCTATGCGTTGAAGTTGGGGAGTCCTCTATAGCACATCTTCAACCTGAGCCTGGAACAGGGGAGAGTCCTGAGTCTTTGGAAAACATCTTGCATCACCCCAGTCCCAAAGGTATAATGTCCTAGTGAGCTGAATGACTTCAGGCCTGTTGCCCTGACGTCACATGTGATGAAGACCATGGAGCGGCTGTTGCTTCACCACCTGAGGCCACAGGTCCGCCATGCCCTCGACCCTCTGCAGTTCACATACCAGGAGAAGGTGGGAGCAGAGGATGCCATCATCTATATGCTACACTGATCCATCTCCCACTTGGACAGAGGCAGTGGTGCTGTAAGAATTATGTTTCTGGACTTCTCTAGTGCCTTCAACACCATCCAACCTCTGCTCCTTAGGGACAAGCTGACAGAGATGGGAGTAGATTCATACCTGGTGGCATGGATCGTGGACTATCTTACAGACAGACCTCAGTATGTGCGTCTCGGGAACTGCAGGTCTGACATTGTGGTCAGCAACACAGGAGCGCCACAGGGGACTGTAATTTCTCCGGTCCTGTTCAGCCTATATACATCGGACTTCCAATACAACTCAGAGTCCTGCCATGTGCAAAAGTTCGCTGACGACACTGCTATCGTGGGCTGCATCAGGAGTGGGCAGGAGGAGGAGTATAGGAAACTAATCAAGGACTTTGTTAAATGGTGCGACTCAAACCACTTACACCTGAACACCAGCAAAACCAAGGAGCTGGTGGTGGATTTCAGGAGGACCAGGCCCTTCATGGACCCCGTGATCATCAGAGGTGACTGTGTGCAGAGGGTACAGACCTATAAATACCTGGGAGTGCAGCTGGATGATAAATTGAACTGGACTTTCAATACTGATGCTCTGTGCAAGAGAGGACAGAGCCGACTATACTTCCTTAGAAGACTGGCGTCCTTCAACATCTGCAATAAGATGCTGCAGATGTTCTATCAGACGGTTGTGGTGAGCACCCTCTTCTACGCGGTGGTGTGCTGGGGAGGCAGCATAAAGAAGAGGGACGCCTCACGCCTGGACACACTGGTGAGGAAGGCAGGCTCTATTGTAGGCACGGAGCTGGACAGTTTGACATCCGAGGCAGAGCGACGGGTGCTCAGCAGGCTCCTGTCAATCATGGAGAATCCACTGCATCCACTAAACAGTATCATCTCCAGACAGAGGAGCAGCTTCAGCGACAGACTGCTGTCACAGTCCTGCTCCACTGACAGACTAAGGAGATTGTTCCTCCCCCACACTATGTGACCCTTCAATTCCACCCGGGCGGGGGGGGGGGGGGGGGGGGGGGGGATGGTGCGGGGTAAACGTTAACATTATACAAAGTTACTGTCGGTTATACCTGCATTTTTTATCACTATGCTGCTGCTGGAGTATGTGAATTTCCATCCATCCATCCATTTTCCAACCCGCTGAATCCGAACACAGGGTCACGGGGGTCTGCCGGAGCCAATCCCAGCCAACACAGGGCACAAGGCAGGGAACCAATCCTGGGCAGGGTGCCAACCCACCGCAGGACACACACAAACACACCCACACACCAAGCACACACTAGGGCCAATTTAGAATCGCCAATCCACCTAACCTGCATGTCTTTGGACTGTGGGAGGAAACCGGAGCGCCCGGAGGAAACCCACGCAGACACGGGGAGAACATGCAAACTCCACGCAGGGAGGACCCGGGAAGCGAACCCAGGTCCCCAGGTCTCCCAACTGCGAGGCAGCAGCGCTACCCACTGCGCCACCGTGCCGCCCCTTATGTGAATTTCCCCTTGGGATTAATAAAGTATCTATCTATCTATCTATCTATCTATCTATCTATCTATCTATCTATCTATCTATCTATCTATCTATTCTATGTTAAATCAACTGATTTTCCAGAAATACCACGCACTTCGGTCTCAAAAAATTCTGAAAAAATACCAGGTGTACCCATGTTATCCAGGAGACACCCTGTAAAATTATTTTGATGGAAGAACAATAATTTCGAAGATACAGCCAATTTTGTGAGGGGAGAGGGGTGTCAAATTTGACACAGCTTTATTTTTTTAATCAATTTCACAAGAACCACATAGCAAGCTCAAATTTTGCATACCGGTACCTTTATAGGTATAGTGCGTAACATAATCAAAATGTTTGGCCCAGACGACAGCACTTGATGAGAGCAGACCTCCAAAAATGGAAAAAAATGTTTTGCATCTTTGGCTTTGCCATGTTTAGGTTTTCAGAAAGCATACTTCTAACTGATATAGCCTGCAGAATTTTTTTCCAAGGTTAGATACCTAAACAGGACTTTTCAAAAGGTTATAAACAAACAAGAAACTGCATCATGGTTTAACCAACAGACCTCTCAAATGTGAAAAAATCATTTTGGGTCTAATTTTCAGACCAGCTTAATGCACTGAGGGAATGTTCATACATTTATTTAATTATTTTCCTGTATCCTACATGGTCCCTTCTTTCACAAACAACAGGTCTTGCTTTTCTTATGTGAATTTTTCATTTTTATTTTCCATTGTAAACATAATTATGAAGTTCTTCAAGTTCTTAGGTACAGGATTAATGACAAAAAAATTACCAAAGGCACATTAAGTATAACACATGAACAACAGCTGCTGGATTTATCATGAAATACAACACTAGTTATAGTGAAATGTTAACATCTTGGAATTGTAGCAGCAGGAATGGGATCCATTTCATTTCTGTTTCAATCGAAGTGGAGAGTGCATAGGGCATATTTGTCTTTTAGATCAAGATGGTACTGCCTCCCACTGACTGTTGGGAGAGCACTAAGCAGTGTGATGACACACTGTTATGGCACCCAACACATGTCATCTCTACGTGGCCAATGGAAGGACTGTGCAGGGTAGTTTGGATGCATGAAACATATCAGGATGTCTGATTTAGCTTCACTCTTGTCATAAATCACACCAGTCCAACATTTTTTTATCATACATGGTTTCAACATAGCCTCCAAAAAGCCACTGCTCTAATGTGAGGGATGCATCTGATCCATCAGGAGTGTGATCGTGAGAGGGCTGCTGCTGCTTCAATTGTGATTATTCGGACAGTCAATTGACTGTCTTCATCAGACACTCGTCTGACTTTGAGTTTGCCATCTTCTGTAGGGATGTAACAGTGGTATTCCCAAGTACCAGGTACTTTTTTGGCTCATGTTCAGCAACATGAGATAGGCCATCGTCATTTGATATGAAAAAAACGTTTGACATTTTTGATAACTTACTGATTGAAAACTCAATGATTACCATTATTGACACATGGCACATTCAGCCTATATTTAGGATGGAAAATAAACATGAATAATTTGCATAAGAAAGGTAAGGTTTGTGTTTTGAGAAAGAAGGAACAATGTAGAACAAATAACAAATGTTTTAAAAATTACCTGCATATTCCCACATGCCATTAGGGTGCTTTGAAAATAAAATCCAAAATGATTTTTTGGATTCGAGAGGTCTGCTGTTCAAACCCTGATAAAAGTCTGTGTTGGTTACAAAAATGTGTTTCTGAGTCCTAAACATAGGTAAGCCAAGGGGCTGCTTTGACCATGACGAGTCATCTAGACCAAAAAAGTTAATTTCTTCACATACTATTCCAATTAATGTACCAGCATGCAAAGTCTGAGCCTGCTTAGTGGTTTAGTTCTTGAGTTATGGACTTGTGAAATTTGATTTAAAAAAAAATAAGGCTGGATAAAACTGACACATGCGCCCCCCGCCCCCCTAGTAAACTATATTTTGGAAAGTATTGATCTTACATTAAAAAAATAACAGGTTATCTCTGGACTAACTGGCAATATTTCCAGAATTTTTTAAGTCTGAAGTGGCCATTGGTTAATTTGACATGGAATGACCCAGATATAATATTTTTGAATCCTTGGCGTCTAAGACTGGATGAACGTAATTAAGAGAATTTGGACTTTTTCATGCTTGATTTCTTTATTTGAATCCCATTCATTTGAATTTGAACTTTCAATCTGTAACTTGTTGATTTGCACCTCACTACATTTTGGTAATGCTTTTGTCACTAACATGTGCACTGCCAGGCAGCTGTTCACTTCCGTCACTATGCAACAATGCTTGGAGGAGATTGTGCCCTTTTTTCTTTATAGTGCACCTAGCCAACAGCTGAAAAGACCTACTAAAATGTGGAACAATATTCACTCTGCTTATATAACAATGTTTTTTGTTTATTTGATGTCACTACCCAAATGTTGTGAACATGGAATGCCATATGAACGTCAAAATATAAGTAAATAACATAACTGGCAACCAAAATAAGCATTTACTCCAGAACTTACAGGCGGAGTGGTGGCTCTGAGGCTAAGGATCTGTGCTGGTACCCCGAAGGTTGCTGGTTCAAATCCCCATCACTGCCAAAGGAGATCCTACTCTGAGCCCTGGAGCAAGACTCTTAACCTGTAATTGCTCCAGGGGCGCTGTACAATGGCTGACCCTGCGCTCTGACCCCAAGGGGTATGCGAAAACTAACAAATTCCTAATACAAGAAATTGTGTAAGGCAAAATAAAAAAACAAAAAAAAAAATCCACAACCTAGAGTTCACATCCTGATCATTGTTTGCAGTTCCCTGGAAATCATCTTTCACATCAAAGGAACTGAAATTTAGGGTCAAAGAGACCTAGGTCTAGACCAAAATCTCTAGCGTGGCAGCATCCCCAGTGACGGAGATTTCATCACACATGGACTTGGAGGTTCTGTGCAAAGTTTGTGCAGATCAGTATTAACAAGTATTACTGTTGCAGACCAAATATGTGATGTTAGGTTGTACATGACTTAAGAAATTATTGCAAAGAAAACATATGTCACAAACCTAGTTAATAAAAAAGATTAGAATGGATATCTCTCTATATATATAAAATCCAGCATCTGTCTCTCTGTCTGTCTGTCTGTCCGCTTTTCACGAGAGAACTACTTAATGGATTTAGATCAGGTTTTTTCTATAATTTGTTTGAACATTCCGGTTGACTTTGCAACCTCTCTCATTGTGCTAAGTATCATAGTTTGCTTGCGGTACCAATTTATTTGCGCGAATCCAAGAGAGATGAAGCGGGCCAAGGGAAGGGGGTCAGGGCCCTCCTCACTCACGCGCCAGCCTTGGGGCATATCTTACATCCACTTAGCTAGCGAATGAGAGAACTTCTTAATGGATTTAAGACTGGCTTTTTTCTAAAATTTGCTTAAACATTCCGGTTGATTTTGCGACTTCACTCATCACTAAGAATCCTAATTCGCTTGCAGGAGCGATTTATTTGCTTTAATCCAAGACAGAGGCTACGGGCCAAGGGGAGGGGGAAGCATGACGTCAGTAGTAGGGAGCCAGGCAGGGCCCTCCTCGCTGTCCTGTTTCACTTTTACACGGGAGAGGGCTAGTATAGAATACGTATGAAAACGACATAGCATGTGTTGAATTTATTGAATGCTTTGCGGATGAACTTAAAGCACAAACACAGCTTGGGACTGCAGAGGAAAATGATATCTTTGTCATTACAGACTGCAGAACTGGTGCCTCTAAAAGAGGTAACATGCATATGGTAGGCATATTTCTTCGGGTGTAGCTGTGAACAATCTTTTTGGATTAGCTGATCTTAAACATGGCCTAGTTCAGTGAATACTAAACACAATAAAAACTGCAGTTAATAATGCTGACCAGCATAACTGCAGGCAAGATAAAATCTGTGCATTGGGTTGGATAGAGCCAGAATGAATAGGGATGCATCATAAGAAAAAACTGTATTTTCATTTAACTATTGTGATGTGGAGGTTGTCCAGGTTGAGCAGAAATCATCAGATTGCTCATCAAAGGACAGTATGCAGATATGTCTTACAGTAGTTTGTTTGAAGTCACATTGACAAAAGAACCTTACTGTAGAGAGTTCAGTAATGTTTTATTTATTTGAGATTATGCTTGTGCTACCCATATCAGTTGCACAATGTGAATGAGTTTTTCTGTACCAAAAAGAATAAAATCAAAACTGAAGAATTGGCCCTAATGTCTCAAATTTGGAGGATTTGTTCAGGATCACTTTAGACAGCCCCTTCTCTTGATTAAGTCTGATAAGAAGCCCTCTGTGTGGTCGGCTTCTAAATAATTTGTTTAAGGAGTCAGATATTCCCAAGTGCATTTTGCTCAAAAGCCCTTCATATAGTATATGTTTGGGGTACTCTATTTTGCGTTTGCCAGGTTTATAAGACATATAAGATATTAGGCATAAGCACAGGAACGGTAGAAGGAACCTTTTTAAAATAGCATCTTGTAACATTCTAAAGTGCTTTACAAGCTAATGCAAATATATTTTTCCAACTGGAGCCATGGTAGGTGAGGTAGGATAAATAGACTCTCACAGTGAGTGAAAATGGAAGCCAAACCTGTGACTTTGTTGGCTGCAGCCCAATATCTTACTCACTATACCACTCCGCCTGCAAGGATACTAGCTGTCAAGATGGATATTTTTTAATGGTGTGAGATTGTGTCAGTTCACAATTTCCTGCCAGGGAAGCCACATTGGTGCAAGTGCTGTTTATTTCAAGATTGGCTCAAAGCAAAAAGGAAAAAAGAAAATAACATACAGACAAGCAAAAGATATTTATTTCAACAAACCCACACACTGACTTGTATTCACATCATCATCATCCGAATATGTATATTGCTTGCCTGTCCAGAATATGTTTTTAGCTACTTGCACATTCAGCTTTGCATACTAGTATACAACTGATGTCTAATATAAAGATAACATTACATTTGCACACCCTCTAAATGTAGTCCAGGTGGCAGGGGGCTGTAGCTCATCCCAGCAGCACTGAGCACAAAGCAGTCCATCACAGAACTTACTTGTGCACACACTCACAAAGCACCTGTTTTGAACCAGCAGTTACCCTAACCCCATGTCTTTGGAAGAAAAATAAAACTTGAGAAAGAAAACCCACACAAATAGATGCGGGGAGAATGTGCAAAATCCACGTGGACAACAATCCAGATGTGGAATTCAAACCTGCGTCATTGAATATGCATAACTTGTCATATGAAAATATAATAAAAATTAATGTTTTATTAACTATTAGTGACTCATAGGCCTGCAAAATGTTTTGCATAATTACAAAATAAATTCAAGTAGTGATAAATTCCATATGCAGGACATTACTGAGAATGTGCAAGTCAACACAGGCATTTGTGAGCCAGCTTGTACACTGAAGCTCAGTTCAACCAACCGAGGACCCCAGGAAGTGTAGCAATACGGAGCTGTGCACAAAAAGGAAATAAGAAGAATAGTTAAGCGGAAAATTTATTACAATAAGAAAATTATGTTTTTCCTTGAAAAGAAAAGAAAATCATATCAGAAATGTAACATTTACTTATGTATTAGTAAACCTAGTTTAATTCCTACGGTACACCCCAAGCTTAATCTATAGTAACAAAGTATCGTAATGGCTAAATAAAGGTGAAAGAAAGATAAAAACTACAAAAGATCTGTTAATTAATCTATCCTGGCTGTTACATAGTTATCTGGTAGAAGGATTTAATGGTGAAGCAGTCACCATTCCAAGAAGTGTGACTTTAGCTGCAAAGTTTTGAAACAGAAAGCCTATATCCACGATTATACTAAAAGAAAACTTCCCAAGCATGTGTCTTCTGAATGTAGTGTGCAGCATGTGCACATCAAAGTCACTAATGGCATGCAGAAAGAAGTTCCTAATGGAGCGAAGAGCTGTTTAAGTAAAGGAGGGTTTTCATGTCAGTTGCTGTCCCTGGTACTAACTAATGACACTTAAGTATGCCTTTCTGAAGAGCTGCTATTCATATGTGATGCACTCAGCCTTGGCAAGAGCAACTTGGAAGCCCTCTAGTTAATGAATGAACACCTACTGTGTACATTTGCCCTCACTATTTGCATGGAAGATTGACAGAGACTAAATCGTCATTGATGCTGTTAGATCTTTCTCACACTCAAAAACGGACTTCTAAAGCATCCTTTTCATTTTCCTTATTATTGTTGCATTATATTTCACTGTTATGTGTCATGATTTTATGCTTTAGTGGTGATTGGGCTCTCTGTATCAGTCATTGGCATTTTAATGTTATCATAGTTAATACAGAGAGATTACACTGTCTGAAGCACCAAAAGTGTAGATAATGAAGTTTAATGTAGCCAGCATGCAATATGTAGCAAAAAAAAAGTACATATATCCTGTTGCATTTTGGGCTGAGTGTTGCACAGACAACATTCATAAACAGTTCTTTTCTAAGAACACATTATTCTTGTAATTGCAGAAAGAGTTTTGAAGTTTTTCAAGAAAAAGTAAACAGAAAAAAAATATATAATTAATCTTCAATTAATACTCAACTCCATTTCTGTCTTCTCATCTACTATATAATAAAACACTAAGGTCTGTGTGTCCAGTTTCCCAGAGAAGTCTGATTGGTCAGTTTGACTTTGGTGACACAATGAAAGAGGAAATGAGAGTGTGAGATACATGAGGAGGAGTAAAGACATAGCCATTGTCACACACGCGTGTTTAGGAGACAGCTAAAGGGCTTGAGTACATGTGATTCCATGCCAGACCAGGGGGTGGCGAAGTGCACTAATTTTTCCTCTCGATCTTTTGCAGACCATTCTAGGGAAATTCCGCCCAGCTGTGGGGCAGCCAATGATGTCACTTCCGGTTCTGGTCCTGATGACATCACTTCCTCCACTGGCCTTTAAAGCTGCCATCTTGTGTATAGAGAATCAGTTCTGTTTTGGACTCGATTGTGTGAACATGGCAATGTTTATGCAACTGTTTTGCAGCCGGGAACAATTATATGGGTGGCTGCACCAAACCTTCGCAATGTCTAAGGGTCATTCTTCTTACACCATACAGAAAGAGTCGCCTTCATAGACATGCCAGTATGAAAACAGACAGATAGCGAGAAAGGTGCCCTGCAAATAATAAAAGAGTATGAGACAAAGACTTTACAGGAACATGGTCAAGTGCTGGTGAAGAGGTGTTCACACACACAGAAATACGGAGGAAATACACAGAAGGTACATGTAGAGCAAGAAATAGCAAATATTTTTAAATTATCCTGTTATCTGTTTGTGAAAGGTACCATGGCTAGTATTTACTAAAACTTAAAGGTATCTCATTTGGAGCAGCTGTCTTGAAGAGGATGCAGAGATGCTACTTTCTAGACCAATCTGAAAGAGAGACGAACCCTAACCAGGGAAAGGATGTTTGAATATAGAGAAATAAGGACTATTAAAGACTTCTATTACCAAGAGATATGAGACATGCATATTAAAGCAGTTGACATGCAGCTGTTCCTGCATCTTTCTGACTTTGTTTGCAAGAAAGTGTCCTTTCCTTGTAACTACAGTAAATAATCCCTAGCAAGTGAAAACCTAGCCTTCTCTGCCTCATTTGTCTATCTAGCTTGGTAGCTAGCTATCTATGTAGTGAATGATTGGCGCTGCACTTTCATTCTCTAGAGCTGGTTCAAGTACAGAGAAAACACACTCTCACATTATGGTGCAGCACATGAACTCTTGTACCTCACAGTTTTAGAAATCTTGCTCAATAACTAATTCTTTCCCTGATCAATCTGCTTGCCTTTCGGATGGTGTGCTATCAACTTGATAGCTCTGGGGAAGACATCAAAATGGACCCAAGCAAGGACAATCACCTATAATTCAAGAGATGACAAGTAAGATGGACAGAAGAACCCACCTATTAGAAGATACCGATTTTGTAATTGGATGTGACTTTAATCCAATCAGGAAGAGGTTCAACCTTCCTTCATAACCACATGCACCCCATCTCTCGAAGTAGAAGAAGAATCTCTCTCAGTCTTTTTCTCTGAGATATTCACTGGGCAATCACTGAACTCTCAGGGTACACCCTCTCTGGGATTCTCTCATGGATGAGGAACTGTCAAAAATGTCTGGAACATCAGAATCTGATCTCTGAACTGAAAATCCTCTTGGTTGGAAAGACAAATATGAGAAACTTATATCTTTGTGGACCAGAAGATGACCCAATCTATCAAGCCAATGCTGTGTGCCAGTAGTCTGACGAGGCTGAGAAGTCATGTCTTCAAGAAGGGGACTTCTTGGGCCAGAATGAGAAATGTATTTTGCCTGTGATGTGGCAAATCACAGCAGAAGGCAAGCTGAAGAAGCAGCAGCACAGCACTGACAAGGATCACGCTGCAAAGAGAAAGAGTACACTCTAACACATGAAGAATCATCCACTTGAACCCAGAGCAACAACAAAACAACAACTCCACACAGCATCGGACATCATCCATAAAGACTTGCTATCATAAATCTATTTATCTGTGTCAAGAAAAAGTAGAACACTAGATACAAGTAAATACCCAACCTATATGTTAAATGTTTGTCTGTCTTGTCTTTCTGCAACCAGTCTTATATGTTAACATATAGTATGTGCAGTTATCAAATTACTATAACCCTTATGTTTATCAATAATTTGCATTACACTGTTTCTAAAAATGAGCGTGCCTCAGTTACCTGGACATAGGACTATAGGCCGGAGACCTGCCTCCTACATCAGAAAAAGATATAGTAAATAAAGGGGCCTTACCAAATTATTGGATTAATCCCACAATAGCATGGCAAGCTTCTGGGTGGCCACCTTATTGATTATTAATCATCAAAAATTTATGCACCAGATCGAGTTGGTTACACTTGTTCTTCCCACTTTAAACCTTTCTACCCATTCATAAACTTTTTATTGAATCATGTTTTTTTTTTTTTATTTCTGTACTGAGCCATCATCTTTCAGTGAATTTCAGCAGGTTTCACTCCCAAAGCTTAGGAGCAGCTACTGCAAAAGCCTGGTCCCCTTTAAATCTAGAGCACAGCACAATGAATAATTTCTAGTCAGAGTGTAGCGGTCAGGTGCCACTAAGATTCACACCATCAAAAAGATGGTGATTTATTTATTTTTATGGAGGAGATCCCAGGGACGCTCCCAGCCTTGGCCCGACCCATACACACTCACAAACACAAACAACCCCCCACAGCAAAGTCCATGGAAAACAGCACCGGATGTAATGAAATTATGATGATAGTAAGTCCAGAGATCTGTACGTTGAAAGGGAATGAAAAAACAGTCCTACCGGTAGTCCCTGAAAAAAGGTGAAGATGTGTGGACAGTTCAGGAGCTCTCCTTTTCTTTCTGGAAAGCCATGACCCCATTATCATTCCTCAGCACACAGGTAGACAGAAGACAATCCAAACCCCAACAACAAAACAATCCAGGACACAACGACTAAGTACAGTTAACCAACGGAAGGCATCCAGACAGGTACACGGAACACAGAATACAAAAAAAAAAACACTTTTTTCCTCTTTGACCAATCAGAGCCTCTGCAGAGACTGCTGGGAGATGCAGTTTTAACTTATAGTAGTACTGCTACAAGAGGACATCAGTGATAATGAAAGGGATTAAGGGTGTAAGAGATCAGTAAGGGGGCTAAAACATTCAGAAGACTCAAAAGCAAACAGTAAAATTCTAAACTCTGTCCTGTAGTGAATAGGAAGCCAGTGAAGAGAAGTTAAGAGTGTAATGATGTGGTTCTGATTCTGAGTGCCTGTTAGAAGCCTTAGCAGCAGTGTTTTGGACTCGCTGAAGATTAGCAAGAGATGACTTATTAACTCCAGTGTGTAATGAGATGCAATAGTCAAACCAAGAAGAGACAAACACATGAATTAGCATTTAAAAACCAGGTACAGATAGAAAGGGCTTGACCTTGTCTAATACCCTAAGCTGATAGAAACAGGCTGTAACAGTGGAGTTAATTTGCTTATCAAATTTGAGGGGATTATCATAAATCACACCAAAATTTTTGCGAATGGTTTACAGTAGGTTGTCAAAGAGCCAAGATTAATTTCAGGAGTATAAGTAAGATCGGAAGGTCCAAAACTAAGAAGATTTTGTGACATCCATTTTTTAATATCTTCCAGACATTTCAATAAATGTTAAAGAGAATTTGTATTGACCTGTTTCAGTGGAGGATATATCTGTGTATCATCTGCACAGAAATGATGTGTTTTTTAAAAATGGATCCTAAGGGCAACATGTACAGTGAAAAAAGAATAGGCGCCAGAATAGATCGTTGAGGGACCCCACAGGTGATAGGGGCCAAGGATGAGGAGAAATTTCCCAGGCTAAATGAACCATTTCAAAGTAGTTCCTTGTATACCCACATACTGCTTAAGATTGACGATAAGGATGTCATGGTCTGTATCAAACTGGATGAAATGCTGCAGTTAGATCTAAAAGCAACAAGGCCATAGTATTCCTGAGTCACTTATTAATAAGAGATCATTTAGAACCCTTAAAAGTGTTGACTTTGTACTGTGATGTGTCTTAAAACCAGACTGAATTTTTTTTTACTATATTTTCAATGTGCTGTACATACAGAACGTACTGAATGGAATAAGTAAAGCATATGTAAGTTTGCTGTAGAGAAATAACACAATCTTTAAGTATATAAAGTAACTGAAGTTTAACAAGAAAAAGCTAAACTTGTATAAGAAACATTTTTTCCTTTTTGTTTTTTATCATGAGTGTGTAATAAATTATTTCACTATTTTTGTGTGAACTGTTTTGCTTTGAATTTTCACTAAACATTTTTAAAATGAACTTTATTGGACAGAGAAATTTCTTTTGTTACAAGTTTGACTCATGCTGGATCCTACCTTATCAACTCAGTAGCAGCTTGATTTTAGGAAACTGGAAAAGACGCAGCTACACTTTAGGTCTATGACAATTATTTCAAATAATATTTGAAAAATGTGCTCAGCTGAGGTGGGGGGAACCAGACAGCATCCATAAAAGTTGAAGAGATATTGCTGGTAGAAGTGAAGTTCATTATTCAAGAGAAGTGAGTCTGACTACAAATGTTTACTGTTTGGCAAGGTAAGGAAGCCTCAATTAAAGCAGGCATTTGATCGGAAAAGCAAGCATCACCAATTTCACTGTTACAGAGAGTTAAACATATCATAAAACAAGGCCCAGTGTATTTCCATGCTTATGTGTTGGGCCTCTCACAGACTGAACAAGATTAAAAAAATCAACGATTTTTAAAAAAAGTCTTTAACCAGAGGTTTACTCAGGCAGGACACATTAACATAAAGTCCTCAAGAATGAAATGTTTATCAATAATTCAGTGTAGTTTCTGCCAGAAATGTAGAGAACTCGCATTTAAAATTCTTGTTAAATTTTGGTGGCCATTACACCACTGCACACAACACAGGATAACATTGTTCTATTTCAAACAACTATAATTCGAAGCTGGAGTAGCTGTCAGTTGTCAATTAGCAACAGTAATAATGGCTTTTAAATATTGTCGTTAATCCACCACCCCGACCAGCAGACCTTAGGCAATTAAAAAATTATAGTCCAGAGGTACTAATTTAGGGAAAGGAGTTAACTCACTGACAGGTAGCCGTGTTTCAGTCCCAAGTAAAAAATCCAATCATTGTGAGGGGGAGAAATGATTTAAAATAAATGTTTTGTTAGCTTGAGATCTACCATTTACCAGAGCCGTCATCAATCAAATCATTTCACTGGAATGATTGGGAGCATGACCCAGCAGATGAAGGTTCCAAGAATCTACTCCACCCTGCAGAGATGCAGAGATCACTAGCAGATGGGCTCATCCATTTATGAGTGTCAAGAGATGAAATGGCCATAAGCCACACCGTAGTGAGGATCAATCACCGGAGAAGATGCCAGGTAAGTTTTAAGCCTCGCAAGTATGCCCCTGTGCTTTTCTTGTCTTCTGCGATGCTTTCTTTGGGGTAATAGGCAGGGCTTACAGCACAGGTATGCTGGTATATCCATCAGAAAAGGTGGAGAGCAAGTAGTCTGGAGAGCTCAATCATATTTAAAATGTTTGTCAATTGTTGATTGCATGTTTAAATGAGATTGATGATCATAAACCAGCAAAGAAAAGACATTGTGGATAAAAAAAGACATAAACTGGGCAGTGAAAAACAAAACAGACCAAAATGAATGCAGACACAGATGACCAGCCATACACACAGGTGCCATCATTGACAGTTAGTCTAATAAGGAGATTAAATTGTTTCATATTTGGATTCCAGGGCTGTTACCATCTCTTTGTAACTTCCCATGGACAAGAGTAGCAGCTTGGCAATGTAACAGTTGTAACAAGTACCACAACAGGATACCAGGAAGAGACATAGAATTAAGAAGGGTCAATAACAGTTCACCAAGACTACCATGCTTCTTTTGGTGTATACAGAGTAAAACATTAACATTCAGTCAGGGCGGGCTAGACTAAAGAAGTGAGACTTCAGCGTGGATTTAAATGGTGAGACTGACATGGCATCTATTATAAAAGTGGGCAGATCATTCCACAGCTTTATAGCCCTATAGCTAAAAAAATCAATCCCATAGTGTTGCTTTATTAATCTTTTTAATTTTTAACAAACCAACAATTACAGAACTTAACATACATTTTTTGTATAAACTGCTAAGTTCAAATAAGTAGGGCAATATCAATTTAAAGCTTTGTGTAAGAAGAATTATTTTGAAATCAGCCCTAAATGTAACTGGAATTCTGGGATTTAAGAAAATGAGTTGAATACTTTCTAGTTCTACTAATCATTTTTTCAATTTTTTTCAACCAAAAGCTACAGATATTATTATTTGAACTGCCTGTAAATAATGAATTGCATTAGTCAACTCTACTAGAAATAAATGCATCAAATCTATCGGCATCCTCCATAATTTAATATATTGCTATATATTTAAGATGTAAACTTTTAGATAGTGCTGTAATGTATACAACATTACAGCTAATGTCAAGAGTGTGGCTGATATAGTTAAAAAAGGGACAGAAGTTTGTTGCTGTCTGTATAATTCGTTCCAGTTAATAAAATTTCTGTTGTATCTGCACTCAAAGACAAGTAATTGGTAAAGAAGTTTAACAAGATTTGCTGGACTGTATGGCCAGTTCTCATCAAAACTGATGAAATGATCTAATATAATTGCTCATGAAATACTTTGTCTCATCTACACACTCAGTTAAGGAGAACACAGAGGAAACATTGGTCTGCAGGAAAGATATAGCTGAATATCATCTGCATACAAGTTAAAGCAGGTATTATATTTTCTGTATCTCCAGGAACAGCAAGTAAAACAAAACACTAACAGTCAGAGTACTGAACCCTAAGGGATAGCATATCAAACTTCAGAACATAATAATGGAGTACCATCATCACATACCTGTATATACTAAAATAATTTAAAACTACAAATAAACCACTCAAGGACCATGATAGCACAGCATAATTTTCAAGCCACTGTGTAATGGAATAAAGTGGTCAGCAGTGTCAAAGGCTGCACTTATAGCTAACAGTATAATGCATGTAGCCTTTCTGTCATCAGAAAATATTAAAAGGTCATTTACAACAACAATTAATGCCATTTCTGTACTGTGATGGTATGAAAGCCACACTGGAACTTCTCAAGTACTTTGTGATGAGTAGGATGAGACTGAAGCTGGGTGGCATCAGCTTTTTCAGGTACTTTAACAGAGAAAAATGTATGTTGAAATGTTTCTGTAATAAATAGGAATATTTATTTTTCTCAATAAATACCTGAAAGTTGCACTTTAGGATACGTATCAGTCAGTAATGTTAGGAAACACTGCCAGAACAGTGACTGAAATGTCACTAGTTTTGTTGGGACTTAATTAAAAGATGGATATGTAGATTCATTTTAGAAATTAAAATGATAATTTCCATTTCCTGTAAGAAGTTTAATTTACTCTGTGTTAGCATGCTTTTAACCAGTTTTCAAGAAATTCTTTGTAATCTTCTTGGCTGAATTCACACATCTTGGCTTCTGAGCACACCCATACGGGTGTTATACCTTAAGTAGACTGTATATACACTTAAAGACTATAGTGGTGTGATTATTGCAGTAGTTGAAAAATGTGAAATAAAAACCTTGCCAGATATTAAAGTACCTTAGTAATGCATGTATTCTAAATCTGTTTTTCCTCTGGCATTTTTCATTAGATGGTGGAGCTACCTGGTGTCCACAGGGAGAACCACAGTTTTCGTTTGCAGAGTGTTAGTAAATTTTAGTAGCCAATTATTGACTTACTGTAAAAACATCAGAAATTCTCATGTGTAAAAGGTTACATTTTTATAAGTGTGTATGATAGTTGGGGGGCATGACTCAGGAGAATAGCTGATAAAAAGAGTTCCTTCTTTACTGAATGACCATTTGATTATATAAGACACACACTAAGAGGTTTTCTTCACACAAAGAACCATAGACACATGGAATAAATTATCAGGTAGTGTGGTGGACAGTTGGACTTGGAGACGTTTAAATTGTGACTTGATGTTACTTAAAAAAAATGTCTCAACTGTTCTAATATTCTAATATAAAACTTGGAATTCTGCTGATTTTCAATGTTATTATTAACAAAGATAATGAAAACGAGCCTGCATCAAGGACTTATTTTGTCTAAATTTCTAATCCATCCATCCATTTTCCAACCCACTGAATCTGAACACAGGGGTCTGCTGGAGCCAATCCCAGCTAACACAGGGCAGGAACCAATCCCAGGCAGGGTGCCAGCCCACCGCAGGACACACACAAACGGGCCAATTTAGAATCGCCAATCCACCTAACCTGCATGTCTTTGGACTGTGGGAGGAAACCGATGCAGACACGGGGAGAACATGCAAACTCCGCGCAGGGAGGACCCGGGAAGCGAACCCAGGTCCCCAGGTCTCCCAACTGCAAGGCAGCAGTGCTACCCACTGCGCCACCGTGCCGCCCTAAATTTCTAATCACAAATGTTCAATATATTTCAGTATTACGTGTATAAACCTACTTCATTACAGGGATACTCCCTCTCCTGGTGACAAAGAGCCAACAGTTAACCTTAAAAGACAGAGTCTCTAAAGAAATCTGCATGCTGCCCAGTCTGTTAATGGAACACTACAATCTTTTGCTTGTACATAAGACAATGCACATTCCATGGGATATTGACCTTCTGTCAGTCCTCCCTGGACTCACTCTAGAATTACCCACATTTCCCTACTGTCCCCAGCTAGTAGCCCTTTACTCTCACCTATCTTTTATTAGGTCTTGCAATCTCTTGATAGTCTTCCCTGGTTTCACTTTCTTTTTACACCAAGATTTAGGCTCCCTCTGAGCAACTTATGAGAAATATGAGATGAAATTATGTTTGCCCTAGGCCATAACCTTCCTGTGTTGGTTGGTATCCCTATGAAGATCTGTTTTTTGACCAAAGACCAAATAAAAAGACCAATGCCAAATTAGTGTTACACCTGTCAGTACCTTCTGAGTGTTCTTACATCATATGGTTTATAATTAGTAAGTGTACAGCAGCCAGAAAAGGACAAAATATGACATTTGTAACATCTAGTGTGGGACTGGGTTTTGGCTTGTTGTTTTATATAATAATTTGTAACTGCTCTCCTTTTTCCCTCTGCTTATGATTGATCAAATTAAAATATTTACTTTGAAGTACTTGACACTATTACATCATTTTAATCTGCATGAAATAGTCCACTAGGACAGTGTTTTTCAAATGTTTCTACTTGGTAACTCATTTTAGTAAAAATTATTTATCTTCCTGACCCCAGTGGAATTTCTTTAAATGTAATGAAAGAGAATGAGATATGGTTTTAGTCCTTTTGTTGTGTATGCAGTTATTAGGCCGTCAAAAACTATGATTGTTGGTAGTAATTAAGTTTGTATTATAGTTCTACTAGTCACTTGCTATGAATTTCTCAGAAATGTCAGGTTGTCGATCTTGGAAGATTAACTAAAATAGCACTTCAAAACTTCAAGTCGGAGTCAATGATGCTCAAACAAATATGAAATTCACTAGTACTATGGTGCTGTACATGTTAAAATCAAAACAATCCAACTTTTATTGAGCAAATAAAAGGAGATACTGACAGGGAATTATTACAGCATTAGAGACTTGTGATGCGACACAGTCTTCTTTTTATTATTAAAATTTAAATAAAGTATTGGATATTCACCAAAACTAACTCATAACGAGGGCAATTATGATCTTTCAAAATACATATGCTACTGCTCCTCAAAATAAAATCAATAATATATGTAAAAAGAAGTTAATCCATCCATCCATCTGTCCATTATCCAACCCGCTAAATCCTAACTACGGGGTCACAGGGGTCTGCTGGAGCCAATCCCAGCCAACACAGGGTGCAAGGTAGTAAACAAACCCCAGGCAGGGCACCAGCCCACCGCAGGGCAAAAGAAGTTAATGCATATGACAATTTAGAATCTAAAAATTATAAGAAAGAAGACAAAACTTAAACTGCCCAGATATGTATATACTTTTATGCACAGATCAGCTACGACATTAACAAAACTGACAAGTGAAGAGAAAAACACTGATTATATCGCTACAATTATACCTGTCAAGGGGTGGGATATATTAGGCAGAAAGTTAATGGCCAGTTCAGTTTTTGAAGGTGATGTGCTGGAAGTAGAAAAATGGGGAATTGTAAGGATCTGAACAGCTTTGACAAGGGCCAAATTGTGGTGGCAAAATGACTGCGTCAGAGCATCACCAAAATGACAGGCTATAGCTTTGGGTTGCACCCCTCCCAAAACACATAGCATAAAACGAAAATGCATTAGTAGATACAACAAAACTAACCCTATATATAGACACAATAATTTGGATGTGAGCGTCAGTAGGTTTTGCGTCCTAGGAACCAAGATACCCGAACTGTTCTGTAACATTTCAGTAATTATTTACCACTCTGATGCTGATATTTCTGATCATAAAATAGGTCATTACAATAGCAATTGACAAGAAGAATTCATAATTAATTGCAGAATTTTGAGGGTTCCTCTAGAGTGACTCTTTCTCTTGCACAATTTGGCTCAAAATCTAATCAGCACATTGTCATTTCCTAACCGGCTTTAAGTTTCGAGTTTGGCATTTTTTCCATCCAGCCATTTTAGCCATAGACCATTATCAAGAAAATGTGACACACGCACACACAGACAGACACACACCCATAAATATCAATGTTTTCTGTATCAGGGGACTCTAAAACATCAAAATCTGTCAAAAACCGGAGATCGAATCGAGGTTATAGTGGGAGAGGGTGCAAAGTAAAAATAATAAAGTATTCATTAACCCTTTAACCGCCAACTCCCTAAATATTCCCCACGCCAGGCGAAATCTGAACAATTTTCGTTTTTTTACTTTTTTACATTTTTTTTACATTTTTTACATTTATTCAAGCAGTATTGACCACTAAATGTTGTGCAAGTTGCCAGTGTATACACGAAATCTATAAATGTAACCTGAATTCTCAGCTAAGCAAAACATCTTGATACCAAACCGTGCCCTTTTCAATGGTAGATACTGTCGAAACTGTAAGCCGCCCTTCCACGACAATAAACTTTCATCAACTGCAACTGACGGTCCTGGCATGTAGGGCAACTGAAATGCTTCAAATAAATGATCAATCAAAGGACGTAGCTTGAACAAGTGGTCGCGGTTTGGATCTTTCTTATCTGGCTCGTTTCTGTTGTCATTCAAATGAAAGAATTTCAGCAGCAAAGAGAATCGGTTACGTGTCATGACAGCTGCAAAAATAGGTGTTGCATACATAGGATCTGTAGACCAGTACATCTCAATATCTGGTTTTCTGATTATTCCCATCAACATCAAAATCCCAATGAATTTTTTCATTTCGTTTTCATCAGTGTCAAACCAAGCACGAACACGGGAATGTGGAGGTAAATTGGGATTTTTCTCAATAAACTGTGCTGCATACAGATTTGTCTGATGAACAAAATGTCTGATCAAATCAGGTGACACAAACAGCTCATAAAACTGCTCAGCAGTGTAATTGTTTACATCAACAATAAAGCCACGCGTTCCCTCAAACGAATGCAGAAAAGGTAGTTCACCACGGGCAGCAGCCCAGCTGAGATGCTGGGGATACACCCACTCAGCGCCGTCATCCGATGCGTCTTCATTCACAGTATCATGCAGCGCACGTTGCTGCTCATCACTGTCGCTAAAATCTTCTTCAGAACTGCTACAATCATGATCAGAACTGTCCAAAATCGCCTGCAAAGCCTCACTTGAAGTCAGTTTACGTTTCGCCATATTCACAGCTGTTACATGCGAATCACGTCACATGACCGGCCAAAACAACCACAGACTTGTCGAAATACAACGTAGTAATAATACCCACGCCAAACTATCAGTTATACTACTTTCCAGGCATTCATATAACCACAGGCAAATGTGCCGGATAATTCCGGCAGTATGGCGTTAGCAATAAAACAACGGTGCCGGATATATCCGGCAGAGGGCGGTTAAGGGGTTAACACACAATATGTATAACAGAAAGCAAAAAAAAAATCAGTATTATTTACAAAACAATTAATAAATTCATGAAATCTTGGCTGAAACATAACAACATGCCACGATTTTCTTGTTTTTTATTGACAAAAGAATACACAAAAAGTAGAATAAAATGAATCTACCAGTGAAGGGCTAATGTTCAAGCCAGTAATGGATCACTATGCTTGCCCGACCTTGCATGGTCAGTGGGAGTGCCTGAGCATTTTATCAGGCACAACATTAAGAGCAAAAAAGAGCAAAAATTACTTGTAAGAAGACATTAGCACCCAAAAAATAATAATGACAAAACATACACTTAGTCTTTCTAAAATTAGTCCAGAAAGCAAATAATCTTGCAAAAGTTTCCAGGTCTCATTTTATAAAAAAAGAACACAACTAATAAAAATGAATAAAAACGTGCAGTGCAGCCTAAAAGTGGAAACATTGGATGCAAAACAAGAATGAAACCAAGAAGATAAATATGCCTATCACTATGTTTACTTACACACTCTCAGGGCTAGACTCACCAATTACCATATATACTCATGTATAAGTCGAGACAAAAAATCGATCATAAAATCAGACCCCAACTTATGTGCCCGTTCAAAAATGCGACATTTAAATTTTTTTTTTTACATCTTCTTGCCTTCTCCAATCTCGCATTAGTTTCTCAGACGCATCACATTTTGTTTAAACGATGTTTAATATAAAACCAGCTTCATATTTTCTTCAAACGCTTCATTGTAGATAAGGAATGCTCTTACGATAAAAGTGTATAAGGGTGTGAGATACAAAAAACACAAATCAGTGCAAACGTTGCTTCGGAATAGTTCTGGATTACCATGTGGTTACGTAGGCACAATAGAGAGAGGGAGAGAGAGAGAGAGAGAGAGAGGGAGGGAGGTTAAGAGCACATGCTGATACAGCACACTGATTACCCACATAGAAAAAAAGGGTATTGTGCTCAGTGGTTACTCTCTCAGGTGGGCCTTAGCATATCATAATCTCTTGGACCAATAACGTGAGTTTTCTGCATTCGACTTATACGACCGACATTATAAAATAACAGAAATTATACGGTAAAATCAAGTCCAAACTTATCCACAGGAGAACTTATCTGCGGGTATATATGGTAACTTAATGCACATCTTTGGAATGTGTGAAGAAAAAATAGCCCAGAGTAGCATTAAAATAAATATTTTAATAAAGTTATCTGTTCTTTGTGAAGTGATTAGCACTGCTGCTTTTTGTAGTCCAGCATCCCAGATGTTAAATTGCGATGGCTGCGATTGTCCAAGTGGCACTTCCATGTTTTCCCTCTATCTCTGTCGATTTGCCTCCTAGGTCTCTGATAACCCTAATTCCCAACTGGCCTTCTGTTAGAGAGAGTGTGTGAGTCCTGTGAAGGAATGGCACTGTGTTTAGGAGTCTCATTTATAAAGCTTCCGTACACATAAAATGAGGCTTAAAATGTGTATACGCAGCATTCCACACAAACCCCTGGATTAATACAAGAAAATATGAAGAGGGAACATGCTTATATGTAAGGCAACTTTGACCTATGCGTACACAACATTTTAGAGAAAACTATGAAATTACAACACCCTTAATAAAGTAGGGACATGCAGCCAAACCAGCTAAATGACAATTCATACACCTAATAAGTCATATAATCGAACCATTGTTATAATGTGCATTGATGTGACAAGCATATTAAACCTCAAAGTGATGAATATGATGTACAGACTGTATTTTAGTTCCCTTTTAAAAGGGTCAATGCTGTGTATTTCTACTTAAGAACTTTTTTGTTTATTCTTTAGTTTATATAGGCTTCCTTTTGTCACTTCCCAGGAACTGGCCGACAGATCAGGAATATCTTAGTAAATATTCACTCCTTCATGCCCACTGTGCTGGAAGTCAGCAACTGACTATATGGTCTGGGTGCACTTACATAAAACATAAAATGTTTTTGTCAACATAAGAAGGAAAATTGCAGCAGTGTCTGGTTCTCTTAAGGTAAATGGAACAATTCATTGCACTCATATTTTTATAAGGGCACCTAGCAAGAATGACAGTGGTTTTGTTAACAGTGGCATTTCATTAGCACACAAGTCATCTGCCATGCCAAGATGAGTTTCAGTGGCTCATTTCAACCTGTGATTCTTTTATTTTGAGACAAATCAGCTTTGACGAATGTGACGGTGCTGTAAATGGTAGCTAGCTTGTTGGTAAGTTAACTGACTGTACCCTCAGTTTTTTGCATGTTTTTTTAATATTCATTGTACATCAATCATGTCATTACATAGCAGCTAGCCATTCATACACAGGCACCTTTGACCTTTCCCTGACGCCCATAACGCAGAGGAGAGGTGGTATATTGCTGCACGTGATCTTATGCCCTCAGAGGAGTGCAGCCAGATTCTCTTAAATGTGGGTGACGGTGAATTGGCGCATCAGGTGGGACGCTGTCCTATCAGCCAATGAAGTTCTGCAGCATTGTAATAGCGTATACAGTATACAAGGTTGATTAGTATGCTCCATATACAGATATTTCAGGGTAGACTTCAAAGCACGACATACACACTTTTACAAGGTAATTTTGATTTATAAAAAGTAAATTATATTGAAATGTGCATACAGCACGTTTAATAAATGTGATTTTTTTTTTGGTTTAAGTATTTTCCCATTTTTGGGAGCGTGCATATTTTCATGCTCAAACCCATGGCAGGTTTTATAAATGAAGTTGTTTTCCTGCTTTGGTCTCAAGGCTTCAGCCCCTGCAACTCTCAATAGGAATAAACAGATTTGGTAACATTTGCAAAAATATGTCTTGTCATTGAAGCTTGTTTAAACCACACTGTGAAGCAGCTTTTAGCCTTGTAGCCTGACAGCCCATGGATCCAGCCTTTGTTTCACATGTGTTGAGTCTGCATGTTCTCCTTGTGCTCACATGAATTTCTTCTACAACTCCTGCTTTTCCTACACAGATTAAGAATTAGAGACAATTGGTGACATTAAACTAGTTTGGCATGAGTGCACCAGAGTGCGGCCTGTGATGCACTAGTATCCAGTGTGGAGCTGAATCCTGCCTGGTGTCTATTTTTGTTGGATTAAACACCACCCTGCAGGCTGAGAGGATGGAAAACAGAGGCAGACAGTTGGATGATACGCATGTTCATTTTTTCATTTTTCCTCTGTTGCTTTCATATTACATTGTTCTTGGTATTGCTTTAATGTTAATGATCACTGATCTTTTATGGATTTAATTCTTGATTATTAAACAATATTCCAAAGTCACTGTCTTTCTCTCTCTCACACAGCTGTCCTGTGTCAGAACTCCCATTAGAGCACAGGTAAAGTGGTGTCTCCATTCTGACCACCAAAGTGGGCCAGTCATCTTAGTCAAGAATAGCTCTTCTCTGCCACCACACAGCAGTACAATGATAGAAGACTGTTCTTATGGCTTTTAGCTGAGGACAAAGTGCTAGAGGTTTTATCTTCTTATTTTTACTACCTCTCCAGTGTGAACTTGGGCTAACAGCATATTTTTATTTTGCATTTCAAATCCTGTCATCTTCATTTCCTTCTTAGCAACACTGATCCCTAAACATTTCTTCTATCACTGCCAGTGAGGCAGTAAATAATTTGTATCTAATACTCCCTTTATAGTTGCTGACAATTTATTTATTTTGCTTTAAACAGTTTAATTGGTTTCTCTTCGTAACTAAACTGTTGATGCTAATGCTTTTATCAGGAAATTTCATTTACATGAGCCGTAATGAATACAAATGGTGTCACAATCTAGTGGTTTATTAATAAGGAGGCGCTTTGTGTGCTTTGCCTAGGGAAACAAGCGGGGTCAACCAGAAGTCAGTGGATTGGAGGATGAAAGACTTTGCTGCTTCTGCTGTCAGGCTATAGGGAGCCCGATTCCTTTGATCTGTCAGGATTTTTAGAGAAACCGTCAAACCTCGAGGCTTTTCCAGATCCCATTTATGCTAAAACAGCTTTTTCTGCAGTATTCAGCACATTGAGCTGCCTGTGAGTGGCTTAGGCAAACTTTCAGAAGCACACACTGTGGAAGTGAGAAATCATCAAAACAGATCCTGCTTCGTGCTAGTGCCAGGCTCAACATTAACACCTCACTGTCAGCCTAATGTGCTGGAGAATCGCTGGCACCTGGCACACCAGACAAAACTGCCAATGCACTGGAGTATTAGATTTTCAGTTTCCAATGCTGTTTTAATATTTGCATTATTTTTACTTTTGAGGAGGGAGGTGTCATACCCAGATCCTGGAGGGCCACAATGGCTGCAGGTTTTTGTTCCAACCACTTTATTAATTAGCATCCAATTGCTGCTGCTAATAGCACAGATGTCTTCTGCCTTAATTTTAATCAACTTGCTTTTGAATATTCAGAACCCGTAATTGTTTTTCTTCCCTTACCCAGTCACCACACAGTAATGAGATGCAAAGTGAGCCAACAGATAACCAGCTAAATTAGAGGTCTCAAACTCAGTTCCTGGAGGGCCACCATTTTCATTCAAAATTCTTAATTAGAAGGCAATTCTTGCTGTTAATAAAACACATTATGTAATTTGATGGCTTTTTAGAGCTCTCATTCTGTCACACCAGACATTTACAAAGTTGTTGTACAAGTATTTCTTTAATCTGAGAGCACTATCGAAATATTTTGAGGACCAGAGAAGATCAACAGTTCTCAGACCTTCACCTTTATCTTTCAATAAAGAAGCAAATAATACTTCTGAAACCTAAATTCAAGTCAATTAAAACATAGGCAAAATAAGCATGTTCCTTTGGAAGCTACTAATAAATAAAGTAGCTGGAATGGAAATCTGCAGCAACTTCTTTAATTCAATAAATTAATGTTAATACTGCAGGATTCTGATGTGCCCATACATGACCTATGAAAGGTAATCCACCGTTCATAAAGTAAAAAGGTTTCTCCTGTTACATGCTTTTTAATCTGCCTCATCTCAAGGAGTACATTTTAAGGATAGATTCAACCAAACCATTCATAATTGTTAATATTTTACAGTGATCCCTCGCTATATCGCGCTTCGCCTTTCGCGGCTTCACTCCATCGCGGATTTTATATGTAAGCATATTTAAATATATATCGCGGATTTTTTGCTGGTTCGCGGATTTCTGCGGACAATGGGTCTTTTAATTTCTGGTACATGCTTCCTCAGTTGGTTTGTCCAGTTGATTTCATACAAGGGACGCTATTGGCAGATGGCTGAGAAGCTAGATTGCTTACTCTTTGCTTACTCTTCTCTCTCTATTGCGCTGACTTTCTCTGATCCTGACGTATGGGGATTGAGCAGGGGGGCTGTTCGCACACCTAGACGATACGGACGCTCGTCTAAAAATGTTGAAAGATTATCTTCACGTTGCTATCTTTTGTGCAGCTGCTTCCTGAAACGACATGCTTCACGGTGCTTCGCATACTTAAAAGCTCGAAGGGCACGTATTGACTTTTGACTGAAAAACAAACTCTGTCTCTCTCTCTCTCTGCTCCTGACGGAGGGGGTGTGAGCTGCCGCCTTCAACAGCTTTGTGCCGCGGTGCTTCGCATACTTAAAAGCCAAACAGCCCTAATGATTTGTTTGCTAGAGATTGTTTTCTCTATCTATGTGACATTCTGTGCTCCTGACAAGCACTCCTTTGAAGAGGAAGATATGTTTGCATTCTTTTAATTGTGAGACAGAACTGTCATCTCTGTCTTGTCATGGAGCACAGTTTAAACTTTTGAAAAAGAGACAAATGTTTGTTTGCAGTGTTTGAATAACGTTCCTGTCTCTCTACAACCTCCTGTGTTTCTGCGCAAATCTGTGACCCAAGCATGACAATATAAAAATAACCATATAAATATATGGTTTCTACTTCGCGGATTTTCTTATTTCGCGGGTGGCTCTGGAACGCAACCCCCGCGATGGAGGAGGGATTACTGTATATTGTAACTTTCTTGTTGAAAGGTGTGTAGCACTAAGCAAGCATAACATGTGTGTCAGTTTACTCCACCAGTTTTAGCACTGGCAGGGGAAGTAATGCTCACGTCAAACTAGTGAGCCATAAGTGGCATTTAACACATGGTTCTGGCATTTTACTTTAAGTTGTGAAGAATAAGAGAAAAAATTGAATGTCAAAGATGACAATTTTCAGAATATATGTAATGAGACCTTTATGGTGAAGGGGTTCATTGTGAATGGAACAAGTGGCATCTGTCAGGGAGGATAAAACGCACCAATGGAAACTCATCAGATGAAGCCAGTTCAGAATGGCTTCGATTTTGGAACACTTTGGTTTAACCGTCAACCCCCCCACCAGATAGCCTAAATATTTAGATTCATTTAACCCGAAGAAACACTTCTTGGGGTTAATACGTAGCCCGGCTCTCACTAGCGTCAAAAGAATGGTGTAAACTTGCAACACATGTTCCTTCCAGGTGCCGGAGAAAATGTTTACGTCAGTAGGAGGCACAGTAGGCATTGTGGGGCTTTAGCACTCTATCTACCAGACGCTGGAAGGTCGCTGGTGCCCCGTGCAGTTCAAATGGGAGGACCTTGTACTGCCAGTGTCCGTTAGGGGTACTGAATGCAGTTTTATCTTTTGTGGAGTCCATTAAGGGAATTTGCCAGTATTCCTTGATCAAATATTGCGCATTCCCCAGCCACTCGAGGAGTTCATCTACTCGGGGCATGGGGTAAGTGTCAAATTTGGAGATCTGATTGAGACGTCGGAAGTCATTACAGAACCTCCAAGTCCCATCAGGTTTGGAGACAAGAACGATAGGACTGGACCATGGGCTGTGACTCTCCTCAATGATGTCCATATCCAACATATGTTGGATTTCCAACTCCACCGCCACACATTTTGCCTCCGGGAGGCGGTAGGAACAATTCCTGATGACCACTCTCTGATCTGTCACTATGTCGTGCTGAATCAGCGAGGTACGGCCGGGAAACTCACTGACCACTTCCGGCATGGACAGGATCACAGACTGTAGCTCCTGTCTTTGGTGCATATTCAAATTAAGACTGAGGTTAAGATCGCATGTTAGCAAGAAAAGGGAGCGGGTTTAGCCAGAGTGAGGGTTGTCTTCTCTGTCCTTCCACGGCTTTAACAAATTGACATGGTAAACACGCTCACCCGGCCAACAATTGGGTTGCTTGACCAAATAGTTGACAAGCCCCTTTCTTTCTTTGGCCCTGCCAATGAACCAAAAGTTTAGAATGGGAGGTGGGCACGAGTACCATAACACGATCTCCTGGCTGGAATTCCCGCAAGGAGCTGTTTCTGTTATAGTTCTGTGCCTGCGCATGATTGAGCCTTCATCATATGATCTTTTAGCAGGGGCCGGATTTTCGCCAATCATTTTGTATTATGGGATAATAACTGCACGATGTATTCCAAGATGTTAGTGGAGGGAAGGGCCTCTCATTCCCAGCCCTCTTTTAGTACGTATATCCAAAATAACCCATGGTTGTCATCCGGAGAAAACCCCATTAAGGCCTGTGGAACCCCTCAGTAAGCAAAAAGTATAAGGGGGAGAAGTTGGTCCCAGTTCCTACCATCCTCGCTGACTACCTCGCAGAGCATCTGTTTGAGGGTCTGGTTGAATCTTTCGACCAGCCTGTCCGTCTATGGGTGGTACACAGATATCTTAAGACGCATAATGTGAAATAACTTGGCAACCTCCCTGAACGTCTCAGATGTAAAAGGTGTACCTTGGTCCTTAAGGACTTCTTTAGGTATACCCACTCATGAAAAGAGCCCTACCTATTTTTTGTATTAGCTGTATGCAAAGGGACAGCCTCTGGGAATCAGGTAGCATAATTGACCATTACCATTATATATTTGTGGCCTCTTGCTGAGGGCTCTAACGGGCCAACGAGATCAACACTGATTCTCTTAAAGGGAATATCAATGAGGGGAAGAGGGACATGAGGACTAGAAAACTGACAAAATCGTTGGAGCTTTACCTTCTCCAATGTTTTTTCGGCACCCAAATAGGGCGCCCAGGAGGTGGGTGTGTGCCAGCTTGCAGACTTCCCACCGGTAGGATTGTGAAACTAGCAGCAGCATTCGGACCTTGCCTTCATGCTCCGCTACCCGATAAAACAGGTTGTTTTTTAATACAAAGTACGGGCCCTGTGGTGTGGGATTATTTGTGAGTTGCTTCAGGGAATCATCATTCCACTGTTCTTGTTTAAAGGAGGCCGGCATAAACCTAAATTGTAAGTCTAAGCCGAACAAGGGATCAGCGCTGATGCCATGAGGCGGGTTCTCCACTCGCGCATTCTCGCCCGGAGCCACTTCTGGGTCAAGATCTGAAGTGGGGAATTCTGTCTCCAGGGGCTCAGTGTCATCATCAGTTGCCGGAAGACACGGCAGGGCGGCAGCTGGGACAGACACTGGTTTGTCCATTACTAGACCCATCTTATTTCTAGAAGTGGTGGTAACCTTACCGCTTTTAATTTCCGAGAAGTCTCGTCCCAATATACCGGGTAGGTGGGCTCCAGTAACACAGCCACCAATAACTGTTTGGGTTCGCCCTCCCTGTTTATAAAGCACTTAGCGGACCTATAATATCTGGTCTCCCCATGGATACATGTTACGTTCGTTCCTTGGGTTAACCACTGTCATGGTAAGACAAAACAGTGACCAACAATAGAGATGTTACTCCTGTATTCGAACATTGCCACAACCTTTTTGCCCATTTACTAACACCACTCCCGTATTTGGAACTGACAGGGGATTAGACAGTGCACAGTACCTCTCTCCCTTCAGCCAGGTACAGTCCATTGGTTCAGCATTTAGAGGGCAAGTGGTGATAATGTGTCCCAGCTCCCCACACTTGAAACAGCAGGAAGACTGGGACATTTCTCTTTTTGTTTAGCGCAACAGGTGGGCTCAGGAGTAGCGATGTGTCCCTGTCGGCTTTAGCGAGCAGACCGTTCTGACCCCCCCAGTCAGTTGACGTTCAAGGACCTCAAGAAGGCCATTCATATCCTTAAAAGGAGGTCTCCGGACCTGCTGGGTAAGGTTATCGGGCATGGCATTGACAAGGCCTTCACAGGCCACCTGCTCAACTATTTGTCTTGCATGGTTGACATCTGGCCGTAGCTAGCGGCCCAGCTTGCCCCAGAACTCGAAACCCTGGGCTCTCACTGGCCAATCGTGGTCAAATTTCCAATGCCACTCCCTTGCCTGCTGGCCCGAAGTCATGCTATAGCGCTGAAATATCTCAGCCTTCAAGAGATCGTAATTGGTGGCTCCCTCCTCAGGGAGGTTGTAATAGGCCCACTGCACATCCTCCTTCAGGTACGCTGCCATTATGTGGGCCCAATCCACCCTCGGCTATTGGTTTTGAGAGGCTGTCCTTTCAAATATCAACAAGTAGGACTCAATATCATCAGACTCTGCCAAAGGTACTAAAGAAGGTGGTAGAGGCCGCGCAAGGCTCCGGTTTTACTGCTTCTGCTGCCTCTAGCCATGTCTTTGTCTCCGTGAGCTCAGTCTGTGTAGTCACCAGCTCGACCTTCACATTCTGGAGCTCTGTCATAAATGTGCTCAACACGGTATTCAGGTCCTGTCCTTCTGACATTTTCCAGACAATAATCCTGCCGGCTACGCCTATCTGTGAAGAAAACACAGACACACTGTAAACCACAGTAAAAGGTTGAGGGAATTCTCAATAATGGTCAGGTTTGTAAAGTACAATTGAATTGAATAGTGACCAGACATAGAGGCTCTTTGGTGCAGCAAAAGTCTATAACCAGTTCCTTGGGTTTGCTGATGTTAAGGTGCAGACAATTCTCTTTGACTCCTGTACTCCTGTCTCATATCTTACATCCATACATCCCATAAGATCATAATCATTTGAGAATTTCTGCAAATGACATAACTTACTGAATTGTTCCATGTCGTGATCCAGTTTTGCTCACATCCATATCAAAAACACAGTCTCATAAACAGTGGTCTGCCCGACAGATAGTCCATTATTCAGGACACCATAGGCTCATCCACCAGCATATCTCTGAGCTAGGGATGGCTGAATGGTATTGAAAGCACCAGAGAAATCAAAAACATAATCTTCACAGTGTTGCCAGCTTTAACAATGTGAGAATAAGCCTGGTTGAGCAGACAGATAATTGCATTCTCCACTCCAGCCTTTATCCGATAGACAAATTGCAGAGTATCCACGTGGTCTACATGAGAGGACTCATACAGTCCAGGACAAGTCTCTCAAAGTTATAATTCAGTAAGTTATAATATTTGTGCATACTGGATTTGAAGAGACACCACTATTATTGTCAGAAAGAAAAGTGTAGATATATGACACAAAATCAAGGAGAGTATGCAGTAACATTTAAAACGTACATTACTCACTGGATCTTCTCATTATCACATTACAGCAGTTTCATAATATTGGTGGTACTCTGATTGTGGACAGACTTTCTAAATTTGTAGAATAAGGACATGAGAGCTCACTTATATTTCAACCTTCATGGATGTTTCTACTGGTAGTTTAATGAATGAGAAATGATTAATGAGGTTAAGAGTCGTCAAAAATGCAAAGAAGCAATAAGTTGAGGACCTTGTCTGTTTGGCAGGCAGTTTGAATTTTAAGCAAAGCTGCTGGAATGTAAAGCATAACATTAATGGTTTAATCACCACCAATTATTTAGTATTTAACCTTGAATGAATTGTTTAACCTGTTGTAGCTACAACACTAAGAATATGTTAAATACATGTACTAATGCCTATAAACTACTTGAGCTCTAGCTTATTGTTGATCAGAAAGAAAAAAAAGAGAAAACGTGAGAGTCTTACTTTGAACGATTACAACATTATATAACATCCTCAGACTCCTTTATTGCAATTAAAGTTTGTGGAAAGCCAGACCCTGTCTTGTTAGCATTAGGTGCAAGGCAGGAACCAAATCTGGATAAGGTGCCATTCCATCACAAAGTCTTTTAAAGGATTATGCTAACAGTTGTGCAGCAATAAAAGCACAGCATCCCTTATCTATGACAAATCTTACAGTATCTCTAGTCTACAGGGACATCTTAAGGGCCATTGTGTATTTTCATGTGCTTTAGAAGCATTATCGACATGTCTCTGCTGTTTTTGTGCCAGGCAAACTTCATAATTATCACTCCTGGTGTTAACATTCATAATGTAAATATCTCTTCAGTTAATACAAGTCTGACTCTTTTTTGGTTTACTTTTCATCTGCTCCTTCCTTTATTGATAAGTGCTCAGTTAAAAAGTAGAATTATGTAGCATCTAAATAATAACAGCACTCGTTCATTTTTGATATTCTGAGAATGTCAAACACAAGCTGGGAGACCAATTTTAATTTAGATCACACACAACTATATTGCATACTTTGTGTGTAAGAGGCTTTAGATAAACCAGTTTCTGTCCAAAGAGAGAAAATAAAACTGCTACTGCTTGTATGTTTTTAAAAGAAAATTAAAGAGAAAAGGGAATCAGCATGACTTAATACAACATTTTTTAAAACAGGAACAGCAAAATTTAAAGCAACAATGGCATTAACATGGTTGCAAATTTAGCAGTCTGCATGAACAAGCTTAGCTATTAGCTAAACAAGCAAGCTTGATGAATTGAATAGTCTCGTCTTGTTTGCAATTTTCTCATGTTCTTAAGTTTTAACAAAAAACATATGATAAACCTCTCTGCAAGGACCACACTGGCAGTAGCTCAGATTAAGAAAGAAAAAGAACTATTCTTCGTAGCAAGCTGAACAAATAAAAAGCTAAACTGTCACTTAATAATAGTACCATTGGCTTTATGGATTTCTTCACATTAGTTGGTGCAAGACTGACAACTGAGCACTCAGCTTCCACATCTGGTAGCACAGGGTCACGAGGTGTTGTACACATTGCATGAGTATAACATGAATGGAAAACATGATGATTCAAAAATCATTCCTGAAAATGATGTCTACCTCCTTGTTCCAGCTAAATTTTTGTTAAACTTACAAGAAATGCACAGTCTATAATTAGTATCATTAAGATGTCTTTACTGCATGGCATTTTCTCCGATTCATTTATAGAGGCCATAATTGGACCTTAATTGAAGAAATCAAATTTAAATGATAATATACTTAAGAAAGGTAAACTCATTTAAGTTTTACACTTTCTTAATGAACTTTAAGAGAAAAGTATACACTTGCAATTCAAATTTTATATAAAGATAATCTATTTTTTTGTGTAATGTCAGTCTGGTGTTCGCCCCAGTCACATTACAGAAACATTATTAATCCATGCTGTAAAGAATTGTATGTTACATTCAAATACTGAAAATATTACAGTCATAACAATTTTAGATTTAAGTACAGCTTTTCCCACTATTAACTACTCCAGGCAGGCTGGTTCATACTTCTCAAAACCTTTGCAATGCATGGAAGATTCTCTTATTTCCTACTTCAGTTATATATTTTGTCCCCCAGAGTTCAGTGCTGTGACAGATTTTTGTCTTTGAATTTTTGACAAAAGGATAGGCCATTTAGAGGATATCTGTCTATAAAATCTAAAATTTCTAACTGCTTTAGTAAGATGAAGGAAAGAAGAGAGAACATTATTTGTCTTTAACTTCTCTATTCTATGCCATTTTGATTCTTTCCAATACTTTAATTTAATTCAACGTAACCACAACATTTTTTACTCAAATTGCCTGTTTCCAGGACACATACTGTATATTGAGTGACTGAATTGTAGTGTGCCAGAAAAATTATAATTCAATGTCTGCAAAATTATAAAACATGTTTTTCAAAAAGATGGTTCTGAATGTAGTTTGTTTTTGTCAGATGTATGGGAGTCACCCTAATTCCAGAAATAGAATATTATACTAGAAACATCTAAATAAACATAGTTATGAAAGGTCCAAAAATATTTTGTGCATAATGCATTCAAAATGTATTTTCCATATAAATTATATACACATGAAAATTAAAAACACTCAATCCAATTAAATCCAAATCAAATCATCATCCTAAACACCAACAGTTCTCACCAGACCTACAACATCAACAATTACACTGCTAGTGTGTCTGTTCATTTTGCATTTCAGTGACTCTGCTAATCTTTATGATTGGCTGCTATTACTTCCTTCCAATTCACTTATTGTTCTTGGTGTTCTGTAGTGTCACTAAGCAAAGCTTTTTAATATGGTGTGATTTCTGACTTTAAAATAGGACCTTAGAGTAAATGTGTCACCATAATTGTCATAGTCGTCTGGTTTAATGGAAGGGTCTGGTTGACGCAGATGCAATTTACATAAAGTGAACCCTGTTCCAAGCCTATACTGTACAAGCAGTATTTGGTGCACAACAGAAGCCAAGCCCATGGAGGGAAAAGGTGTATTGCAGGGTACACATGCACACACACACACACACGCACACACGCACCCACACACAATGCCAACTTAAAATTACCAGTCAACTGAACAGGCACATCTTTAGTATGTGTAAGTAAAAATGGTGTATCCTGAGGAACATACTTAAGTGCCTTCTCTGTACAGATGGTATTTGTGCTAGATTTGATTCCATGCATCTGATAGGCAGCAGCTCTAAGCACTCTGCAACTATGTCACTCGAAATTGGGACTCATCTAAAGGAATTTCCATTGTTTTATTAATAGAGGAGCATCAGTACTCCTTGGTCCTCCCTCTTGGAATTTCTCAGCTACACCAGGCGCCATACAACATGCACTTCAGAACAGACTATCCACCTGAACCCAAGCGTGTTCCAGCTAGGGAATCCATTCCCGGACGGGTTTATCCATTCCCAGGAACTCAGGAATCCCGCATGTCATTCCCGGGAATCCCGGGCTCCCAGGGATGACACAGTGCACGGGCATCTCACATGTGAACGGTTTTAGAACGACTGACACTTATTTTTAATAAATCTACTGCAATATGTTGACACAAATAAAAGACTAACCTTATCTACAAGCAGTTCATGCTGATATATAAGTACATGTATCTTTAGTTGCGGTAATAAGAACGTAGAAAGCAAAATGTGTCCAGCGTGCAGTCGTCCATGCGAGAGCACACCTTCGTGCAGAGTACACCAGCCGCTGAGAAAGCACGCTCTGCCTCCACTGAAGTAGGCGGCACAGTCATAAGATACTGATAGACTTGTTCTAAACAACGCCTGCGCTTGCCGTTGCTCTGAAACACTGCCATTTCAGCTTTTACTGATGCATCCAGTTTCTTGTCATCATTCTGTGATGGCAAGTTTCTTGGCACAGATAATGTGGATGCAACAGACTGACGCATTGCAATTTCAAGCTGCTGTTCAAAGCTGTTGCCTGATGAAGTGCAAGGTGCAGCAATGGCACCACCAATAATTATTTTCAACTATAACTCTGTTATTTCTTGATTGATTTTTACACTTTTACACGCTATATATGTGAGCTTGGCCTTTCCTATTTTTCCTGGGAATTACAGCAGTTCCTTGCGTGAATGAAAACTGTCCGGAATGGATTCCCTAGTTCCAGCCTGGCAGTACTTGGACCATCTAAGAAAAACTTGGGTTGCTTGACTTTTCACTACTGCTATGATTCTGAAATTCAGGCACTAGTAAAAAATAACTTTTATTTAATAAAAACACACAGGGGGAGTTTTTGACACAGCGTTTAAACTTTTTATTATGCTTTAAAAAATACAATCTATGTAAAAACACTAGCAGCAAATATACTTTTGTCAATTAATTTAAGTTCAAAAACAAGCATCTTTGTGAAGACTGCAGCAAAACTACAACAAAGTAAATATCATAGCCTGTGTTTATGGGTGGTGTGGTGGTGTTGTGTGTGGTTCACATATTTTTGTGGTTCTCTGCGAGACCTTGGAGGAATAAAGGTTGAGAACCACTCTGTTCTTGAGGTGTTGAAGGACATCACACAGACAGACAGACCACATAAGTATATATGCTCCCAGAAACTGCAATGTGTCTTGTCTTTGAATCATTGTAAGTGGTGGATTTCATGTCCCCGAACAATGAAATGGGATATATTATTGATAAACACTAGCCTAAACAGGGAAATAAGGGAAATATGGGAACATGGATGTTCACTTGTACAAACAGTGCAGAAAGACGATTGTGGCAATTTACAGAAACAAAGAAACATGCCTGCCGCTAGGATTACAACTAGAATTATCTGCAACAAAGAAACAACAGGGAAAAAATGGATAAGATTTAATACTGTATATAGTATGTAGTAGGAGGCCTAAATGTTGAGTCTGAGGTACTACAATTGTAGGTCCAGACAATCTATTTTATAACGTTTACAGTGTAATATTTTGGCATGGTTACACAGTGTTTAGTCTTGCTGTCTCGTAGCTTCAGGAAATATGCTTTACAGCCAGACACAGTCAGTGTAGTATGCTATATAGGGCCACACAGTCATAGGTGAACAAAGAGAACAGAAATTGACTTAGCACACCATCAATTGGAGTGCCTGTGTTCAGGAACAGTGTGGAGGATGTAAGCTGCCAATCTGCACATGTTGAGGTTTGCTGGTTAGGAAGTTCAAAATCCATTTGCAGAGGTGGCACTAAATTCTAAACTGAGGAGTTTGGAGGTCAGCTTTAGTGGTACAAAAGTGTTAAATGCTGAGCTGAAATCTACAAACAGGACTCTGATGAAACAGTTTTTATTTTCCTGATGTGTCCAGATGGTATGAAGTGCAAGGGATATGGAATACTCTGTGGACTAGCTATGACAATATACAAACTGGAGGTGATCAAGATTATTAGATTTTTACTTTAGAGTCTGTAAGTAACCCTAATCTCTGCCAAAATTTGCAAATTGTTAGAGCTGTTAAATCCCATTTCTAGTTTACTCCCATGCTGAGTCTGTATCTGCATTTGTTGTATGCTTTCATATCTCCATTTTGCAGTGCACTGCTGTGTGACTTCAGTAAATTCCTGTTGTCAACTGTGATCCACAGTTTCTTATAAGGAAATAAGCAGATTGTTTTTATCCACACATTTTTTGATGAATCATGTTATGAAATCTGCATACTCCTCCAGATTACATGAAGAGGCTCTGAACATCTCCCTGTCTCCGCAATCAAAGTAGTCCTGCAGTTTTTCCTTATTCTCTCATTCAGCACTGTACCACTTCTCTTGTTGGCTCATAACATTTCAGCCTGGAAGCTGGAAGCAGAAACACAGATACATGAGTGTGGAACAGCAGGAAGTAAGAGTCTTTTATTGCAGTGTTGCAGTGATCCAGAGTATTAGTTCCCTTCGTGGGGCAGGTGACATGCTGGTGATATTTAGGGCAAACATTCCTTAAATTTGCATTGTTGATTCACCAGCAACAATTTATAATCATTCATGATTTAAATGCTCAAATTCTTTAATAATATTGTACAGATCATTCAGCACATTATTTGTATTAGCTTTGTAGAACAATATAAATATCAATCAGAAAAATGTTGGCGAACTACAGTATCTCGAAAGATAAAATGGATGACACTTGATCAGAAAGTATTGCAGATCACAGCAGCTGTGCATTTATTAGGCTAAGAGTCTAATTCTGAATATTTGCTCTGATGCTTAAAAGGGTTGGCCAATCATAATTAATAATCATTTTAACTCACTGTAAAATAATTGCAAACACAATAAAAATAAAATTATACGCAAAAAACACAAATGTTTGTGAGTAGATACAGGCAAATCTAAAAAGCTCAATTTTGGTCTTATCAGACCATGGAATCTTCTACCAAATTATTTCAGGGTCTCCCATATGTATTCAGGCAAACTCTGCAATTTTAACAGCTGTTTCTCTTTGCTACTCTCCTATAAACCTGTTACTGGTGAAGCACCTAACAGTATATTCTGTCACATGCATGCACACGGGGTGATGGTAATTTCCTGCTGCTCCAGAGGTTTGTGTTGTGTACTAATGTCTTTTCTCTTCCTCCCTTGGCAGACCAGAAGATCGATGACTATACAATCACTAATGTCACTTTTGTTATCCACCTACCAGGTCCTGCCTCTTCCTGCCGGAAAAACTGAGGAATTGAAGATCCACCATCTTTGTTCAGTTGCATCTGAAAAAGGCATCTCTGCCATTGTTGCATGACTTTTTATTATTTTCCAAAATTTCAATTATATGGGGTCAAAGGAGTGGTGCCTCAACTCCTTATCTTTGTCAGTCTCATCTTTTACAACTCACAATTTCTCTAAAGCTTGTAACTGTTGCAGAGTTCCTTTGATGATTTCCCTCACTAGTCTTCTTCTTGCACAATCACTGAGTTTTTGAGGAAGGCATGCTGTAATATTCAGCTGTGCCATACTATTTCAGTTTACTAAAAAATTATTTAACTGAACTCCAAGAGATATTCAATCATCAAATGCACATAGTATGGAGAGGTGAACACATTAGAGTGAAGGCATCAAGAACACAAGTTCTTCTGTGTTTTTTATATACAGCATAAAAGCAGGCGTATTAAGGATGGGTTTGGAAGCAGACTGATGGAAATGAAAAACTGAATTTGACTCCTGTTTTCCAGAGTAATAACTGGGCTGGAATTAATCCATATTAAAGACAAAAATATGGCAAATAATCACCTGAATCTGTAGCTTCATATTGTTGTGTTTCAATTGAAGTGGCAGCGTTAAAACATGGGTATACTTTTTATATAGAGAATATAGGTAACTTAATACTGAGGAGAGTAATGTCTGAATGACGCATGATATCTGAAATCTTTCCAGATGAGGTTAATTTCTTCATGACTATAGTGTACTTATCGGCAAAATAACATTTTAAACTATATTATGCAAAAACTGCTGAATGAAATCCATGAACATTACAGTGAACTCTCCCTAGGGCAATGAATTCTACTGTACACCTCCTATTAGACAAGAATTTTCTTTTTCCAAGGATAAAGATGTGTCATAGATGACACAGGATAGTTGGTAACTGGACTAAGTTAGATAGATGTATAATGGAAGGTTCAGGTTCAGGATGGACAGGCATCCTGGCTGGGTTGGTTATTGATACCTTTCCTGGTCGGGAGGTCATCATAACGAAAGGACAGAGGGAGACTGCTTCCCTGGTGCCTTGTGTTCTAGCATCCCTCTGGTATGACTCCCATTTGGACTACCCACAGGGCTGATTGGAAGTTGTAGTTCTGGTTGCAGCCCTGTTGGGGTCCTCTAGTGCCACTGGAGGGAGGTGCTGGGGTCAGGCTACCCTGTCAAAGTGAGGGTCTGCCTGACCCAGAAGTGCCTACAAGTGGCAATCTTGTTGTACCAGAAGTCCTCCTGAATATGGGTTGAAAAGGAGCTGCTCCATCCTCCCCTATAGTCAGAGTTGAGACAGAAGAAGGACAGAGAGGAGTGGAAACATGAAAAGATAAAGAATTGTATACTTGTGGAGCATGTGAAAAGGCATTCTTATTAAATAAAACATAAATACTTTTAAATCCAGGAGTGGTGTGGTGCAATGGTGCCAAAGGTTTGAGCTATAAGATGTAAATAATGACTGTACGTATATCCATCCATCCATTTTCCAACCCGCTGAATCCGAACACAGGGTCACGGGGGTCTGCCGGAGCCAATCCCAGCCAACACAGGGCACAAGGCAGGAACCAATCCTGGGCAGGGTGCCAACCCACCGCAGTGTACGTATATATTATAGGAATTTTTTCCACATATCATAATATGATTTAAATATTCCATCAATCTAAATCATCTTTCTAACTTCTTTGCCCGTATAAAATTTGGAAAATAATAATTAAGTACTTTCACAGTTTCATTGCATGTATATATATTCCCTTATATCTTCTAATTCACTTAACTTCTTTTGTGACTGCTCTCTTACTGTTAAAAAAGTCAAAGAAACCTTTTCAGTATGCCAGTGAATATTACAGCAATATTATTCTGTAGCTGCCCTTTGGCATTTCAAATTTTTGCTGTAATAGTTACTCTTGTGTTCATTTTCCTTGCTGTTAAACCCGAAGCAATTATTCATAAAGATATTACACAGCTTTACTTTCTTTCATAGATCTAAGGTAATCAGCACCTGCAGGGCAGTTTTTCAAAGCCAAGATATGGACTTCTGTCAATGTCACTCCATTCAGACCACAAAAGGCTTACTGACATGGGACCAAGTGGAATGAATACTGTGGCTTTTTGGTGACTGAAGGATTTCTGATTGAAAGTGAAAATCCTTTTTTTATCAGCATCTCCAAGGTACATTATGTTCAGACTGTTGTGATTTGCTGTTGTTATGGTCTGCTTACTTATTCAATTTTTTTCTTGTTTTGTAGAATGTCCTTTGGGTTTTTATTTTGCTAAGGAGACCTAATTTTTCACATTTATTTTGTGCATGAAATTATAGTTAAAGTAGTTGCAAATTTAATATGTCTGTTCTGATGCCATTTTGCTTTATTATAGACATCCCCATTTTGTGTTGTGGTTGTTAAAGCATTGCTTCTGCTGAAAGTGCGCGACATATGACATCAGCATGATGACAGCAGTGTGCTCTTCCTTGTCATCCAAATGTGCAAATAAATCAAAAACCTGTTGGTGAGAGACTTTCTGTGTAATTCTAGCTTCTGTGGTTAATGACTTAGTGTTTTGTTTTCTCGACTATAATTTTGCATCAAACTTAGCTGTGGTACTTCCTACACCTCATCATAAAATCATTTACATTAACCCGTGCCTTCCTTCCTTGTGTTACGACAGCCAGCTCACATAACACAAAGCTTTTAGAATTTAATGACTTTAAAATCAGACCTGTACTCTAAAGTCAACAGAGGTCTGAACATCCAGTCTATGCCCCACCAGCACAAATTAGTCTGGCTAAAAACTCAGTAAGCAGGTAGCACGACCTCACAGACTAGACCAGAAAACAGACCAGACTAAAAAAAAATACATTGCAGTATGGGAAGAGGAGGACCATTAAAACCTTGATCCCAAATAACAAAAACCATCATTCTTAATATTTTAAAGACTTTTACCCCCACACAGCAGGGTAGACAGTGGATAGGGCAAGGGTTAGTCCCTTGGGTTCAATAGGAAATGAGCAGGTCACACAACAAAAAGAACAAATATGTAGCAATAAACATTAAACAATAATGTAACATTAATAAGAAAAATATTCACCAAGACAGACAATATTTAAAAAATCTAATCATTAAGAAAATATGTATGTTATGTTGTGTTATTCCTGCAGTGGGTTGGCACCCTGCCCGGGATTGGTTCCTGCCTTGTGCCCTGTGTTGGCTGGGATTGGCTCCAGCAGACCCCTGTGACCCTGTGTTCGGATTCAGCGGGTTGGAAAATGGATGGATGGATGGATGTTGTGTTATTAATGTTATTTAATTTGGACAGTAGGTGGCACTGTACAAATATGAAATAAATAGAACTGGGAGACGGATGGGAGGAGAGTCCCCAGAAGGAGATTGTATGACAGAAGTCTTTTTATAATAAAGAAGGTATTTGGAGATTTCTTTGTGTACTAATCGATACAACAAAATTGGCAACGAGGACATTTCTAAGCAATGATGGATGCCTCTGCTGTTCTACTACCAGTGGCTTTTCTTCCCTGTCCAGGAGAGCCCATGCTTCCGTTTGATACTTGGATGAAAATATTTGAAAATTATTTGCTTGTTATTGGGGCAGATGGAGACAACTGGACAGAAGCCAGCAAACGAGTGTTGCTTCTACACTGTTTATGCACTGAAGGACACAGACTTTTCTATACATTACCAAGTACAGGTAACACATGCACAGAGGCCGTAGTGGCGTTGAATGTACATTTTCTGCCCAAGTGCATAGTGGTTGTTGAACGCCATAAATTTTGCAGTAGAACCCAACGACATGACGAAACTGTGGCTCAGTATATTTCTACATTACGAGATCTTGCATTTACCTCTTGAAAAAGCGGTGATGCTCACTTCACAGATTGAAGCAGTTAAAAACCAAGCAAGGATTCTGGTGGCCCTCTTCTCCAGGCTTCAGTCGATGCAGTTCAAAGCACAATATTATCTACACGACTCCGCAATGGCCAGGCCCACGTACAGCCTAGTTCTGGCACTTCTATTACCTCCAATAAGAATTGGTTGTGTTTCCGCTGTGGATCCAAAGCACATCTCGCAAATGCTCCAGAGTGGCCTGCTGCATCGGCCATGTGCAGAAGCTGCGGGAAATCTGGACATTTTTCTCGTTTATGTCACTCTCCTCCACAAGACTGATCTTGGAGTATTGAGATTCCAGAAACTACCATTTTGTGTGTGAATGATGGTACAAACTGGCCTGGAAAAATTTCATGTGCTGTTACAATTCATGCAAATGATTCTAAACTGTACTCGGTGCGTCTCCTCGTAGATACGGGCTCATCTCTATCCATTTTACCCAGCGGGTTATGTAACCGGTATTTTGGTACTTGTAATTTATCTGCACCTCCTGTACGCCTCCTCCGTTATTCCAAAACTGAACTACCGGTCATAGGATGCCTCCAAGCCTGAGTTTCATGTGCAGCTGTCACGGTACCGGCTACTTTCTTGATTGTGCAAACCGGTGCCCCTTTACTAGGCATGGACTTAGTTACATCTTTGAAACTGCACATCAAAGGTAATGCAGTACTTACCCCACCAGTCCCAGTGCTACAGTTGTCTTCCACTCCATTCAGAGGCCTAGGATGTGCATAAGGTAAGAATCCGGCCAGAAGTTCCACCGGTGCAGCAGAGATTGAGGTGCTTGCCTACATCGGTACGGACTGCTGTTTCTGCTGAACTGTGCTACTTGCTAGAGGCAGGAATTATTGAGTACATTAATGCTTCTCCATGGGTATCACCAATAGTAGTCACAAAAAAGAAAACTGGTGGCATACGCTTATGTGTGGACATTTGTGACCCTAATAAGGCTTTTATATTTGATTCTTTTCCGCTGCCACATATTGAGGAACTGCTTTCTCAATTACGAGGTGCTACTGTCTTCTCCACTATAGATCTTGCAAACGCATACCATCAAGTGCTCTTGCATGAGGAAAGTAGGGACCTGACAGCATTTATAACACAATGGCTTGTTCTGTTTATGCCGTGTTCCCTTTGGGCTGGCGTCCGCTCCAGCCGCGTTTCAAAAATTACTGTCAACACTTCTCCGTCATCTTCCAGGTGTCCAGAATTACCTTGATGATATTATTTTCTATGGATCCATGATTGCTGAACATGATCGTCACCTCTCAGCTGTTTTAGAATGCTTGGAGAAGGCAGGGCTACAATTAAACAGGGACAAATGTCATTTCAAGCAGTCCTCCCTTCGTTTTTTGGGGCATGTAATTTCTGCGGAGGGTATTTCGCCTGACACAGAGCATGTAGATGCCTGCCTTAACACACCCCCTCCCACAGATGCTTCAGCTCTGTGTTAATTTTTAGGGCTAACATCATGGTATGCAAAGTTTATACTGCATTACGCAACAATAGTAAAACCTATGAGTGCTTGTTTACATGGGCAATCCAACTTTGACTTCACAGAGGAAGCACAGCGTAGCTTCCATAGGGTTAAGGAATTAATTCTGACCAGTCCTGCTTTGGTAATTTTTGATCCTGCTTTGCCTTCAACTATAGCAACTGATGCTTCAGACTAGGCTGGGTGCAGTATTTACACAAATGCATGCAGATGGAACGGCGCACACCATTGCTTTTGCTTCTCGTACACTTTCTCAGGCCGAGAGGAAGTATTCTACAGTGGAAAAGGAGGCTTTAGCGTGTGTTTGGGCAGTTGAAAAGTGGCGTACGTATTTGTGGGGACACTGGTTCACTTTGAAAACATATCACCAGGCCTTCACAACACTTCTTACTACGAAAAGTATGGGGAGAGCTGGTTTGCATATTGCCCATTAGTCGGCACATCTTCTTTGCTTTAATTATGATGTGTTGTACTGCCTCAGAGCACAAAATTCGATTGCAGACTGCCTATCTCAACTATCTATATTTGCTCCAAATGTGCCATCTGAATTAGAGCTGGAGTATGTTGCCCTTCTGTCCTCGGCTGTGAAGACAGTAAGCCATGCAGAATTCGAAGCTGCTTATGCCTAGAACCGAGTGCCGTACGGGATCACATTCATTCTGGATGGCCTGCAAATATTTCACTTGTACCAAATGACCTTGTACCGTACTTTCGCATATGGCACGAACTGTCTGTTAAAGATGATTTTGTATTCAGAGGATCTGATCGCTTAGTTGTGCCGGTTAAATTGAACAGGTAATTGTGGACCTAGCACACAAAGGTCATCAAGGAATTGTCCACACAAAACAGAGGCTTCGCGACCTGTACTGGTGGCCGAAAATGGATGTTCTTGTCATGATAGCAATCAAGTCCTGTCAGCCATGCCAATCAAATGATAAGACTGCAAAGGTGTGTATCGTGCCGTTACAACCTGTACCTTGGCCAGACGGGCCAGAGCAGAAAATTGCCATTGATGTGATAGGGCCATTTGAAATTGCACCTGCAGACTGTCGCTTTGCCTTCACACTAATTGACTATTATTTAAAATGGCCTGAAGTTGGTTTTACATCCCAAATTACTGCTTCAGCTGTAGTTGCTTTTTTAATATCTATTTTCAGTCAATGGTCCTCAGTTCACATCCTCTATGCTGTCCACATTCCGACAAGAGAGGGACATTCAGCACACTAGATCTGCTAATTATCACCCTCATGCTAATGGGGCAATTGAAAGATTTAATCGAGTGCTCAAGGAAATGGTACAAATGCTTCATTTACAGCATAAGCCCTGGAAATCATCCATTACAGAATTCCTTCTTATCTTTAGAGATACGCCACATGCAACAATAGGTATTTTGTCTTTTGAACTGCTTCATGGGTGCAAGATGCATACCAAACTGAACGTATTGCATTTGTCAACATCTGTTGGACTAGAAGATGCAAGCATAAGACAGCGAGTTGCTGCTAAACAGAATAAGATTAAGAAATACACGGATGATAGAAGAGGAGTTCGTGTCCCGTTACTGGCAAAGGGAGACACAGTGTGAGTAAAAATGCCTACCCTTGTGTCTAAAGGATTGCCACATTACAGTAATTGCACGCCTGTACTTGACAAAATTGGAGAAAGCAGCTACGTGCTTGGTGATGGTAAAGTATGTAATGCAGCACGTTTTTCCCCTTGTGCACCATGTGCAGATTCGGCAAATGACGCGCGAGCCGCAGATCAATCCTCTGTTGCGCCTCCTGCTGCTCCGCTTGAGTCACTCGGGGATTCGTTCCTTGAGTGTTTTCCTCCTCCAACACCAACAGTGAAACCACCTGCTTTGTTGGTCCCTGAGGGAAATAGGAATTCCACCTTGAAGGGCCGCCTATGCCACCGTCCTGTGTGGTTAAAAGACTATGAGACGGGATCGTAACGCAAGTCAAACAGATTAGTCTGTTGTTTTCTTTTGTTGTGTTATTTTCCGTTTTTTACGGTAAGCTTTGAACGGGGAGTTGGATATTTAAGAAAGAGGGAGATGTTATGTTGTGTTATTGTTATTTAATTTGGACAGTAGGTGGCACTGTACAAATATGATATAAATAGAACTGGGAGAGGAATGTTCCCAGAAGGAGATTGCATGACAGAAGTCTTTCTGTAATGAAGAAGGTATTTGGAGATTTCTTCGTGTACTAATCGATACAACAATGTATATAAAAGAAAGTAAAACACATGATCAATAACAAATACTTACAAAATATTAAGAAAACAAATAAATGGTATAAATAAAAGAAAACTCACTTAAGCCAGTAATGGGTCCCTGACTCTAATTTAACACAGACTCATTTCTCCTGACACTAGTCAGTTTTAACAGTGTGCATCAGAGTGCAGAAAAATTGGATTAAATGTGCTTAATCGGAACCTTTGACCAGTACTTTATAAAAGCAGGTCTATTTTTAATGCTAAACAGAATGTTTAGTGTGATGTTCAAAAAACTGATTTTTGGTCTTATCAGGCCACATGATCTTCTTCCATCTGACTTCAGAGTCTAGCATGTGCCTTCTGGCAAACTCTCTGTACATTTTGTTTTAGCAATGATTTTTGCCTTGCCACACTCCCATAAAGTTTTGACTGGTGAAGCCCCCAGGTATCAGTTGTTATATGCACAGTTTCTGTAGTTTCAGCTACTGTAGCTTGTAACTGCTTCAGAGTTCTCTTGGTGGCCTCCTTCACTAGTCTTCTTGGACCAACACTCAGTTATTGTGGACAGCCTGCTTTAGGCAGATTTATAGCCATGCCACACTCTATCTTTTCTTAATGATTGATATAACTGCACTCTAAGGGATATTCAGTGATGTCCTTGTATCAGTTCCCTGATTTGTGCTTTTCACTGAGTCGCTTGGAGTGTTCTTTTGTCTTAACTGTGTCACACCACAAACTGAACCTTCCAGATAAGGAGCATTCAGACTACAATCAATTGAAACCCCATAGCTACAGACAGGTCATTTCTATGGAACTAATGATGTGACGTCTAAAATCATTTAGTGATTATTTATTTGTTTTACATTTGTAATTAATTTAGACCACTTTGTAGAGATCTGTTTTCACTTTAATATTAAAGACTTGTGGCACCCGGCTGGGTTTGTCATCCGGCTGGGATGCCCAGGAGGAGCGGAGGAGGGCTTGTGCCTTCTTCAGGACACGAGCGGGCATCCTCCCTGGTTGCCTTGGGGACCACGGGTACAGAGCTTTGAAGCTCTACCCTGTAGGGGTCTGTGGTCACCGCCAGGGGGCGCCCCGATGCCTTGGGAGCCCTGGACCTCAGTACTTCCGCCACACCTGGAAGTGCTGGGGGGAAGAGGATTGGGGACACCCGGAGGATTTCCGGATGTACCGTTAGAGCTTCCGCCACACAGGGGTGTGGCTACGGAGCCCCTCAGGATGCACCTGGAGTCCTTCCGGGGTGAATAAAAGGGGCTGCCTCCCTCCAGTCGGGGGCAAGAGTCGGGTGGAATTGGACGAAGCTTGGTGGAGAGGAGTGGAGGCGGACCAGCGACTGAGAGAAGGCATTGTGCATGTGGCCAAGGACTTGAGGGGTGATTGGTGCTGCGGCACTGGGTTTGTGCTCACGATAAGTGTAAATAGTAGTTGTGAATAAACGTGTGTGGTTTAAACATCATGTCTACCTGTCTGTGTCTGGGCTGTTCCCCACAAACTATTTTTCTGTTGATCAGTGTAAAAAAGAAAAACTGAACCCACTGTGATTCAATGTTGCATAACAATAAGAAGTGAAAACTTCCAGGAGGGTTAATATTTTTTATAGGCACAGTAAATATATAATAATATTGTATCACTGCCAGTTTTAAATGTTTTTGGTGAATTGCATGATATGACCTTAAGTATTTTTCTCATCAACTTCTGAGGTAAACATAAATTCAGGTTACAATATCCGCAGCAACTGAACACGTCTGTAACCTGAGACTGGTGTATATATCAGTTCCAATGTCTGATATTTGCTTTCATATGAAAGCTTGCTAAGAGTTTCAAATTCCATAGCCTTAACTGAAAATTACCTGATGACTCCTCAAAACACATGCAGGAGGTATTTTCATTTACAGTTTAATCAGAATGTATATTGGTTTCATTTATTACAGTTCAGTACTTCTCACAGCACAATTGTGAACCAAAGAAAAGGAATATATGCATGGTATCTTTATAAAAAAGACTCATTTACAAATACGTTTAAAAAATTTATTAAGTTTGTTAAATATTTACATTATGACAAAATCATTCAAGTTATGTTGACTGGTAATTCCAAATTGGCCCTGTATGAGTATGAGAGTGGGTGTGTGCATGAGTGAGTACTGCAAAGGTGGTTTTCTACCTTATGTCCACCATGCAGACTCATTTATAAAACTTTGTGTGGATTTGAGCATTAAAGTATATGTACAACAAAAAAACAAGAAAATGTATTACAAACAAAATCTGATTTATAAACATTTGTAAGCAGTTTACCCTTTATAGATCACATCTTGTAATTGTGCATATGAGAACATGCTTTGAACCCCCTCCCAGTTGATACCCTGAAACAACTGTATGTGCACTTTGCAAATCAATCTTGTACATATGCAGTCATGATGCAGTAGACATTCGTTGGCTGTTAGACCAGACAACTCCATCTTCATTAGGGGAGTCCTAAGGTACGCTCCATACTTGAGTGTGCCACATGCATGTATGGCATTGCAGCCCCTCTCCTCTGTATTCTGGGTGTCGGGGAGCCAGCATCTAAACGGGTAGTCACTATCACCTGGCAAATGGAATGACATGATCATTACTACAATGAATAGTGTAGACCATATAAAAAGCTGAAGGTTCAGCTAGTTAGTTACCTTAACAACGAGCTAGCCATCATGTACAGTACTGTCAGAAAGTCATCTGCCAATGCTACTTTGCCATAAAATAAATGAATCTTGGGTTGACCTAGGTCACTGAGCCATGACGTTTGTCAGCCTTATCTTGGCATCACAGAAGACTTGTGGGTCAATGGAATGTCACTGCTTATGATTAATAAAAGCAGCGATATTCTCACTAGGTGCCCTTAATACAATATGAACGCAGTCAGTTGCCACTGTTACGTTAGGAACTCCAGACAGTGCTTTTTATTCCTGTATGCCCTTTCCCTAAAGAAACTGATTTAACACCTCGTTAGTCAATTTATTTGATTCTTCCAGCACAGTGGGCATGATGCAACTGTAACTTGGCTGAGACAGTCCTGATCTGTCAGCAAGTTCTCATTAGAAGATGCCTGTTGCCAGAAAATCAACTAATGTTAAAACCTGAATATTCTGGGCAGACTGTCTTTCTAATGCTGGGAGCAATTCAACATATAGTTACAAGAGAATTGCTCTTGGAAGCCTATATTGGCTCATAAGTCATCATCATGAGCACAAAAATTTCGGTCCATAGAAGTTTGTTCCTTTCATATGTGACAATTTGCATAGTCTTCAGACAGCACCAAATAAATCATGTTGTGTCAAAAAATAGACTATGATTGGGCTATATGGTATGGGATTTATAGCTTCATTAATTCAGGGAGTGAATCACACCTGTGTTTTTGCTTAATTCACTTATTGACAAGTGATTGCATTAGTTTCCAATCCTGACAAGTGACAACAGGTGGCCAACATAAACTGAGAAAAACCAAAGTACAGCAAGTTCTTCAGTGCAAATGTGCAGTATTGACCTGCTTAAAAGGCAACTAAAATTGAGTCTGTACATCATATTCAACCCTTTTTAGGTTTATTATGTTTGATATGTCAATTCATATTATAATAAAGAATCAGTATTTATGAGTCATTGCTCACTTGTGTCATCATTTAGCTGGTGTTTGGCTGCAATTCCCTACTTTATCAAGGATGTCATTGTTTCCCACTTAGTCTGAAATGTTGCATACGCATAGATTGGAGTTGCTGTAAATGTAGGCCAGTTATCCCATTAGGTTTTCTTTTATAAACCCAGACTTTTGCATGGGAAGTCACATATCACCTTTGATATGTGCATATACAAGTTTTATAAATTTGACCCCTGGATTGATGCCCACCCACAACTCTGAAACAGATTAAGTAGGTCTGAGAATGATATTTTCTGTTATATAATTATGGAACTCAGTATTCATCTTTTAAAATGCCTTAATTATAAGTTATTTCCTTATTATGACCACTACGTCTGGTTAGTGAATTGTATTTTTTGCAAGCCATGGTTTTTTCAGTGTAGGATTGTTTTACAAAGAGCTAGGGTTTCACCTCTTTTTCATTATTTATGTAAATTTGCCTAATTAAAATAATTAGAGCTCAGATTAAATGCCAAAAAAAGTAATTTCCTGTAATGCATTACTCTTAGTCTAAAATTCCCTCTCGATTTTCCAAAGCTACGTATTCCCTGCAGAACAGGGAATTAAGAGCTTCATGACCCGGGAAAATAATGTATCATTTGAATATAATGTCTTTTAACATACATCTCAAGCTGCCAAATTTATCCAGATCTAAAATGGATACTGATTGACTGTTCTATTAATGGATAACCCATGAGTTCTACTGGAAAAGGTCACAGAATGCAGCATTTACACTTTTGTATGTCTGATATCTAAAGGAATGTCAACACACCAACAACTGCATGTTTTTTTCTGACTGGCCATGACATTCTAATGGTCCACAGTGCTGCTGAATCCACACAATGTCTTTATTTTGTTTGTGAAATTGATAAATATTTATTGCAGTTTCTCTCTTCATTTTTTATTCTGAAGAATGATTTTGATTTAAATTATTAGAAGCACATGAAATTAATAGAATTATGCTGACACACTACTCAAAGTTAATTAGAAAATTTCTAAAATTCACAAAACAAATGAAAAAAATGTTTCAAAATTAATTTTGAAAAATATAAGATGTATTAATCTATCAATCCATTAATTTTTCAAGTAAACTTATTCTATTTCAAGGTCTTGGGGGCAGGAGCATTTCATAGCAACATTAGGTGCATGGCAGGACGCAATCCATGTATGAGGCACCGGTTTATTGCAAGCCATATTCATGCATACATCCACAATGACATTTATCAGGGGTTCCCAACCTGTGGTGTCACTGAAATGTGCATTCTCATGGGTTCCTTGCTGCAGGCAGAACATTCATTAGGGTGAATAACTTTATTTAAGAAAATGGGATTTGGACCTTGCAATAATCCATAGAGAAGGCCTAGGTTTAGTATTGATTTCTGTGACAGCCCTGTGCATGAAACAGTACTGATTTCAAGGTTTGATTGATATTATTTTCAGGAGGGGACAAGGGGGACTGAATTGGAGGCAGCACCTGTTGCATACACACAGCCTATCTCTCCTACTGGTGGCTCGTCGGTAGCGCAGTATTTTTAACTGTGCCGTGCATCTGTTTTTGAACTGCAGTGCAGGTGTTACTGGGAGACATAGCTCATCGACTATGTTTCGATGCTTAGTGGCACTCCGGCACCTGTTGCTTCACAGGGGTCTCCAATCCCCCAGACCACTTGATCATTGATTGTATCTCATTTCATTATGGCACTTGATGCATCTTGGGATACCTAACCCAATGAATCATCAATTGACTGCACTACAAAAAATGAAATCTAAGCAAGTGGAAAAGTATTTATATCATGACATTAAATCTTGTTTTCCTTATTGTAAGAATTATTGACTTATCAAATAATCTGTAATTATGATTATTTAGCTTATTTTAAGAAACCTTTTTTCTCCAATTTAAATTTTTTTTGTCTAGTTTTTGCATAAGCATTTTTTGCAGTGCGTCTAAGCTTTACAGGAGACACATATGCAAGATTATTGAGATTTATAAACTAAATTACTCAGTTTATATTTAAATTTTATTCATTGAGGTAAAAGCTTATTTTTATAGTTCAATTTGCTCACTTGCAGTACCATATGTGGTTCAAATTGTGGCTTAAAAATGTGAAATTTGACTTCATCTTCAAATGTGACATTACTTTTATGGGGAGGGGGTTGTGAACATACATCAAAACATTTTAAGGGGGTGCGGGGCATAGAAAAGATTGGGAACCACTGACGTACATCAAGCCAATTTAGAGTGATCAATAAATCTAACACAGGAGAAATGGGGATGCACTGGTCCTCACTGAATACAAATTTAGTTTACCAGTAAGTTAAACTTTCTTTTAAATGAATCTTAAGGAACTAGGCAGTGTAGGAGAAGGATAGACATCCTGGATGGGAAAGAGGATGATTTACTACCCGGACAGGAAGCTAGGAAGCCAGGATGGAACAAATGTTAAATTACCCAGCTGGGCAGTAAGAAATCTTTGTGACCAGCCAGTATAAAATAATGGAAGGACCAGCAGAAGCCCGAAATGGTTTCGGGTCCATACCTTGATGGGATGCCCATAATGTGCAAGATCAGGGGAGATCAATATTTCCTGTCTATTGTCTTCCCCCGTGTGCTAAATGGCAGCAGCCTTGGATATTGGTACCCATCCGGACACCTACAGGGAATTGTAGTCTGGTAGTGCAGCCCTGCTGAGGTCTGGAGGTGCCACCAGGGGGTGCTGCAGGGAGTTACAGTCCCTACTATTTGGGACTTCTGTATGACCTGGAAGTGGTTCCAATGGACAAAGCCCTAGCACCAGAAGTACTCCTGTGGTCCTCAATAAAAGGGGCTGCACTCCCTTATCCAGGTGAGATGGAGCTTGGAGAAAGGAAGGCAACACTCAACAACAACAACAACATTTATTTATATAGCACATTTTCATACAAAAAGTAGCTCAAAGTGCTTTACATAATGAAGAAAAGAAGAATAAAAGACAAATAAGAAATTAAAATAAGACAACCTTAGTTAACATAAAAAGGAGTAAGGTCCGATGGCCAGGGTGGACAGAAAAAACAAAAAAAAAACTCCAGAAGGCTGGAGAAAAAAATAAAATCTGTAGGGGTTCCAGGCCACGAGACCGCCCAGTCCCCTTTGGGCATTCTACCTAACATAAATGAAATAGTCCTCTTTGTAGTTAGGGTTCTCACGGAGTCACTTGATGCTGATGGTTATACAGACTTCTGGCTTTTAATCCATCCATCATTGTTGGAACATCATGGTGCTTTGGGTAGATGGTGGTGGCACAAGCCACCACCAATAGGACACCAGAAAAGGAAACAGAAGAGAGAGTAGGGGTTAGTACAAATTTTGAATGAATAGTTATTATAATGAATTGGATATACAGAGTATCAGGATTAAATTACAGTGAAGTTATGAGAAGACCATGTTACAGTAATGTGTTTTCAGCAGTTTTTTAAAGTGCTCCACTGTATTAGCCTGGCGAATTCCTACTGGCAGGCTATTCCAGATTTTAGGTGCATAACAGCAGAAAGCCGCCTCACCACTTCTTTTAAGTTTTGCTCTTGGAATTCTGGAATTCACTCGACTGGGGGAGAGCAGTGCGGTGGTGAGAAAGGAAAAGTGAACTGGAGGAGAGATAACTTTGTTTTGTGCTTGTGTAATGTAATGAATTGTTATTATTATTACACTGAGGTATTGCAGATTAAACACCCTTTATTTGATCCAGGGACTGACTTGTGTGTGTGTTTGGGGGTCCCTGACACCCCTCTGCCCTCACAGCAGCTGTTTTGCTGAAAGCATTTATTGAAGGTGTGAAATTGTGGATATATTATACAAATTGCATACAATTACAACTCAGTACGTAATGACAATACAGTGGAACCTCGGTTCACGACCATAATTCATTCCAATCCTCTGGTCGTAAACCGATTTGGTCGTGAACCGAAGCAATTTCCCCCATAGGATTGTATGAAAATACCATTACAGTAATCCGTCCTCCATCGCGGGGGTTGCATTCCAGAGCCACCCGCGAAATAAGAAAATCCGCGAAGTAGAAACCATATGTTTATATGGTTATTTTTATATTGTCATGCTTGGATCACAGATTTGCGCAGAAACACAGGAGGTTGTAGAGAGACAGGAACGTTATTCAAACACTGCAAACAAACATTTGTCTCTTTTTCAAAAGTTTAAACTGTGCTCCATGACAAGACAGAGATGACAGTTCTCTCTCACAATTAAAAGAATGCAAACATATCTTCCTCTTCAAAGGAGTGCTTGTCAGGAGCACAGAATGTCACATAGATAGAGAAAACAATCTCTAGCAAACAAATCAATAGGGCTGTTTGGCTTTTAAGTATGCGAAGCACCACGGCACAAAGCTGTTGAAGGCGGCAGCTCACACCCCCTCTGTCAGGAGCAGGGGGAGAGAGAGAGAGAGAGATAGAGAGAGACAGTTTGTTTTTCAGTCAAAAATCAATACGTGCCCTTCGAGCATCAGGAAGCAGCGGCACAAAAGATAGCAACGTCAAGATAATCTTTCAGCATTTTTAGACGAGCGTCCGTATAGTCTAGGTGTGCGAACAGCCCCCCTGCTCAATCCCCATACGTCAGGATCAGAGAAAGTCAGCGCAAGAGAGACAGAGAAAAGTAAGCAATCTAGCTTCTCAGCCATCTGCCAATAGCGTCCCTTGTATGAAATCAACTGGGCAAACCAACTGAGGAAGCATGTACCAGAAATTAAAAGACCCATTGTCCACAGAAATCCGCGAACCAGCAAAAAATCTGCGATATATATTTAAATATGCTTACATATAAAATCCGCGATGGTGTGAAGCCGCGAAAGGCGAAGCGCGATATAGCGAGGGATCACTGTAATCCATTCCAGACTGTACGAACTGTATGTAAATATATTTTTTTAAAGATTTTTAAGTACAAATATAGTTAATTACACCATAGAATGCACAGTGTAATAGTAAACTAATGTAAAAACATTGAATAACACTGACACAAACACCCAGGCTCCCTGCTCAGCTGCACGAACAGGCTCGCTCGCTCTCAGCTGCACGTGCCCTCTCTCTCTCTCTCTCTCTCTCTCTCTGTAACATTGCAGCAGTTCGCGCTATAGCCTTGCAACCGATCGCTGTATAAACACTTTTTTTAATGAGTTGTAAGCACAGGGGGAAAAAAAGGAACATTTGAACAAATCTGAACTTTATTTAAAAACCAAACACAAGCAACCAAGAAAGTAACGTTTACAGGAGTTCGCGCTATAGCCTTGCAACAGATCGCTGTATAAACACTTTTTTTTAATGAGTTTTAAGCACAGGGGGAAAAAAAGGAACATTTGAACAAATCTGAACTTTATTTAAAAACCAAACACAAGCAACCAAGAAAGTAACGTTTACAGGAGTTCGCGCTATAGCCTTGCAACCAATCGCTGTATAAACACTTTTTTTTAATGAGTTTTAAGCACAGGGGAAAAAAAGGAACATTTGAAAAAAGAGAAAAGTAACACTGCAACAATTCACAATACGAACCGAAAAATGAACATTTGAAAAATCCGTAATACAAAAACTAACCATAAACCACCAAGAAAACTAACCTTGCATGAGTCAAGGTCTGGCATGAAGTGAGGAGAAAATGGGTGGATAGGAGGTTACAGTTTTGAGGGAGAGTCTGGCTCCGCGATGGAGGGATGTTTTCCTTCAGGTGTTTTCTCTCTTGTGATTTCTGGTGTTTTTAGCTGTTTAGCTGGTGGGAGCAAAAGCCTCGTGTAGCCATTCCAAAAACAAAGTCCTTGTGACCCAACCCGTCGTGTTTGCCCTCCACATCACTGGCAGTCTGGCTTTGTTTAGATTGTGCTGCTTGAAAGCACGAGGGTTCTCAAATTGGTAAATGAGTAAACTGGTAAACAGTTTTTCCACCTCTTCCAGCACGTGAGGCCTCTGCCTGGTTAACGCTGTAAGTCCTTTTGCAACATCAGCTGCTTTAATAGATTCTTTCTGCTTTAGAATAGTCGAAATCGTAGGTTTTGACTTCTTGTACTCAGTGGCAAGATCAGTAACACAACGCCACGTTCATACTTTTCAATAATTTCTTTCTTTACTTCGATTTCAATTTTCCGCAAAACTTTCTTCTCACCACTCTTCACTTGCTTAGAAGCCATGGTTAACTGTAAAAGCACACAAAATACTGTAGAGCACAGAGAGTTCACAGGTAAAGCACGCACGTCTGACTGAGAACAATGAACAGGGAGAGGCTGAACACGTGCTTAAATACAGTAATCGGCACGTATGAACCAGAAGGGAAATGAAATAGAGCACAAAGAGTTCACAGCAAAAGCACGCACGCACGTGCAAGCACACAAGTCTGACTGAGAACTGGGACCCTCTCCAGAGTTTGTTCCTGCCTTGTGCCCTATACTAGCTGGGATAGGCATATGGCACCCCCTCCCCCTCCAGCCCCACAAGTGCAACCCTGATCAGGAGTAAGCAGGTTAGAAAATTACATGACTTTGTAGCATTATTTGGATTAAATATACTTTAGAAAGACTATTATATTTTTTTTCAGAGGCTTGCTTGAACTCAGATTTTTAAGTCTTTTTAAGTCACACAGCTTATCATATATACAGTATGTAATAATTATCTCTCTTTTGCTTATGTGTTGAAGATTGTTTGTTTTGTTGGTTTCTTGCAAACATCATTGACACCTCATTTCACATGTCTACTCAGGTTTCTGTTTCAGAATGGCAGACTTTTGTTGTCAGTCTGTTATTTAAATACAGTGGAACCTCTAGATACGAGTTTAATTCGTTCCAGAACTGAGCTTGTATAGCGAATTTCTCGTATCTAGAACAAACTTCCCCATTGAAAATAATGGAAATCCAGTTAATCCGTTCTGCACCCCAAATATATTAACATAAAAATCAATTTTCCTAACAAATAACACTGATAAATTATATATACTGTAGTCTACCTTTAATAAATAACACTGGTAAATAATATAACTGATTATTAAAAGAATCAAAACAGTTGTCCAAAGTGCAGTAGAGCATTCAATAAATCTTTAAATAAATAATCCTTAAAACAGTTGTGAAGTGGAGGTTTAAAATACACAAGAATAACAATCCTTTAACACGAGGTTAAAACGTCAACAAGAAGCAGTCTTTAAAAACAGATGACAATCCCCGGTGCTTCTTCTCTGTTAGCGTCTCACCTGCTTCTCCCATGCGGGCTCTGCAACAGGCGAGACACTCTTAATGCAGCTGACCTTCTCTACACCGTCCTGCTTCAGCTGTTTGGCTCGCCTGTTCAGCTACACGCGAGCCTGCGCGAGCCTGCACTTGCCTGCCTGCCTGCCTGCCTGCCCTCTCTCTCTCTCTCTCTCTCTCTCTCTCTCTCTCCTCTCTCTCTCTTTTTCTTTTCTTTTACTTTTTCTCCCCCTTAACCGGCTCGCGCTTCTCTATATATGCGGGGAGGACATGGCAGCTGCAGCCCATCAGCCACAGGAACAATCATGGATGTGGGCAGTTTCCCACCTGTGCACTTAAGTGAGAAACGCAGACACCGCAGATCGCGGCTCGCAACGTCTACCACGCCTCCTTGCTAAGCCGCGAGCTATACCCACAGCCTGGCTCGTAGCTCGTTACGCGAACCAATGCTCGTATTTAGAGCTGAATTTTTCGCTCATACTTTCCTCGTATTTTGAATTTCTCGTATACAGAGGTGCTCGTATCTCGAGGTTCCACTGTAATACCAAATTGAGTATGCAGGTGTGGCTTGGAGGATTGTTGGCTATTCTGGTTGGTGCAGGTCATCTACACAGCAGATAGAAATACAGGGCAGTTCCCACTTATATTCCATGGTCTAACCCCTGAAGAGACAGGTTTTTCCATCACATATAATATTCAACATATACATACTGTATACTAACTGTGCTACCTGTCTAAGACTGGCTGAAATCTTACTGATCAATGTAGACTGCAGTATTAACTTTTACAATGCACTATTTATTGGAGTATATTTTGTAATGCATGTTATAATAAAATGCACTGCATTTGTTATTCCAACAGATGGGCACATAACAAACATTTGTAGTAATAAAATGTATTACTACAAATGTTTGTGATGCACCATCTGCTGGAATGAACATAAGGACATAAGAAATTTGGCAAGCAAGAGAAGACCATTCAGTCCATCAAGCCTGGTTGTTTAGCTAATAGCTAAGCTGTCCTAATATCTCATCTTGATTCTTCTTAAAGGTTGTCAAGGTTTCTGGTTCAGCTACATGTCAAAGTAGTTTGATCCAGAATCCCACAACTCTTTGCATAAAGAAGTATATTTTGGCTCCCTCATAAATTCCACTGATGTGATTCACTCTTAAGCCAAAAAATTGTTGCTGAATGTACTTTATCATTGCCTTTTAGAACTTTAAATACCAGGATTAGGTCCCCACACAGCCTCCTCTGCTTGAGATTAAACAGCTTTAATTCTCTGAGTTTGTTAGAGTAGGGCATGTCCTTAAGTCCTGGGACGCAATTGGTTGCCTTCCTCTGCCCAATGTCAAATGCTGTTATGTCATTCTTGTACCTTGGTGACCAGAACTGCACACAATAATCCAGATGCAGTCTTACTAGTGCATTATATAATTTGAGTGTAACATCCCTTAACTTAAACTCAAAAGTTCTTATGATATAACCTAACATTTTATTTGCCTTTTTAATTGCTTCTGCGCATTGCTTAGATAATGAAAATGTTGTGTCAACATATACAACTAATCCTTTTCAGAGGTTGTTTCCTGTATAACAGTGTCTCCCATCTTGTATTTATAACTGATGTTCTTTTTGCTCACATGTAGCACTTTTCTACATTAAACTGCATTTTCCAGGCGTTCGCCAATTTCTGAAGGTAGTCCAGGTCTTTTGAATTCTTTGTGCTGCTTCCTCATAGTCTGCCATCCCTCCAATTCTAGCGTCATCTATGAATTTGACAATTTTAATAGCCATAACAGAATACGTGTCATTAATATAAATCAATTAATGGTCCAAGGGTAGACCTCTGATAGACTCCACTGATGACCTTTCTCCATGTGGGGCATTTTCCACTTATCTGTACTTTTGGTGTCCTGCTGGTTGACCAACTAGAGGTCCAGTTTTGTATGTTACGTCTGATTCCTAAGGCTTCTAGTTTCAGAATTATTCTTTGGTGTGAGACTGTAATAAATGCTTTTTGAAAGTCTAGGTTTATTATGATGTATGCGTTGTTTTTGTCAAATATTCCAGTTTCTTCTTCAAAAATATCTAAAAGATAAGTTTGGCAGGACCTTCCTCTCATAAACCCATGCTGGCTTTATAAATTTATTTCTTTTATTGTAGTTTCCATAATTGTGCATGGCACAGACGTAAAACTAATTAGTCTATAATTACAAGGATCCATTTTGTCTCACTTCTTCAAGATTAGAGTCACATTTGCAACTTTCCAATCCTCTGGTACTTCTCTTTTCTGAAGTGACTGCTGAAATAAGCCACAAAAGAGTTTATAGATGATATCTTTCATTTCTTGCCATACAATTGATAAGAGCCCATGAGGTACAGGGGTTTTATTAGTCATTAACGTATTGAGGGCTTGAAGCACATCTGACTCTTCTGTTTTAAAATCTATGGACTTAGAGTTTGTTTTTATTTCTGCAAGAGGCATTTCACTTGTTTCTTCCTTTATAAATACTTGGGTGAAATATTTATTCAATTCATTTGCTATTTCGATTTCTCCATTCGTGTCCCTAAGGTTTCTTACATACTCTTATTGTGATTTTACTGGAATAGTACTGGAAAAATTGCTTGCTGTATGTGTTAGCTTCTGTAGCAATTTTTATTTTGGTTTCACTTTTGACATTTCTAATGATTCTTTTGATCTCTTGGTGTAGATTGACAAATGTAATGCATATGTCTGCCATATGCCATTTGGAAAGGAATTTGTAAAAACAATAATGTTTGTGATGTGCCATCTGTTGAAATGACAGAGTCATAGCAACTAGACAGACACACAGACACTTAACCTTTTATTAAGGGTATTTATATACAGAGAGAGAGAGAAATTGATGGGTCATGGCACTTCATTGTTGATTAAAAGGATATTTGGAAAATTACTAAAAAATGTTTCTTCCAGATATTCACGTTTGAACGTTTTTCAAAAATTAAATAAAAACTTTGCCACAAGTGTTAATAAGTAACATGGTGACTTGTGTGGCTGCTTCACAGATCTGGCGTTATGAGGTGAAATCAGGTTCCTCATTGTTCTCTCTGTGTATTCTGCCTGTATGAATTTTCTTCCTGTGTTTTCTACAAGATTCCTAAAACCTGGAGTCTCTAAATAAAACCCTAGTGTGGATGGCCTTGCCTGTGCCCAGCCCTGCCAAGGTACTGTAGGTTCTGTTGAATTAAGCTGGTTTTGGACTTACTGATTCTGTTTCTTTTTCTTTAGTGATGTGTTGTCAGAAAAACGACCAAAAGACATCGAGAAGGTTTGGGGCAGCCACCCATTTAATGTTTTACGACTGATAAATCGATCAAAAAACAGAGACATGCTCATTCAACCGAGTCCAAAACAGAACTGAACTCCAGGAAGCAAGATGACAGCTTTAAAGGCCAGTAGCAGAAGTGATGTCATCAAAACCGGAACCAGAAGTGACGTCAGTGGCTGCCCCAGAGCCGGGTGGGATTTCCCTAGAATGGTCTGCAAAAGATCGAGAGGGAAAATTAGTGCACTCCACCACCCCCTGGTCTGGCATGGAACTACCTGTATGTAAGCCCTTTAGCTGTCTCCTAAACACACGTGTGTGACAGTGTCTAGTTATTTTCATCAGATTAAATACAAAAAATTGTCATTATTGAATATGCACGCACACAGAGCACCATCATTCAAATTGATATCAGCTACTGAAGGCGAACACTAAGATGTACAGAGCCTAATAGTTTAGAATAGCACATTAATCCCAGATTCTTACATTTCCCTATTCTTCCATTTCAGTTGGGAATCACAGCTGTCAGACTAGTTTTAATTGCAAGCTAACAACTCATTCAGCAGGTTGCAATAGATAACAACAGCCTTGCTGATCCCAGTGGGCACATTTTTTTCTTTTTAAACTTGGTCTTGTTTTGTTTGCCTAATACCTGCTGCTGTTATCAAAATGTGACAATACCAGCCTGCTGACAGAAAATTGTACTATTTTTTCGTATTGACATTTGCCATGGTGATTGCTGCTGACTTTTGATTTTTATCAAGGGCTTTGGATTTCTGTGTTATATTGTAAGCAGTAGAGTTCCAATGGGTCAAAGGTAAAGCATGACTTGATATTAATTTAATAAATGCTTCTCAAATGAAAATGTTGGGTTATCATTTTTAACCCAGTCCACAACCACTCAGACTAAGAATGATGGCTCCACTTGTACACTCTTGCATATTTTCTACAATACTTTACACATACTCTCACTGAAGAACAGCAACACAGTTATGCCAAATGAATGAAAGCCAACTCAGCTTTTTCTAGCTAAAATATAATCTGACTTTCCCTAAAGCTAATATGAGCTTTTCATTATATGTTTTAAACAGCTAATACATTATCTAGTTTTGCATCTTGCGATTCATGTGCACATGCATATTTAAGCTCATGAATTCTTCACAGCAGGTGCTCAATTTTCATACATTTTACTTCCCACACTCATATCATTTACTTAAATGGAGGTGTACATAAAAAACAAGCTGTCTCCTTTCATGGTTTGACCTGGATTCTGTTCATGGTTTCCCATTTTTTTTCTTGGTCTTGCCTACTTTAAACTGAAATACAGCTCATTATGATGATTTGTTTATGCTGAATTCTTTTAACGCTTAGACCTTCCACTCTAGTCCCTGTTGGGGTGGGTGTAATGTTAATTAATTAAAATTCAGTTTCTTAGAGGGTAGGGCATGAAATAATACAGTCAGTGTAATGAAATTGCTCAGGCCTTTGGCTTGTGGTCTCAGTGTTTTAAACAAGCGTCTTTCTTGCTTTATTAAGAATTGGAGCTATTGCATTATTGCATGTTGTTTTCTTTAGATGCCAATATGCTGTTTATGGCATCTATGTCAATGTCTTCCACCGCTAGCCATTTGATTTGGGCATATTGTGGCAGATGTCTCATCATGGCACTTCTGTTTAGGAGGGCTATATAAGTCATGAGATGCCTACATTTTATTCATTTAAAGTAAAGACTTGAAAAGTGATTTTATACTTAAAACACATAGAGACCTTTACTTTAGCATTCTTTTCTGTGTCTTATTCTGATTTTTGTTTTGCCATTGCCAGTTTGATGACTCTTCAATGACATTTTGTTACTGACTTTTACTTCATGAGCTTTTCTTAAGATTATTCCTTGAACTAGTTTGCATCTCTCTGCTTCACCTAACCACTGTAGATTATTTGTTTCAAAATGACCAATGCATAAGCCTTGCAGATAGTTTGATTGAAACCAATTACAAGAATTAGAGATCATTTATTTCAAAATAACAGTAATGGCCTTTTATAGTTTTGCTGTTCTTTTGGATTTCTTCATTGTCAGAAATTACTTTCTGGATTTTGAAAGTATGCTTATTTTTCACAATGAAGTTTTTGAGTTTAGTCTTATAATTTGACTCATGGTTGTGATCTAGCTTTGAAGAGTGGTTTTCATATATGGAATGATGTGGTTTGTGCAGCTTCTATAACAGATGTTAATTTCACACATTTTAAATATTTTTTTAGATGAATTACTATTCACATTTTCATATTCTTATTTTAGTAATTTACTGCATTTCATATTTATTCTTTATGTGGTTAATCCATTTACAACCTGGGAGGGTATTATACATTTTTAAATCTTTTTTTTTTCTTCTGGCTAATTTGGTATTCATTCTTGTTAGTGACAAAAATTTGAATTAAATTACCTGAAATAGTTTTTTATTGCTCTCAACTAAGGTAAGGTTAAGTATGTTAATCAAAAGACAGCTAAATTGCTTATTTTGGTTTTGATTTTATTAACTCCAACCTTTCATATGGTCACAGGGTTTCAGCATGTTGCATGCAGTGGAGCAAAAGATATTTTTCCTTTATTTTTGGCCGGAACATTTATTTACGTTTTTGTCTCCACGGACTCACTTGTACCTGGTTCACATATAATGTATTAAGACATATGTGGAGGTGATTAAATAATTTATATTAAAATATTCATGATAGTTGATTCTCAATGTCAGTGGTTTCCATGTGTGCTTTGTTAGCTATTTTTATGTCGATGTACCCTGTAGTATCACATAGAAGGCTCTACAAGAGTACAGGGTTTCAAAGGATCACAGGGTGTCAATCACTCCCTACATTTGAGGACAGGTAGTCATGTTGGTATCCTTGGCATTAAATGAGTCAGTTCACTGGGGACATTGGACTCCACTTGTCTCTTCTCATTTTTATTACCTTATGGGCAGGTTTTGTGGAAGTTAAATACAAATAACTAATGATAACAACATTCATATCATTATCACTTTGTACTGTTTGTGATCTTTTATTCTATCTGTAGAGTAACCAACTGTTGAAAGGTCTTTCTGCTAAAACAGGAAAGTGTCTTCTTGTGATTTTTTTAAAGGTCAGACTCTATTATTTAGAGTTATTATTAAGTACTGGTAAACAAGAGGAGTTTTATATGGGATCAGCATTTAGCTATTTTGTCCTACTGAGATGAGCAAATAGTCACACAAGCTGAGGTGTGTATCTCCCAAATGTCTGGGTATATACTGTAAGTTAATTGTGTTCCAAAATGGTTTGGAAAGGTCACATAAATGAATGCTACTGCCCCCTTGCTACAAGTATTAGTAAATGACCTCCATCTATTAATTAACATCGTGGCCTAATTTTCTTCCACAATTGTCAAGTTATATTTGAGATTCAGAGTGTTGTCCTCTTGCCCTCATGAGACTGTGATCTGTGAAATGCAGTTGCATGTGGAGGTGCAGCTGAATGTGATGTGATGGGTGATAATTAGCACCTCAAACTCTCATGTTATGGTACTCACCTAGAAAGGAATGGCTTGTTCCTTACTGTTGTGTCAAGTTGAGTAGCTGAAGTACCTTAGAATCATGTTCACAAGTGAAGATAGAGGAGATGAATAAATTGATGCATCTGCAATATTTATTGTTGTATCAGACCATTGTGCTGAAGTACATTTCTTGGATAAAATTTTGGAATAAGCAGTAAGTATGCATCATGTTGCATGCTCTGTGTAACTACTGAACAAATGAGATTAAGGGTACAAGGCAAAAATGTGGTTACTGAACAGGATTTCTTGGCTCATTCTTTGTGGTAAGGTCAGATACTCAACAATTCAAGAAAGCCTGAGTGAAATCAGTGCTTCTTCATATTGAAAGGAGCCAGTAAAGGTATTTTGAGTTTGTGGCTTGGATGGTAGCCAGATCCTTTCTGAAGAGTGTGCAATGAGTATAATTGTATGGGAGAAGCTGTAAGGGCAGAATCTGGACACACACTTGGGGGGATTAGATCTCTTAACAAGTTAGGGAACCTCTAAGAATTTCTCCAGATGAGCTGGGAAAAGCTGTTATGATGACCAGGAGCTTCATGTATAAATGGTATATACACGCAAAAATGTTGCATTCGCCCGTTTCTTTGCACACTTTGAGATGTTTAAAAACTAAACTTGCCATAAAGCCACACACATTTTCACAGTAGCCCCCTACCATGCGTATGCACATTTCTGCTCAGTTTTGTATACTGCAAAGCAGTACTATTGTTTCTGTATCATTTACTGTTCTTTTTCTTGTTTGCATCAATGATACAGGATTTATCACGTACATCTAAATTAATTGCATATTGTTCACAAATTTAATTCACTTGATTGTAATCATTCTTTAACAATATAATGAGGCATGGAATGGCCAAACTATTCAACCTACCATAGCTGCTTTACCGTTGTTAGAAAACATCACAAATGGAAGAATTAGAAGAGTGTATTTATAGATGATGATGATGACTGGCTTCTAAGTCCCTTTGGAGCTGTGTGCTGAACTGGCTCCAGCTTGGCAAAGGCAGACTTTGAGGAATTGTGCTGTACCTGCTCCTTTGCAAGTTCTGTACACTCTAGAGTTTTTAACTTGCTGACCGATTGGGTAATTCACAAACATAATAATAATAATAGTTCATTACATTTATATAGCACTTTTCTCAGTACTCAAAGCACTATCCACACAGGGAGGAACTGGGACGCGAACCCACAATCTTCTTACTGCAAAGCAGCAGCACTACCATTGCGCCACCTGTGAGGACAACATCACTGAGTCACACCATGCCTGCTGTATGGGATGATATTATCTTCTTGTCATCCAGATATATAAGATTTGCTTACACTGTGGTTGAATTGCGAAACATCAAATTCACAATTCACAGCTACGTCCGGTTTTCCAAATGTAATCAGAGCGATCAGCTGCACACACATTGCAACAGCGCTGGACAAGTTGCATCAGCCACTGATGAATCACCAAAAGAATGAGCTGCCATTACATCATATATTGCTGGGGAAACAGCAGCTCTGTGCAGTCACAGGTGCTTTTTCCAACTAGTGTGGCAAAAGGAAAGCAGTTCTTTTAAAGATAGAGAGTTACTGTACCTCAAAGACCCAGATAAAGAGAAGAGAATCGATATGTTGTGTCGCTCAGTGCCGATGCTACATTATAAAGGTGCCTTCAGAGAATGAATTTGCTTATGTAAATAGAACGCCTTTCCACTCTATTAATGTGCTACTCTATAGTCCAAAGAAAGTATGTCACAGCTTGCCCGTACCTGAAGAGATGTGGCATGATGAACCTGACCCTGACCCACCAAATGATCAGCCAAACTGGACAGTATTACAACTTCGCTTGAATGTAATTAGCAGATGCAGCATTTATTTTTTAACCAATTCATGTACAATAAATTGTGGTCAATATCACGTAGTACAGCCCTTATATTCCTCATTTCATTGGCCTCATCTCTTACAGCATCCACTATTGCATTTGGTGACTCCAGAACAGCATCCATCAGCACACAGCCAGATGGTCGCCCAGTGATTTCCGAGGCAGAGGTGTGTGTGTAACCAACGTCTGAAGATGTGCTGGGCACAACAGCACCATAATCGCATGGAGTAACGTCATCAGCACAGGGGTCAGTGTTTGTAATATTGTGTGAAACAGAATAAACAGATGGTGGATTTGACTCGCCTTTTCACGTTGACTTTGATATCTGACTGCTTCTTTTTATTATAAAATTTCTGAAATTTTGAGTGTCTGTGCCATGCTGTGTCACTCCATAACTTCGTTTTCTTGCTTATACCACTGCTTAAGCCAACAAATAGTACATTTTTCTTTGCCTCCACTCCACATTCGCTGAAATTCTTTTTTATATGTGATCTTGCCATTCCTTTTTTTTAACAAAACACCGAACAGAACATAATATTTATATTGATTTGCATATTAAAATATGCGAAATTCTGGGAGGAGTCGGGGTGGGGCTGTAGGTGCGTGCACGTGTGCTAAATTTCATGCTCATTGGGATTTATAAAGAGAAAGTGTGTGGAACTTGCTGTACACACAGTTTTACACATCTGGATTTTTTTGTGCGTACACACATTGCTGTTTTTGTCCGTACATAATGTTTTAGTGTGAATTTAACGCTATGTTAAATGTTGCGCACTCCTATTTCCGTGCTCAAATCGCAATGTATAAAACTTATACTTGGCATAATGCCACGCACATTTTCAAGCTAGCTCAAACCCTGGCGTACATAGGCTTGGTTTTGCAAACTGGCAGCACCCAGCATCAAAGCAGTGCTTTTGTTCCAGTGTGGTTTCCATTTCTTTTTTAGATCCACATCCCTGATGCGGCTTTATCATATACACTGAAATATTAGTTTAAGGCATCTGATTGTAATTAACCTGTAACAATATAATGGTCCATGGAATTGCCGAACTATTCTAAACACCATAGTTGCTTTAGCGTTGTTACTCTCACTGTACCTTCTTCTTCTTCTTTCAGCTGCTCCTATTAGGGGTTGCCACAGCGGATTATCTTTTTCCATATTTCTCTCACTGCACCACTGAATCACAGATCCTCAGCAGCTGATTGGAAAGCGAATTATTGGTATACAGCATTTAGCACATGCTGCCTCAGCCATGCTGCCTATTTGAACTGCCCCTATACGGCAAAAGCTTCAGAGCCTTTCCTGTACAGACTTCGCAGTTCAGAAACAGTTTCATCCCATGAACTATAAACGCACTTAATCAGTCCATCAAGTGCTCCTTGTAGAACTGTTTGTACTTACAAGAACAATTACCTCATTGTAAACTTGCAATACAGTTATAATACTACACATCCTGCACCACTTTATAAGGTGTGTATTTACATATGATGATGATATCATTTTCAAGATGAAATGCAGCAAAATATGTTTATTACATTATACAGATAAAATGTTAACATCATTTAAATAATCTGCATTTTTAATAATTAAACATGTAAGGACACGGTGTCACAGCACTAGCAAGGAGCTGGCGCCCCGTTCAGGGATTGTTCCTGCCTCATGCTGTATTCTTGCTGGGGCTGGCACGGCACCTGAAGGATAGATGGACAGAATTATTAAACATGTACTACGAAGATATTTCAATGTTCCTTAAAAGTTTTGAAGAATCGGCGTTCTAAGCTTACAGATGGCTTAACGTCTATTACAGAGATGATTGTGTGGCGATTGGGTACTTGGAGAAAGAAAAGGAAGGACAGGAATTGGGGGTTAGTACGTTTGAAAGAGACAGTATTGCTGCAATAAATTATTTCATTGAAGGTCGCGCACAGAGCAGCAAGCACCTTGCAGGAGGCAGGAACAATCTCTAGACAGGGCGGCAGTTCATCACTATCACTGTGCCACCGTGTTCACATGTTTAATAGCATGCTTTAACTCCTATCATCATGAAAATGATATCAAGTATACATCTCAGTATTTAAATTATTCAAAGAGCTGTAATATCATGAATGTAATGGATTCTGTGTCCTGTCTGAGGAAGAGAAAGCCCGTTTAAGAAGCATGTAGTGATTCACACACATACAGTACATAGAAGAACACATACAAAACAAAGTATTTAGCGTGCTACTTTAGTTACGATGGGATCTGAGAAACTAGTAAATTAAACGATTTTAAGATGAAGTTTATGATATCCTACTTTAATGACAAAATCCATCCATCCATCCATTTTCCAACCCGCTGAATCCGAACACAGGGTCACGGGTGTCTGCTGGAGCCAATCCCAGCCAACACAGGGCACAAGGCAGGAACCAATCCCGGGCAGGGTGCCAACCCACCACAGTAATGACAAAATAAACTATGTAATTAAAGTGGAAATTTCAAGATTAAAGTTGACATTTCAAGCTTTTTTCTCAATGTGTCCCTATTTTTTTTTCTTTTCTCTGTACCCTAACAAGCTTTCATATGACACTCAGACAGTGGGCTACAACTCGACTTTTCATGGCGACTTTGATATCTGACAACTTCATTTTTATTTCGGGTACTGTGCGACTTTGTGAACTTGAGCTTTCGAGTTTCTCCGACATTCTATGTTACTCGACCAACTTTCTTTTCTTGTTTATACCACTGTTTAAACCAACAAATAGTACGTTTTTCCTTGCCTCCACTTGGTATTCACTGAAATTCTTCTATTTTCCCCCATGCTTTTGCCATTGCCTTTTCACAGAATGCTGAGCTTAAGGGGTTATTTATATTGATTTGCATATTCAAAGAAGCGTAATTCCGGGAGGAGTTGGGGAATAGTAGCAGGTGCGTGCACGTGCATTACTTTTCACGATGTCCGGGATTTATGTAGCGGAATAACGTGGAAGTTGGTGTTCGCACAGATTTATGCATCTGGATTTTTTGTGCATACGCATATTTCCGCTTTTGTCCATACGCCATGTTTTAGTGTGAATTCTACGCACGGCGTTATGCATGAGGCCCCTGGTCTGTCAAGCTTGGCATGTTTCTTTTACAGGGAGACACGGAGTGAAAATTATTAAATATATGCATTTTTAGTGCTGGGATGACACTTTTGCATGCTATATTAACCCAGAACAAAATGGCTGCAAAACACATTCTTCCTAAAAACAAGTGATTTAGTTAAACAAATGGCATACAAACATGAGGTGATTATAAGGTAAATTTAAAATTAAAACCAAATAAACTTAAACTATAGTTCAACAATTAAATAAAAGACAGATGCCAGACTCCAATTAAGTTAATCTGTTTCAAACTACTTTATTTTCCTGTCTGTTTAAACAGATCTGTGCTGCATTATGTACTTAATCATTTGAAATGTTTGCATTTACATTTTATTTGAGAACTTGTCACAGCACATTGCACCGACACCCCGTGAAGTACACTATATAAAAATAAAATGAATTGAATTGAAGCAAATCCAAGATTTCATACCACACAGGGCACTGGTATGATTTACCTTACACCTAAAAAATGTGATTTTTTTTTTTTTGCATATATTTAACTGTGTGGTCAGTTTGATTTGTTCACTGACATTCTGCAACCCTTTTAAACCTGTTTGTATTCATATATGCAATATATATTGTTGCGGATGGCCAGATGTCAGCTAGATGGAAGGACTAGGGAAGAGAGTGTGTTCAGGGCATTATGTCTCCTGGAACACTAGAGGGAAGCCCCCCGGGTTGCTGTGGCACCACGGATTACCACAAAGCATGTTGGGGTCAGAGTTTTCTGCAGTCCTTTTGGGTCCTGTGGGTGCCACCAGGGAGAGCCCTGTTATGTCGGGGTTCCGCCATACCTGGAAGTAATCCAGACATCCCTAACGAGCTACCTGGAGTACTCCCAGGTGCAGCTTAGAAGGAATCTGCCTGCCTTCATTTCGGAAACCTGAGTTGGGAGGGAAAGAAACAAAAGCTTGCCGTAGGAGGAGGAGTAGAGGCGAACGAAAGAGAGACAAAGAACGAGAGAAAGGAAGAAGACAAAGACAGTTCTGTGTTTATTTGTGCTTTATTGTACTGTGCTGCTTGTTGGAATGGTTAGGGAAGCCTTTCCCACTAGATAAATGTGTGTTGTGCTTGGTACTTGTGCCTGGTGTCTGTCTATGTGTGCTTGTCTGTCTGTGTGACCCCTGTGGGCCACAATATATATATATAGGAGCAGGGTCAGGGCAGGAGTGATGCCATTCTTATTCCAGTTGATGTTCCTCCATTCTGGAGAGGGAAATAGAAACTGTGTTAATAAGTTTTACACCCCTTTAGTATAGCCCTATGTAAGCATCAGAGCATCTGGCTTAAAGATTCATCAGTCCTACATTTGTGGCAGTATATATAGAAATATTATAAGGGAATTTTTTGGTAAAGGGGTATAATTTGCCAACTGAGGCAACTCAAATGCTACTATTTTGCACTGGAGGGGTAATTTGACTTTGATGTCAATGTCAATTTATTTATTTAGCACATTTAAAACAACATAGGAATGCTAGGGCTTCATTATTAGTGTTTACGTAGTAATATAATTTTGGGTATAAAAGAGTCCAAGAACAAAAGTGTTTTTTTTTTTTTGCTACAAGATAGTTCCCATTGCTATATTCAAAGGAATGTTTAATTCTTTTTGTAAATTCAAAACCAATTGGCTCGCCATCAATAGCCTGTATCTTAGAACAGAAAAGTTAGCCAGGAGAGAGGGTGAATTATTTTGTTGAATATAGGAGAAACTTACAAGATTCTCTGCTCCACCTGAAACATTAACACTTCAGAAAATTATAACTTTTTCGAAAATGACAGGCACAACCATACTAATGAATCACTGGAGAGAAAAGCAACCACTTGTCCAATCCACTCTTACTTTACATCCTAAATCACTTTTCTGTACATTGAATATGAAAATATCCAGAACATCTATAAGAAAAGCATAGGCTCACTTAAACGCATTATGATATTATTTTTCTTTTTCTTTTTTTTCTAACAACTTTAATTTTTTTGTAAGTTAGGCTTAACTTGAGTAAAATTAACAATTTTATTTTATGTATTGATTTTTTTTTGTAGCAAGCAGTATGATAAGATATAGAGGAGACAGTAAAATCAATATTAGAGTACATTACAGGGCAAGATTGAGTTGGAAATTACAGTCTCAGATTAAGATCAAGGTGGACTTTATTATCCCTGAATGGTAAATCAAATTGCTTGTGTTAGTTACAATAGTAAAAAAATATCAGACAGAAGCAAGAGAAGGTATACAATAACATTAAAAGGAATACATTCAATTAAATGCAGTAGAGAAGTTACAATCATTCAGACATAATCTGAGAATTATAACTAAAGAAGCTTCACTGAGAGACATTTACAGAGATAGGTGGATACTACAAAGCTAAAGAATCTTGCACAGCATGACTTTGAAATGACAAGAATTCTAACATCAGATTTCAAGTATCTCTCTTTTATGTTGGTGTTATACATATGTAACTGATATTCTGAATGTTTTATTTTAGGGAGGAATATTCAAATTTGTCTGCAAATTAAAATTAGCAAAAAATTAAAATTCATGCTGTTAAAATGGTACTTACAAAACCTAAAGGTTAATGTGGTTGTGATATTTGTTTTGTGTGCGTTAACATCACTTACAAAAGAACTGCAATCAAAAAATAATAATAACCTAAACTAAAATTACAGCATGAGAGACGAATAAGTATATTCAGGTTCAGGAAATGTTTACAAGATGATAGAAAATCAGACTTAATCCACTCTATTCATGGGAATCCCTGTTGTAAAACTGAGGCTAATAGTTGAATAGATATATAGAACTGCCAGAGTGTAATCCAACTGTGCCAATATAAAGATGTCAGCCTTTGATTTTGTAACTGTAAAAGTGCTCTCCAATTCCCAATGTTCTCATGAGGAAGTCTATGGGTCTACAGATACAGCTCACTGGGCTAACACTCCCTATTGGAATGGACTAGGAATAATTACTGAACACAAGCAATCCAGGGTTCAGATGGTGGAAGGGAATGTGAGCAAAGCTACTGTCCTGAACTAGTTTTTAAAAGATTTTTCTTCCTACCTGCACCTTCTTCCAATGGTCAGTCACTCCCACACCGTACTGTATCAACAGCTCCTTGTTTCAACTTCAACTGGTATGGCCAATGATGAGTCCATCTCAGAGGAGCACTTAAGGCCTGTGCTGCCCCACTTTGTGTTATCCTATGCTACTTGTTGTGTCTGCCACTAAGGCTCCAGAAAGTGACACTACTGTGGCAATTTATCTTTGCAAAGCCTCACTTTTATCTTTAGCCCAATTTTTTTTGTGTTTATTGAAGTTCGTTGTTGTTGTTATTGTTGTAGTTTGCTATAATATTTCTTGAAGTTCTATAAAAAGTTACATTTCCTCCTTGGGACAAACTAATATCTATCTAATACTCTCAGGGCATGCTGGAACCCGTAGTCCTGTGAGGCAGCCCTGTTTGGGTGCTGTGGGGGCCACCAGAGTGAACTGATGGGATTCACAATCCCTAATTTTTGGAACTTCCGATTGACCCGGAAGTACTTCCATCAGGTTATACCCTAGCATCAGAAGTACTCCTGGGTCCAAGGTAAAAGAGACTTCTCAACCTCATCTAGGCAAGATGGAGTGGGGTGAGAGGGCTAACTTTGTTTTCATGTTCTTCTTCCTTCACAGTGCAGAGAAACTGCCCACGAAGGGCACCTAGCCCCATCCCTTCCGGTCCGACCTCCATAAAACCTGGACGTCCCAGAAGAAGATGTCTTTTGAAGAGACCAGAGCTAGCTGCAGGATAGAGCACCATGTCATATTGAGCAACTGCGACAAAGAATCAAGTATACGGGTGGCTGCCCCTTTTTCATGTGTCAAGGCTATTCATTTCACACTATCTATCTATCTATCTATCTATCTATCTATCTATCTATCTATCTATCTATCTATCTATCTATCTATCTATCTATCTATCTATCTATCTATCTATCTATCTATCTATTCCACACAATTTGTATCACATACTAGGGACAAATAAGATGAGCTCCTTAATTGCTGACTTTGTTCTAAAATCAATTCCAGTTATCTATTACACACTCTGCTTTTCCTGCCCAGACCCCATTTTTACTTATGCCTCTTACTGTTATTTCTCCCTTCATAATATAGGTCTCTAACCTGGAGGTATAATCACTTTATGATAGCTGATGGTGATGCTAAAGAAGAAAGAACTTCATTACAAGTAATGTCAACCATGGATAGATGTCTACTTTAAAATGAAGGTAAGAATGATGTCTGTGATGTTAGCTGGACTAATACACGTTATTAATGTAATGAGCTAAACGATCATATTAATTTGGTAAAATATGTATTTGCAGTACATTTAATTATGAAACATTTTATAAACTTAGAAAAGCAACTTGTCTGTTCTGCATTTGGTGTCTTTATCAGGCACCAAAGCACACATTGCAGTTAAGATTAAATATTCCTGTCTGCTATTTTTTTCTATGTCAGTTTAGTAACCTTAGGGATGTACAGTACATGTCATTTTCTCAATAGAGCAGTAAGTGTATTAATAGGCTAGCCATATATTTTGATTTTATTAAAGAATTGAAATTCAGGGAAGGACTGAACGTTGTTAACACTGCCTCTGTGCAGCTGTGACTTATATGCATTTCTTCCAAGATGCTCTATTCATCTAGGCCTTCTGAAGAAGAGTTTGAACATCTGTCAAGTGTAAAAAATCCAAAAGAATAGTAAGCGGAAGATATTTTACTTATGTTGTCATTATTTATCAGAATTTCAATGTCTCTTTAAAGGACAAGAGTACTACTAGAGATTCAAAAGAGTCAAGCATATTTTTTTTAAAGTGTCTTCATTTTCCCCCAAATAGTTTACCACCCTTGCATTTATATCTTATAAACAGCATTCAGTGATCTTGTAAAGACAACCTTGGCAAAATATTTTTCTTTTGATGAGTGAATGGTGTTTCTACTACTAAAAGGAAGTAAACATTTATAAAACGACACCTGCCAGGGAACATAAGGCACTTAGGCAAAGTTACAAGTGTAAAAGTATTTTACCTAAAGTTCCAGAAGTGAGTGTCAATCCATTTGTAACAGTAATATTAACTTCAAGTTTAGAGTAGTGGCAAGTATTTATTCAGGGACCACTATGTATCAGTGTGAGAGATTGTTTGAAACTACAATGGAAAAGGTAAACCATCATCGTTCATATAGTAATTTTCTTAGTGATGACAATCTTTTTGGAAGTTTCTAGCAATATGTACCTGAACCCAGAATAACACTACTGAGACCAAAGTAATCATAAAAGTTATGTTAATTCAACAGCAATGACAAGTACACAGGAGTAAAGCCCACTACAACAAAACAAAATAATTATGGTTAGTTCCCCCCTGGGGCCTATCTAAAAAGTTGCAACCTCTGGGAGTCCTAAAAACAAAAATACCCACTAGTGGGGGAAATCCTGTCAAAAACTCCCTGGCTACTGTACATACAAAAAGGGGGCACATAGAATCTTTATTAAATAAATGATTTATTCACAAAAATGCTCTTCAATAACAAAGAAGCTCCATTGAGAATAAAGGCAGTAGGATTTTCCCAAATAATAAGTCAATCCAATGCAAGCAAAACCCCAATACAGAAAGCCAAAACAAAGTCAAAAACAGCATGAAGGCAACATCTGAAAAATCACAATAAATGTAGAAGATCCCAATAACTCGCCACTCCCTTGTGCTTTCAAATGAACTGCCAGGAGACTGTGGGAGACTTAGCCTTTTTATAGGGCAGAGAGCATTGTTTGGAGTCCCTCCCTCTTGGGGGACCACACAGAAAACGTTAGGGACGTAACACAGGCAAAGACAATACAGCAGAGAATTAACATAAGTAACATTAACATAAATAAATGGCTCAACCAAGAACAACAAAGACATAAAACAAAACTCTTGCCAGTACTCCAACCCTGAATTCAAGGTTTCCTCACCTGTAATAAGAAGGCACTGTCTAGAGTAGTTACACCACTGCATTATCGGGTGGGTTTGCCGCCATGGGCTCAATATATACAACAGGCAGGGCAAACAAGTAAGAAAACTATGACTATATGTTACTAAATTAACATAATACAAAACTTAAAAAATAACTAATAAACAGCACCATATTAAATAAAAAATATATACAGAACAAAACCAAAACCAGAATTAATATCATAACACACAAAATAATATTTAAATAGCAACAAAATAAGATTAAATAAACAAAAAGATAAGCTTGAACCAGGTGAAAGACCCTGGCTGATGCATAAAAGAAACACACAACAGACTTGCTTTCCCTAAGTTAGAACAGGAATGTTTTGTTTTTGTTTTGATCCTTTAATCCCCACTGTTCTTTCATTATTTTGTGCTCTCTAAAATAGTAGTCTTTGAGATTGCCTAACCCTGACATCTCTTTCAGAACAGCTAAACAAGGGCCTCTAGCAGTAAACTGTCATTACCTTCACACACAGAAATCTAAACACTGATGAAATATTACTGTATTCTTCTGTAACTAGGGGGCTTCGCCCCCTGCTCGCTTCGCTCGCCAACTCCCCATGCCTGCTTTGCTTCTGCAGTTTCAGATGCGCGTTGTAGGCGCCAATGTTCATTGTATTTGTCCATGCTGGCGCGTTTATGTAGCTCCGTTAGTCAAGCTGTTTGGTTCTGGAGCCGAGACAGTTTTGCTTCCGCGGCTTTAGACGCGCGTAGTAGGCACCCACGTTTATTTTCTTTATCCATGCGGGCTCGTGTTTGTAGCTCCGTTAGTCGAGCTGGTTTGTACAATCCCAAGCAGCACATTATTCCTAACTTCACTCCGCAGTAGTGCCACACACAATATGGCGGTGACGCCTGCGCCTTCACTCCACAGTAGTGCCACGCACAATATGGCAGTGACGCCTGCGCCTTCCGTACTATGTTGGGTTTCACTATGCTGTGTAGGTGCCTTTGCCTTTCGTACTTTCCCACGCCTTCCGTTTGAATCTGGGCTGCAGCACAGAATCCTCTTCTTTGTGTGTCCGTGTCGGTAGTCGTTAGCTATGGGCGCGTTGTTGCTTCATTTCTCATTCACGTCAAGAGCTCTGTCGTTTTCGAGCGGTGACTCCTTCGTGCGCGGTGGATCACACTTTGCTGGCGGTTTATGAGACGCGCGCTGTCGGCGCCTGCGCACAATGTCTCCTGCGTCCATCGCCGTGTACCTGGGTCCGTGCCTTCCGGTTTCCCATTCTTGGTTAGTAATATGGATTATTTAATTAGTAAGACAGTGAGGGAAAAAAAGAAATGATATCATAAGGCAAGGTTCCTCTATCATAAGACACTGTACGATACAGTAAATGGTATGAAAATGAAAAAATTAAATGGTACGAAAAGTTCTGTATTCTTTTCTTCCTATGTGGGCATAGATGTCAGCCTATAAGATATACTAGTAATTGTGGTGGTGCTCCCTCATGCTCCAGAAGTCATCTGTAGGAATTAATTAACAATTTTACTAGTCTCCACACAACAAATTCAATCATAACCCTACCATCCCTTTACATCAGTCATTTTATCACCTTTCCAGGACTTAAAGTCTCTGTCTATTACAAGCCAACTGACTTACACAGTTGTGTTCTTAACATCTCCTACTGTCCCCGACACACTAAAAATTTTTCACCTCTTTCACAGTTGCTACTGTCTCTTCAGAGATGAGGCTGACCTCTGTAATGAAGCACTCAGAAGGATGAGTTTTTTCAATGATAGAAGACACCCCTCTCATGTTGTGGACAGGACTCTCAATCAAGCCAGGAGGGAACCTCATTTTTATGACAGAATCATTTATTTAATCTTTGCAGTCTTTTTTTAGAGATCAATTACTCAAGTTTTCTGTGCCATTGAATTAAATACCGATGTTAGTTTATTGATATAGCACTTACTTTTGTTGGTATCTGTCTTGTTTTTGCCGCCATTTTGAATTAATCATGATTGCAGTTATTTTGTCTTCATGTCATTAGGGCAATTCCTGCATTGTAAGGACATGCACTCAGAGGTCATGACCTTTGGCTAATAATGTAATGGATTTAAAAGGTCATCCTTGGGATAACTTCCCTATTCAGGTTTGTGCATTCAAAACCCCTTTTTGCTTACAAAAATTTTCTTATTCTGAAGTTCTTTTTGGTTTCTAACTCATTCCTGAACTGTCTGACTTCTATTTAGTCTCTCAATTTGAATTTGGTAATAGTGCAACTTGTTTTCCAGTTTTGAATTGAAATAGTTTTGAATTATTTTTGATCTTAAAACTCAAAAAACCTTTCTACTACTTCAGTAGTATAATACTCATATTATCTACGGCAAGAGAAACCCTAGTAATGAAACACATGTCCTGCAGGTCCTTCCATTCCACCCTAACACTTTATCCTTGTCACAGGCCATTCAACAAAAAAACTTTCTTCATCTCCTTATTTTCCACAACTCACTTCACAGAAGAGAAACCAGTTCCCCACCAGGTACTTTGAGCTGTAACAGGAGCCACTGTGTCACTGGAAAATATAGCCTCATACCTGGGGGGTATTTTTCGTATGTGGATTAGTCGTTTAGCCGGATGTAATTGTTGACGATTTGGCCTGATCCTGGATCTGTCGGTTTTTCGAAACTCTTGCTGGAAGTGTTGTCATAGCAACACATCCTAATCCTCAAACCTGCTTGGAGCAGGTTTGTTCTCCGTAAACAAAGATTAGTTTACACACATAATCAGTGATGGTGCGTGGAAGTTATCCAGTCATGGCTTTGCCATTCATGAATGAGTGACCGATTGATATTGGTGCGCAAATTATTCGAAAAGAATTTCATATAGAGAGGGTTTTGCGCGATCGACAAGATCCTTTATTGCTCCTGGAGGCAATTCTTTTCGAAAGATACCGCTTTAGTCGAGGGGGAATATTGTACCTCAAAGATTTATTAGCACCTTATATTCGAAGTCAAACTAGGCGAAGTCGGGCTCTCACAACCACACAGACAGTATGCATTGCTTTGAGGTTTTTTACAAGCGGCACTTTTTATATACTGTAGGTGATGTGGAAAATCTAACTAAAAGTGCAGTTTGCCAGGCAATTCGTAATGTCTGTTTGGCTCTGAAATATTTGCTTCGGGTTTTCATAGTGTTTCCTGGACACCTGCGTGTGCAGACAATAAAGAGGCATTTCATGCCATTGCAGGTAGGTAATACACAGGCTAAAACACCCACAGTTCCATGAAGAATCTCAATCAGCCTAACATTCTCATTACCAGGATTTCCAAATGTGATTGGGGCACATGGGACTGATCAGAGTGTAGTTTGATCAAACATTATTTGGAAAATGTACCTCTCCTGCTGATGAATAATCAGACACAGTGTCTTCATCAAATATTTGACTTTCGTCAATATCTTGTTGGTCAGACACAGGTTCAAGGGATATGACATTCCCTGCAACTGACCCAACAAAAAAGAGGGCTATATGGAACACACCTATGGCACACATGGAGGACAAATATATGCAATGACCATCCTTTACCTGAAATGAAGTGACCACTGCATCCTGCCACTGGTTCTGAGGAGGAGCTTCCCCCTGGAATGCCCTCAGAAACAGGGTGATGGGCATTTTGATGGAGAGCCAACTCTATTGCAGGGGTTAGGTGTGGACCGCGTGGACCTCCACCTGTTTTTTGCTTGTCTGCCTTCTTATTAGCTTTAAAATTAATGTTGTTTATATTATATATGATTATTTATGTCAATAATTCTTTAAATAGTTATATACCAATATTTACCAGTTTGAAGTATATTCTTGTACTTCACTTTAACCTGTTCCCATGTTCTCCTTGTGCTCACGTTTGATCTGGAATTATGACATATTAAATAATATTTAATCTGACTCATAGGAAATGAAACGCTGCATTCAGTAAGTACAATGCACACTACTTAGCGTTTAATTTGTCGGCCAATTTTTGCCAGCCGTCTTTTCTGGTCTGGGCTGCTTTTGCAGTGTTACCCCTTGTGCATATTAAATCTTGAAATTCTTCATGTCCTTCGAATAAAAGGTCCAGCACCGCTTGTGTGAAAAAAAAATGCGCCTGTTCTTTCGTCATTTTGTTACAGCCTATCAAAGACTTGCTGATCATGTTTTCTAGACTCAATATATATGGGCTTTTCACTCTGCGTGGGCGTGCGCATTCATCTCGTATGATTAGATCCAGCTAAACTAATCTACTACACGGCTGCGTTTGAAAAACCGACTTATCTGGATGAGTTTCACCGGCATTAACTTATCCAAGATGAGGTACCTGATCTCGGATGATTTAGACGACGTACAAAAAATACCCCCCTGGTCTCTCTGGTAAAGTCAATATTAAACAACGGGCCACATGCCAGTCAATGATTGTAGAAAGTGCGCCGCCATCAACGAAGGTGAACCAAAGAGATGAGAAGAGGCATATGAGATATTTAAGATCAAAGACAAAGCCTATTGTAGAACACTTCAAACATCACTTGATCATAGCCACACTGATCCCTCCATTTAAGTTCTTTTATAGGACTTCAACAACACTTTCAAAGAAAAGCAACTGGGTTCTGCGTTTTACCTTCTTACCTTTTCATTGTGGAAATAACATTTTACCTTTTTTTTCGGGTATAAAATGTTAATCTGAAGCAGAGAAGCAATGTTTTTTTTAAAAGTTGATGAGAATTCCAAAACAAAGTGACTTCATGAGCAGACATAATGTTTGGTGGAGTTCTGCAGTGCTGTCATCACAAATTTGAATAACAAGTCAGGATGGATTTGGATCAAATAGAAAAATTTTGCAGGTGTATAAATAGGGTATGTGAGTTTTACACTTGTAAATAAATGGCAAAAGAAATTCTTAAATGGACAGGAAACCAGTTTAGTGGAGTCAGCCAAAGGGTTAAATATATTGTAGCACATTTTAAGAATCTGGGTGTAGCATTTTGGAACAGATATAAATCTGTTTAAAGTTCTTAATACAAAATCATAGGAAGAAATAATCGCAGTAATCTGAGAGATATTGATGACCTGGCAAACAATTTAGGTTTAAACAGAGCAGTTTTAGTGAAGTTAAATAGATAGCAGAAAAAAAGCTTTATCCATAGCCAAGATTTGATAGTCAGAGCTCATTTTTAGTTCATCAATTACATTTAAATCTGTTCAGAGAATGAGCCTGGTGTAGCTGACAGGATCAAAAGAAAGTGTGGTACCATTTTAGTTATTTTATAAGGAAGCAAAATACTGTTTTACTAGAATTTAGATGTAGATAGTGTGATGACTTTGAAGCAGTGGGATTAACTGAGGCTGAAGAGCATTCAGGCAAGAATTTGGAGCAGTGCTGAATGATTTAACAAAGTAAAACAGTGTAAGGATGATGAAAGGCAGCAAGCAAAGTAAAGGGAAGTATTGAAGGACAATAAATTAGAGAACAGCAAAACAGTTAACTCAACAGACTTACCTTAGTTACACTTTTTTATATTTACCCTTCATATTATTTTGCAAAACTAGGTGAAAAGTAATTGTAGGTATGCTAGCAAATCAGGTTGAATGAATATTAATTTGAATTGTATCAGTTCTTTTATTTATAAAACCTCCTTTATTTAGTCCACATTGAGACCACAGAGGCAGTATCCTATCCAAAAAACAATCAATGATAAGAGGGAGATCATTCTAAATAGTCTTGAAGTGTTCCATTGCAGTGAACACGTCTGTGTACAGTTATACTCCCTCATAAGAGGCCAGTTTAGAGTTGCTAATACAAATAGCTGATTGTCTTTTAAATGTTGGAGGAATCCAAATCAAAACATGTAAACTTAAAATAAAGGGTCAAAACAATGTAAGAGAGCAATATTAACATCTGCTCTATTATGCTTCTCTTTAAAAATACTCTTTGAAGTTTTCACCACAGACGTTTTGTGAACAGTCTGGTCATGGCTGCTAACCTCCAGTGGCAGATCCCTATGCTTCAGCCACAGAACCTTAGGATGTCATTCAGGAACCTTTGGCTGAGGGTATAAAGTGGAGAGTCTTGGCAAAGGGTTAACAATAATTGCATTCAGTGGGTTTGAAGGACTAAAGCATTGGTTTAGATTATAAACTTATGAGACATGTAAAAGCGTATACATGTTTGTTGAGCATAAATAAAAAATTGAAAACAAACTCATTTTGTTAAGCCTAACATCATCAATTAATGTGCACAACTTCAACAGCAAAAGATAGTATACTAATTCTACATTTGTACTATTATTAAACACACATGAACTCAGGTTTTCATGTTCTATGTTTGTTTACCTACAGTCACAGAATTGAGACAGGAGCCACAATTTCAAAGAAACCACAATCAAGTCTGGTATTTCCTGCCTAAACAACTACCTCTGTGGTGATGAAGTATTTGGAGCAACTGGTCGTGATTCACATTAACCACAACATCCCAGCTACCCTATATCCAGTACAGTTTGCACACTAGCACAAAAGATTTCTGGATGATGCTATCTACCTCACCTTGCAAACTGCTCAAGGACATCTGGAAAAGAAAAACACAAATGTTAGGATGCTGTTCATTTACTGTACCTCTGTCTTTAACACCATAGTGCCCACTAGCCTGGTGTAGAAGGTCAGAGACCTTGGTCTGAGCAGCTGCATCTGTGGCTGGGAGTTTGACTCTCGAACAATAGACCCCAGTCAGTGATTACTAAAACAGGAAGTCCCCTATGCTGTTCACCAGCATTGGTGTTCCACAAAGCTGCTGCCTAAGCCCACAACTATATAGTCTATTCAGCTATGACTGCCGAACAATGCATGAAGGCAGACATCATCACCGTTATCGATGATGATGAGGCTGCCTACAGAAGGAATGTAAAAAACCTGACCATAAGGTGCCACGACAACAAACTCTCTCTCGCAACTGTGAGAACTTCAATATGCTCACACAGTGTATGTGACAATAAAGATCTAATCTTATCTAATCTGCTGCCATCTTATTTGTTTTGCTCAACCTGTGTTTTAATTTTCTGTTGGTTGTACTTTTTTGTTATATGTAAAAATGTTGTGGAAATGTACCATAAATGCTTTGTGAATGCAAAACCAGCATATGAACTGTGCTAAGAAATTTGTGCATTACCCTCAGAGAGCTTTATGTGAAATAATTAGATTAGATTATTAGATTAGATGAGATGCATACAGCAGCTGAAACATAAAAAACAAGGATACAGACTCATAGGACAAATAATACAGCCAATCAATAAAAATACTTTATGAGTACATCAGGTCAAAGCGTTGAATTGCCTGAGAGCAGTGGGCAGAAAAACCCCCCAGAGGTGACTCCTAGCATACTGTTCTCCAAGAGTGCACCTCCTGGACAGGATGGCGGGGATTTTCATGCTGGCATCCAATTTTGCCATCATCCTCTTTTCCACAGCATCTTCCAGTGTGTCCAGCATTTGCCATGTGATTGAGTAGACTATCCTAATAAGTTTGTTCAGGCTTCATTTGAGCACAAGTCGCTTTCCCAGGAGACTAAAGCATAGAACACCACACTGGTTGCTTTGGACTGGTAGAACATTTCCAGTAGGTTGCTGCACACATCAAATACCCGAGTCTCCCTAGCAAGTACAGTCTTCTCTGGCTCTTCCTGTACAGTGTCAATGTGTTGCCAGACCAGTCCAGTTTGTTGTTTATGTGAACCCCCAGGTACTTGTAGCTCTCCATCCCTTCCACATCTTCCCCTTGAATGGTAACTAGTCTCAGAGGCTTCTTGGCATGTTGGGAGTCCACCAGCAGTTATTTTGTCTTGCTGATGTTGAGTTGTAGGTTGTAGGTTGTTGTCCCTACACCACAACTTTCCTATACATTGACTCATCTCCATTATTAATTCAGTCTATGACGGATGAGTCATCTGAAAATTTCTGTACATGATAAGCCTTGGTATTGTGCTGGAAGTCTGTTGTGTAGAGGGTAAACAGGAAAGGAGACAGGACATTTCCCTGAGGTGCTCCATTATTACACACCACCATTTCTGACACACAGTCCCCCAGCTTCACACACTGCTATCTGGTGGTCAGGTAGTCCATGATCCAGGAGGCTGTGAGGGCATCAAGATTCAAACCCTTGAAGTTTTTCATCAGTCAGTGAGGCAGAATGGTATTAAAAGCAATGGATAAGAACAAGAAAATAATTGTGACTGTGGTACCAGTTTTGTCCAAGTGGGAGTAGGCTCTGTGGAGCATGTAGATAAGAGCATCCTCTACACATATATGTACCTGATGAGCAAGCTGCAGAGAATCCACATGTTTCGAGACCAGGGCTCAGAATTGTTTTTTAGACCAGCTTCTCGAAAGATTAGCACTCCAGCCGCTGTAAAAAACCTCACACTGTTCCATTCCATTCGGATTAGTGTGGTGCTGAAATGTCACCCATTGCAAGACTACACTCAAGTCCTAATTTGGGATCCTCAGGTGATTTGTCTTGTGGTGGGTGCGGTAATACCCTGTACCAGTGCAGGCTCCCAAATTCAGTCTCTCTCTCTGTCAAAGGTCATCTAGATGTTTGAAGTAACAGCAGCTGTTCTGAACTCCCTGGGGTCACTGGAATGTCCCTTTTTGTAGCACTGAGACCACACAGGATGTTTTTCACAGCTGGTGAACTTTCTGCAGGTTCTCTACAAACTTCCAAATCCTGCTAACCAAATCCGTTCACTGTATGAAAAAGTTAAATTATTCACAATTTTCATTCAGTTTATTTACTGTCCATTCACCTTGATGCTTCTTTCAAGTCCTTGCTGGTATTGTTGTATGGCCATTCCCTAGAAACAAGACACAGTCTTTTTATTGCAGGTTAATATTATTATATTCACTGAATTACTACAAAGGCCCAAGACACCATCTTATGATTTAGAATCACAAGTTACCACAATTCTGAGCTAAAACAAACTATCAAACATAGTATGCTGAAATGATTTCAAATTTGCCACAGCTAGAAATGTTATCAACCTCTGATAATAGTCCATTAATGCTTTAATAATGTATGATTTACCCATCAAGTAGTTTCTTCAAAATACTGAGCTAAATAAAGCACTAAGTGTGGTCAGACAGTTAAGAGGCCAGAGCTGAAACCACAAGTTCTCCCTGTCACGTCATTTATACTGCTTGTTCTCAAGGAGTGAAACATGCTGCCAAAAATTAAAGCGAAATAAGCCATTCAGTCCAACACAGCCTGTAAATTTAATTTCAAACCACATAACAGGGTCAATTTTTATATAACAGTAGGTTAAACATATATTCAGTTGTAATTTAAATAAAAATACTTTTACCCATTTTACAATCTGCATCCTGACTTAAGAACTTGCTCTAAGGTAACATTTTTGTATAATTTCCTTTACTGAGTGTGGGTTCAGAGTGGTATAATATCTTCATAGGTAAAATCCCATTACTATTATATAAATTTTACAGTAGCCATCATATTAACTTACAAGGGAAGTGCCAGTGAAGTGCTGGTAACGTTTGTTTTTTTTTTCCTTTATTTTTTGTTTATTTATGGTGGAGGAGGATCAAGTATCCTGATTTGATCACAATGTAGACTTTGTACAGATATATACTTCCCATTTCAGCATATTTTTTTTTCCCAGGTAACCAGTTTGCTCCTACCACATAAAAAAGTTAATTGGTGAGTCTAATTTGAGCCCACATAATTGTGGCAGAGTTAGCTTTAATGTACTGTATGGGGATCATTTCTGCTAAACAGGTGGCGCAGTGGTAGTGCTGCTGCTTTGCAGTAAGGAGACTTTGGAAGATTGTGGGTTCACTTCCCGGTTCCTCCCTGTGTGGATAGTGCTTTGAGTACTGAGAAAAGCGCTATATAAATGTAATGAATTATTATTAAATGCTACTAACACAAGTTCTCATCCATGAAAAATGGATTAGGTAGCTTTGAGAATGTAATATTTAATCTTTGCTCTGCTACCATCTGACAAATGCTGTTTATTTTTTCTTTTAAAATCTAAGAGATGTCTAAATTCAGAAAGCTTGATATAATATTCTGGAAAGAGAATGCTGTCTGGTTCCCCTGTGTGGGATACTCTGCTACTTGTTCCAACATCCTTGCATCCTTGAGTTATGCATCTTGATACACTGTAGTTTTGGAATGAATGTGTTTTTAAAAGTGCAAATATATTACTCATATTACTGAAAGTACAGAAAAAAATGCTGAATAATTAATTGTTTTTGAAAGGTAATGTTTCCGTAATTGTACAATTAATTCTAAACTTGCAGAAAGTTTTTATAAGGTGCATTTTAGATTTCCCCTAAAATAAACAAGAAGTATGTTATATTCATTGCACACAGTGTAATTTGTAATCTTTTGGGTGTACTGCAAACAAAAATCGCATATTCGTGTTAAATCGAAATTAAATAATATATTCATCATATATTCATGTTAAGTCATTAAGTTACATGGCCCTTGCTTCTAATGCTCCCTGTTTACCTCTTATAACAGCCGTGAAGTTGGAGTATACTTCCCAGTACATCCTATAAATGAGGAAGCTTTTTTTTCCAAATGGAACATAATGTGATATTTGCTCTTTTTCTCTTTTCTTATTTATTTATTTGTTTGTTTATTTATTTATTTGTTTGTTTGTTTGCTGTTTTAGCGTATGAAAGTGTTCACAGAAGGGACTTTACACTCTATGGTTCTTTTTATTTTGGATAAGCTAATACTGGAAATGTCTAAATTATTAGCCTTGATTTACATGAAGACCCTGCAATACTGCCATCACTGGGCCAGATGACATCAATGAACAAGGCAAGTTTCAATGAGATAAAATTCAAACTAATTTACCTATTAGTTATGTTTATTTGTAGATAATCCAGACATTAAATATTAGGAGGCAAAAGCAGAACAAAGAATGCAAGTTAAATTATTCAAATCAATGCCCATACAGCAAGCTTTGTTTCAGTATGATTGGAAGGTAGATGTCTGTGCGATTAGAAAAGTCTGTTCTTCTTAATCCAATTAAGGCATTCTTTAAAAGTAATCACAGCTATGGCACAGTATTTGTTGTTCTCTCCAAAGTCAGGGCTCATTTTTATTTTGTAGATTGTACTGTACTTTCACCCTCTGACAGCATGATGTGTTGATGTGGCTTCAGAACTGCCTATGTTTCCAACACTGCATTCTCATATTAAAAGCTGTGTGTTATTTGCCTCCCTCAAAAGCTGTATAGTGTCTGCATTACACCAATAGAGATGCTTTCTTTTATACCTTACCTTGATGGCTATTTTTATTAAGATATATCAGATATGGACAATTGAGAATTTACTTTTGGTCTCCCTACCTGGAAACCAGAAGATGTCTTAAGCTAATTATGACACACAAATTAAAACAACATAGTTCCTAAATGATCATATTTCACATCTTATAAGCGGATATACACACTGGATAGATTATCTGAGTTTTAATATAAAGTTCGGTATTTTTGAAGTTGACGTTATTTCTTCTCAAGCATGGTAATATATTAACTTGACATAGAAAGTAATGTCCTAAAGTGAAGCATTTTGAATAAAATTAAAAAAAAAAAAATAGTCTGTTCTTGTACCTCACAATAGGACTTATGGTAGCCTGGGTCAATGCATGAAGAAAATGCTTAAACTTACCAAATACATCCTCTTTGGTGCAGTAAATATTTCTGTTTAAGAAAATGTGCCTTCCATGTTCACGAGGAATCCTTGCGATAACGAAAGGAAACTAAAAATGATTATTTTATCACTGATTCTTGGAACAATTTTCCTTGCGGTAAGAATACATTTCCTGTTTACTCATTCCCACACAGCTGCTGTTGTGGGTGGAATTTAGAAGTAAATAAGGAGTTCAGCATGAAACTAAATGTGTCTCAACCTGCCTAGAGCAATTTTATCTTTCAAAAAAATGGTTAGAAAATGTGCATATCCAGGATGTGAACATAAATTTAGAAAACAAAGGATTCACAGTTTACCTTCATTGAGGTAACCACAATACTTTAAAGTTATGGCCTATAGCACTTAGGCTAAATGTGGGCACTCAAAGGTCTGAAAGTGGACTTGCAAGTTTGGAATGCTCATTTCTCGGTGGATGAGTACTTGCAGCGCAAGAGGAGAAAAAAAATATTCCTGATCGCCCATTACTGGAGACAACTGCAGTTTCAGACACATTTTAATTGAGTCATTTCAATGCAACTGCAACTAAAATGATGAAATGTAGAGCCGTAAAATAATAGCCATGGTAATGGCTTTCATTAGCAAACTAAGTACTGTTTAGGTTGTTATTTACTGTGGCAAGGTAAAACAATTCTTGATAGCGCTACACAGATCTAACATCTTGGTTTGAATCATATACCTGATTATCATACAGGTAATAATAATAGCAGTATCCATATGGTCACTAGGATGTGACATACATCAACACTAAGTAAGCATGTAACACTAAAAAAAATAAGGTCAATAAGCAAACTTATTCTAATAAAAACTGCCCATTTAGTCCTTAACGTTTTGTTTTTTTAGCTTAATTTTGAAAAATGGTAAAATGTCCGTAGAACTCCATGACTGATGATAACTGAAAATTTTATCCTTATCAGTTGCCCATACTGCAGCAATGCTTAACAAGGCTGGCCTCACCCCCCAACACTACAAATCAGCATATCCCACTCCCTGTACCAAAGGAACTCTTCCCGAGTGGCCATAACATTTTCCACATGTGCACCACCAATCGCCACTTGCCTGTTGCATTGCCATACCTTCCATTTGTATAATTTGCTCTTTTTGTCTCTCCATTCTTTCCACTTTCATTATATTCTGGTACATACAAATATGGTTCAGTCATAATGCTAAATGTATCCTCGTCTTCAGTGTTGGACATTTTGCCAATTTGAAACAATAACATATTTGTGTAAATCCTGAAAAAAAAAAACACCTCAAAATAGTAGATTTTCAAAAAGTAAGTGGCATGTGCAGCACTCATAACACAAACTACAGGAGATGCTTCTGGGAAGTGAAATGTTATTAAGGAGGGAGAGACAATTAACAGGATGTGGTGCAAAGCTGATTTCTTTTAAAAAGGCTGAATCTCACTAAGAGTTTTTCACTTTTTTAATCCCTTTCTAAACCAGAAAAGAAATTTTCATTTTACTGATTATGACTTAGTTGGCGCCCTGCCCAGGATTGGTTCCTGCCTTGCGCCCTGTGTTGACTGGGATTGGCTCCAGCAGACCCCCGTGACCCTGTGTTCGGATTCAGCAGGTTAGAAAATGGATGGATGGATGGATGGATGGATTATGGCTTCCAGGTAATGAAAATTCAAAATTCAGTATCCCAGAAAATTATAATATTACATAAGACCAATAAAAAAATTATTTTTTATACAGAAATGTTGGCCTACTGAAAATTATGTATATGTACGCACTCAATACTTGGTTGGGCCTCCTTTTGCTTGAATTACCGCATCAATATGGCGTGGAATGGAGGCGATCAGCCTGTGACACTGCTGAGGTGTTGTGGAAGCCCAGGATGCTTTGATAGCAGCCTTCAGCTCGTCTGCATTGCTGGGTCTGGTCTTTCTCATCTTCCTCTTGACAATACCATTTAGGTCAGGCGAGTTTGCTGGCCAGTCAAGCACAGTGATACCATGGTCATTAAACCAGGTATTGGCACTTTTGGCAGAGTGGGCAGGTGCCAAGTCCTGCTGGAAAATGAAATCAGTATCTACATAAAGCTTGTCAGTAGAGGGAAGCATGAAGTGCTCTAAAATTTCCAGGTAGACAGTTGCGCTGACTTTAGACTTGATGAAACAGTGGACCATCTCCAGCAGATGACATCACCCCCTTTAAATCATCACTGTCTGTGGAAACTTCACACTGGACCTCAAGCAACTTGGATTCTGTGTCCCTCCATTCTTCCTCCAGAGTCTGGGACCTTGATTTCCAAATGAAATGCAAAATTTACTTTCATCTGAAAAGAGGACTTTGGACCACTGAGCAACAGTCCAGTCCGTTTTCTCCTTAGCCTATAGCCTTTTCTCCTGTAGCCCATGTACCAGATACACACGTCTGTGTGTGGTGGCTCTTGAAGCACTAACACCAGTCGCAGTCCACTCCTTGTGAATCTCCCCTAAATTCTTGAATGGGCTGTGCTTCACAATCCTCTCAAGGCTGCAGTTATCCCTGTTGCTTGTGCACCTTTTTCTGCCACATTTTTTCCTTCCACTAAACTTTCCATTAATAGGCTTGGATACAGCACTCTGTGCACAGCCAGCTTCTTTAGCAATGACCTTTTGTGGCTTCTCCTCCTTGTGGAGGGTGTCATTGACTGTCTTCTGGACAACTGTCAAGTCAGTAGTCTTCCTCATGTGTGGCCTACTGACCCAGACTGAGAGACCATTTAACGGTGCAGGACACATTTGCAGGTGGTTTGGGTTAATTAGCTGAGTGGAGTGTGACACCATGAGTCTACACTATTGAACTTTTTCACAATATTCTAATTTTCTGAGTTACTGAATTTTGGGTTTTCATTAGATTTAAGCCATAATCAGCAAAATGAAAAGAAATAAACGCTTGAAATATATCACTTTCATCAGTTTCACTTTTTGAATTGAATTACTGAAAAAAATTAACTTTTCGATGATATTCTAACTTATTGAGATGCACTTATATATGTGCGTGTGTGTATCCATCTGGCTTACAACAATTCTTCAGGCATTTTTTTCTTCATTGAGTTAGCCTTTTTCCCTCTGTCTTCAAGTTGAAAAGTTGACACCAACTATCTCCATGATGATTCCTTCTTCTTAGTCACCAGCTTTTCGAGTTTAAATACTATTCCAAATATTACATCCCTGTTTTAACTCTTCTTTGTAAATTAATATTTCTCAAGTCGCATAAAAAGTATGCACACTGACTATCAGCACTGTTTTCTCTTCGCTCCCCATGCACTTCCTCCTATCTGCTCCCATCCCACACTAAACATGTCAGACTGTCAAACCTGATCTTCAAAGTGGCCCTTATCTCCATGTCAGTCGCAAACTTAATTTACACCTTAATTTATACCTGTAGTGTTCACTTTCATCATATTTTTTGTAGTTTATTTTAGCTGAAACTGTACAGAATAAATTGAGTTTTCCATTATAACGCATAACCCTTTAGTCTGAGATTGTCTAGCAGCTGATTTCTTACAGTACAATCTTCGTCTTGGCATATGGAGCCCAAACCTGGACATATAATTCCTGATTTTGCCTCCCAAGTAAACTAATCAGCATCAGTAGATGCTTTTTAAAGTTGTATGCCACACACTGTGATGGAAACACAGCATTCATTTAGCCTTTTCATTGCCTGGTTGTGAAGGGAGAGAGATGAACCCACTAAGACTACTCTTTCTCAAGGAGAGTACTTTCTGTCTCTAAATGTCACTGTTTTTCTGTTTTTAATGTAGACATTTCCTACTGTTTTAATTTGAAAGTGTCTGCTACCAGCTCAACAGCATGTTATGTTAGGGGTTTTCAAATTATTATGCAGAGCTGTGTCTTTACCATTCATCTGGTATCCCTCAGCTCTAGCTTAGCATGGAAGTTGATATTGTTTATCTGCCTGCTTTTGCAGACAACAGCTGTATGTAATGTGGCAAAATGAGGAGGCGTTCCAAGAATGACACTGAAATGAAATTCAATAAAGTAAAATAAAGAAAAATATACCATAATAATATAATTATATAGTAAAAGACAATCACAGCTTGACTTGACGGTTGCATAAATGTTTTGAAGCAAGTTGTCTATGAACTAGTAAGAAATCACTGCAGGGTGACTATCACAACTGTCTCTGCATTGCAAATGGCAGAGTGAGTGAAAGTAGCTGACAAACATAGCAATGGCAGCAACACATGGAGGATTGTCTGTAGACAGAGTATGATGACGGTTACCCGCTGTACTTTAGAACAGGCTATCCACCTGAAACTATGTCTGGGTTTGGCCAATACTTGGATGGGTGGTCATCCAGGAAGAAGCTTGGGTCCTGCTGGAAAAGGTGTTGGTAAAGCCAGAAGAGGGTGCTTACCCTGTGTTGTATGATGTATTGTATGTGTAAATCCCAATGCCCCAGTGAGGTGAAGATGATAATATTATGTAATAATGTTGCCTTCCTTCAGATCACATATAAAACCAAGGTGCTAACTCTCTATGGTCATAAAGGAACCCTAGGAACCTTTCCAAAAGAGCAGGGCATAATATATTGGCAAAGTTGCCCATCGCAGCCCATTCTAGCCTTTATCATGCCCTGTACTTGGCAATTTTCCTCATCTCTTCACCACCTAATTGATAATGTGTGGTGAGAGTACTGCCGCAGAATGTCTGCAGTCTCATCATCCAGGTGGATGCTACTCATTGGTGGTGGTTGAAGTGGTTCCCCTCTATTCATGCAAAGTGAATTGAGCAGTGCTATATAAATGAAAGTAATTCAAGTATAAACAATGGAAGCGGGCAGGAGTAGAATACAAGGCATACATATCTCTTTCTTTACATGTTCTCTGCATAAACCGTCAAAAAAAACAATATCATATATACAAAATATTAACGTTGTCAGTTATGTTGTACAACTTTACACACAAATGTTCACTTAATGACAAAGTTAAGGTTTTTCTGCTTCCTGCTGGCAACTGTTCAATGTCTACTATGCTTTGTAATTGAAATCTCTAACCTCAGCCTGCTTTATTATTCTTTGGCTACATGTATGTTATACAGTATGCCCTTAGTCTCTTGCAATTTCTCGGACCAGGTCATTCTGAAAAAGCTATACAAATCCATTTCAATGTACATCTAGAAGGTATAAGTGACACTGCCTTTTTCGACATCTTCTCTAATGATTTCATTCCTGCATATTTAGTATCTCTCTTTGTCTTCTTTCTATACCTTTTCCAAGTCTCAGTGTATTCTCTAGCAAGACTTCTTTCCTCAAGATGTGCCTGGAATATAAGGATTGTTGATTCAGACTCACTATATATAATTCCAATGTGAAATTGGGTTTCATCCGTCATAAAATTGACTGATTTGTCCATCTTGCAGTCCTAGGTGCGCACAGTAATCTGCTCTAACACCACAGTTCACAAGCATCGATTTTCTGTAGCCTGGCTTTTTTTTGATGGGCTTGCTTTACAGTCATATCTTGCCACTGTAAAAAATATTGCGTATATGTATATATAGTCTATAAGGTATACGTACAATATCTATATGCATTGTTTTCCATCTTTTATATAAAATTACACTTGCTTATTTCAGATTTAATTCTACATATCTGTCCAGTTTGATGCAACAGTGCTCTGGTTAAAGTTGCTCCATGATGCACCTCACTTCCTGGGTTAAATTCTGATACCTGGTTATTATACACATCGATTTGTGTATTCTTATGATGCATTTGTTTTCCACTGGCTACCCTGGCTTCATTCCCACATCCCTAATGACATGCATATTAGGTTGATTTGCTATTCCAAAATTATCCAGTGAGAGTATCTTAGGTTAGAAATTATCTGCTAGCCCTGGCATTTGCCTTCATTCTCCTGTGATATTTACGTCTCATTAGACAAAGATTCTGATAAATAAATAAATGCAGATGTGAATTGATGTCAAACCTGAATGTTTTTAGTCAGCTTGCTTCTGGAGAGTGCCAGGTGAGAGGTTGTGTCTTTGTGATCTTGCTTTTCCTTAGGTGTGCTGCACTGCATTAGTTGCACTTCTAAATGACTGTGTGTGATTGTAAAGAAATAAAATAATAAATATGTGAGACCATTTAGTTTCAGTGTAGGGAGTTAATGTGTAGGAGCTGGTATTATTCCATATTTCGTGAAAGTAATGAGTTAAAGCACGTTATTGATTTTACACAGTGGCTTGCCTACGTCATCCAAATCTACACAGTTAAAAAACCAGAGAAACCTCTAAATGCCCACCGCAGCACCTCACACTTAAAGCAGTAATACACAATATAAGAATATCCAGTATAAGGTCCACAGCTACTACACTATTGACTTACAATGTAACTGTTGGTGTAGCTGAAATAATGGATATGCCAACTACACATTTTTAATATGGTGATGAGTGAAATGAACTCTTTAAAAAAATTAGCGAAACAAAATTTGTTTCATTTCATGCATCTGCCAGTCATTTATAATCTAATGAGCGTTAGTGAAACAAAAATCAACAGACTCATTTCTTGTCATGTATAGACATTTTTTTGAAGTGCCAAATGTGTTCTAGTAGTATGATTCTCAATTAAACATGGAACTGTGAAAGAGGCTTTATGGAACAATAATTATTCTTGTCCATAAAAACTTAACACCTCCCAATAAATTGTTTTTACTGAGTCTTAGTTTTCACAATTGTGAAATCACCAGCAAAACAAATTTTCATGTCGGTTTCACAAAACTGTATATGAATTAAAACCTGTCTGTTTTTCTCATCATTACTTAATTACTGTTCTTTTAGGTCAATTTGTGGAGCTCCTGCTTTTAACAGTAGAATCCCTAAAGCCTAAAAAAAATGTGTAATCCCGGGCCACCTTAAATTCCATCACACCTCCTCATCAGCGTCTTTTGTTTTGCAAATGTGTCAATCAGCACCGGCAGCAGGCAGCTTGCAGCCTGCTATCCGATGCAGCTTTAGTCATACACAAGGTTCTCCCAGCTCAAGTCTGTTTATCTGGATGTGAGGTGCCTTGAATTGTATAGGGTAAATATATCGTTATTTAGAACACATACATTTCATGTATGTTCCGTGTCTTGGTAAATGTAGGATGACAGGAACTGCGAGACAAGAAATGATGAACACATAACTAGAACAGAAACTTTTTTCATTGACAGCAATTTGTAAATTGAATGATTTTTTTTTCTTTGGTTATTTTCTTGAATAAAAGTGCACAGATTTATTTGATCACATCATTACTAGTATAACATGGAAAAAGTTTCTGTTTTAGTTATGTGTTCAGCATTTCTTGCCTCACATATCCTGTCATCCTACATTTACACAGATTGTTGTAGACACGGAACACACATGAAATATATATTCCAAATGACTATATATTATTTACCCTCTACAACTCCAGGCACCTCACGCCCAGATAAACACACTTGAGCTCTGAGAATTTTGTGACTCACTTTAGCTTCATCGGTGGGGGCATGGGATAGCAGGCTGCTTTCTGGTTGTGCTGATCGACATATTTACAACACAAAAGATGCTATTGGAGAAGTATGAAGGAATTTAAGGTGGCCTGGGATTACAAATTTTTTCGTAGGCTTCAGGGATTCTAGTGTTAAGTCCAAATATCAAATAAACACTTTCACAACAGACACAGATATAACAAAACAAGTGTGCGTTTTCTAGAATTTAATCAGAATTCTGCCAGGACAGAAATTGAAAAGCGCAAAAACAAAAGACCCAGAAGATGAGAGTCAATTACAGTCTGACTGAGATGAAGTAATAGCCCTTTGGGCTATTTAATGAATCGAGGTAAGCATACAAGCTTCACTGAATTCAACAAGCTGGGCTATTTCCAGCTGTTTCTGGTTACACCAAATAGGATTAGGGTGTCTCACACTTGGTAAGTGCCACCTCTTGGCCTGCTTAAAATTGGGACTGGAGACTTCACAAAACTCTTGTTCGATGAGAAACCAATTTTTAGTATATTTAAAGTTTTTGTGTTCTTAGCTACACTATGATTAAATTAATCTGGTATGCTTATTTCAGAATGGTCAAACATTAAAAGTCATACTGTCCATTGAAAACACCAAGAATGAATTTAATGATAACACTTCTTTTTGTCATTGAAAGGCAAACTAAAAAATACATATAAAATAGTATTACACACAAATTATAAAGGCATGTTCCAGTAAGCTAAAATCATTAATGATTGAATTCTTATTTAACTTCATCATAAGTAGCACAAAGACATTCATAGCAATATAACGCACAAGAAAAAATGCTTCACTTGAAGACCTTTAAGGTTCAATGTTCTAATCCTTTTCTTGAAAATTGTACTGTGGTGGGAGCTCAGGAACTATGCACAATGTTTAGACTACCAGCACAAATATTGAATAGAAGTAAAGCTTCTTCTCATTTTAGATACACGTGTGCCATGACAATATTTGTTGGTATACTGTCTAATAATAATAAGTAAAATATTTCTAGAACATATTCACATGTATACTAAATAGATTGCAAAGCACATCTCAATAATTAATTGCATATGACCTCTTTATTATCTTTTTAATAGTCCATATTTTACTCTGTTTCACTAGTAAGCTAGGCAAAAGGTAGGCAAAATGTTCTATAATTGAGTATCTGTCAGAAAAATAGAAAAACTCATTATAAAAATTAGCAATTATATTCTGCCACTTGTCCTGCTGAATTGCATGCAGATGTTTGTGGTTATATTCAGTATAAAGAAAGTCAGTTACATAGACAAATACAAGCACATTTATGTGTTAAATATTGTATGTAAGTGTATATACCTGTATTTATACTGTACTTGTGTGTGTGTGTGTGTGTATTTTTTTGGTATTGCTATATTGTTTTGTCTCGGTAGAGTAATATATATTGCTCTACTTTCCCCTATTGTATTATTAATATGTAGCTTTAGAATGCCTAATCTCACAGACTTACCACTGTTTATAAGGTATTATTGTATATAACTTATCCCCACCTTCCCTTCTATATCTATAACCTCAGGCAATTAGATGTAGTAAAAAGACAAGCAGAAGTTAAGTTACACATAAAATAATGTATTACTGATAATATTCATAAATAATAACAAAATGCAAAGTACATTGGAATATTGGCAACCATAAAACCTGATTAAATGGTGATATGTAGTTCAGGCGCCACACAGACTTGTAGTTACTTAAATGTCTCTAGTTAAGGCATCATTGGTGCTCAGCTTTCAACCACATGTCTGTTCAAAATGGCTGCTAAACTGTGCTCTTCATTGTGTTGTCTTCATCATCACAGGTTAGCAAGAGAGAGATACTTCTTCATCATATGTTGGTTGGTAAGAGAGAGATTGAGAGGTTAAACACATACATTTATAGATGTTCTGTCCAACCCTACAGCCAATAGGACATCATGGTACTTAAAGGCCTCTGAGACAAGCCAATTCCAAACAGCCATACCTCAGACCAATGAGGGATTAGAACATCTTAACACCTGCCCCCAAACCATATGTTAAAGTACACCTTAGCCTATTTGCAGGGGTAGAAATGACTTTAGCAAAGAAACACTCGGCAAACTAGTTGAAGACACATCCCCCAAATCCTGTCGTAAAATTCAAACAGACCCATTCCTAAGATGGTAAACACTAAATTACATTGCTATGCCTAAATTACAAATAAAGACATACAAAATATTCATCAAGTTATATGTAAAATCTCACATCACAACATATATTGTTACTGTTGTGAGGAGATATGCAATTAAATATTTTATTGCATTATGTACACATGACAATACATTTGAACCTGAGCATGAATGTCACATAGCCTCTCTTGTTTACTTAATGGCAAACACATTTATTTTTTGTCACTACAGAATTGTACTATTTGTATTACTTCATGTTCCACTGATGAAATGAAAAAGACAGCAGCTCTCTCTGTTACTGTACATGTTCTTCTCTTTTACAAAAATTGAATAAAACTGTAAAGTTTTCCAATCTATCCCATAATATAACATGCATATTATCAGCTTCACCTATTAATGTGACACTCCCTATTTATCATTTTGAGTTATGCTAGATGTTTTCAGCTACTGTTTCTCAGGGGCTGCTTAAATATCATGAGTGAGCACATAATGGTGGATTGCCTAAGCACTTCTTAACTTAACAAGAAACACTTTGCTTTGGTGGAGCAGATTGAGTCTCAATTTTAAGACCAGATGTTTTTCAGCAAGACATATTCACTCAGGTTCCAATGCCATAAGTTGTGTTTTGTGTAATAAGGTCTCTCCCTCCTTGACTCCCTGAGAGACAGAAATCAATAAACCAAAGCCCAATACACAAAATGGAAAGGTTGAGGTCAAACAACGCAAACAAAAAACTAGAGTCTTTTAAAGAAATTACTCGTGTGAAAGGTTCACAACAATTTAGAAAGTTGGGCATGCATTAATGACCACTGCCATATTTTATATGCATGGTGTGGCGCATATCTCACTTCTGGGGAATACATGGTGGCAATTAGGGAGGCATTGCAAACAAAAAGAAAACGCACAACATGGCAGCAATGTGTTTGAAAAATGGTGTCAAAAATAAAAAAAGCGATGTTAAAAAAATAATTATATTGTGAAAACAATAATCCTCAAAAACCATAAAAAAGCACAGGCTTGATTGTTGGTTGGGGAGTAACTCACAGCAAGGAGCTCTCGGAAGCAAATACTGTTATCTTGGTGCCGTGGCCTACATTGGGTAGGTCAATGTTAATTGATCATTGTAACACCATTTGCTATAAAAAGTGAAGGCTTGTGAATCAAAAAAGGGCATGTAATGTTTTTGGTTGAAGTTTGAATTTCTTTTGGCTTAATTGGATGGGCACTTCATCTATCCAGCAGGAGGTGCTAGCTCCCTGGTTGGAATAAGTTCTTTTTTAATTGCGGTGTCTTAAGTAACCCTAAACTATATAGATATAATATTAAAAGGCGATACCCCTCCCAAAGCGGTTAGAAATCACATAAGAGAAAATAACTTAGCTTTCTTTAATGACGGTTTACGTGGCATAACAGATGAGGAAGCCATGACAAGCCCATGTGTAGAGTCTGACATTTTCGTCACTATGCTGGAAGGATTTTCAGGATCGGATGATGTTATCTCCTATCCGTCCGTCAGCATCAGAGGTGTGCCGGGCAATGTCCCAAGGCTTTATACTCTTTCTGCATATGCAGGCCCTTACTTAGGTAAATCATGCCTTTCCAAACAAGGCAAAGAGAGGGTCCAATATCATGCTGACTCTGTCAGACAGAAATAGTACAATGCCCATTTTTGTAGTTGGCCCTTTCTTGTCTTCTAATGCTTGCCTAGCAGTTCTAAATGCTGAGCCCTTGTGTGCTAAATCTGACCTGTACATGTGAGTGGATTTATAAAATATTTTTTGTACAGAGCACAGTGACATATTAAACTTATAGACTTCACAAAAAGCCTTAAGAAATTTAATTGTTCAAAATCTCTATATTTTGTTGTCTTCTCTTTGTAGCGTTTGCATACGTTTTTAACTGAGTTTTGATTGGTAAGGGCTACTGCTACATATAGGTACTTACATGCATTCAGTGCAGAATAAAAGTGCACAACTGTGCCAAGTAAGAAAAGAGATTTTATAATAGAAATCTTCCAAAAGACGTGATGCCACCTCATGGATCTGGCATTCTGAGCTTGAATACTGCACTTAGTTGCTATCTTTGCAAAGTCAGCACATTCTTACCCTGTCTATGGGTGAGAAATTTGGAGCAGCGTGCAGCCTGCCCTTGTTAAGGTATTCAGAGTGGGAGAAACTGAGAGCATGATTGGACTCAGCCATTGTTGAGATTTCAAAAGTTCAACCCTTGCAGGGCTGTAAAACTGGGAGCAAGATTAGTCAAAGCAGCGTGCAGCATGTCACTGCTAATGTTTATAGATATTCAGCGGAAAAAAGTTTCAGCGGTAGAAAACTGAGAAAAAAGATTGGTCTTAGCAGCATGCAACCTGCCCTTGTTTAGGATTCCAGAGGTAAGACAATGGTCAGAAAGAAATTGCCAGGATTAACTTGTCCACCCAAAAAGAAGAACCTTCGCAGGCTAAAATGCGTTTTGTGGGCACTTTCACAATAAAACAAACAGAATTCTACAAGTCCACATGCTTTTAATAAAAGTACATTAAGATCTAGTAATTAAATTACAACTCACTTCCAAACCCATTTAATCAAATTCATGGCCATGTGAGCCAGAGTCTGACCTGGCAGCACTGGGCACTAGGCTGGAGGCAAACCTAGACAAGATGAAGGGCCCACTCCAGCAAGAAACCACGTGGGGTTAATTCAGAGTTGCCAGTCAGGCTAAACAGCATGTCTTTGAGGATGTAAGAAGAAATTTGAGAGCCCAAAGGAAAATCCATGCAAACACATGAGTTAGCATGTAGAATTGATCAAGTGTATGACTGGGCATGGGGTTTGAATCCAGGAAGCTAGTAGACATATGAGGCATCAGCACTAACTACAGTGCTACTATGCTGTCCTCTAACCACCTTGTATTTCCCCTAATAAGATTAGAGATCACTAAAACAGATTGTCTGCTGGTTAAAACAAACTACAAACAAGAGGCATTAGGTTGAGGAAGAGGAGAAAGAAGAGAAGGAGAAGGAGTGTGAAAGGGCAGCTTTCTCTTATAATCTCAGCCCAAGCTATGTAGTCAGTGAACCGTTTCTTTACACGAGAACTAATAATTTGTGGGTTTCTGGGTTGTGCAGATGCACTCCAGTATAGATGTGTGGCATTCTCCTCTATCCTTTAAACCATAAGGCAGCTTTATAATCCATCGCAATAAAGTTGCTAGTGATTGCTCCGTTAGGACCTTCATTCTTACTTGGAAGACGAAGGTTTGCATTAAAATGAGCATTATTAATGTGTGCCTTAAGGAAAAAGCGAAAAATGTCTTCTTTCTTTTTAATAAAGATTATGAAGAGCTTTTTATTAAGAGGTCAGCATTCATTTGTGAATGTCAGCAGAGAAAAGCGGCAAAAGCGGCGTATGATTTATTTCGGGTGACATGAAAAAGATATCTTGATGACTGCAGTTGCAGCTCATTACAGCACAGGAACATTAAATAAAATTAGGCCGAGAGAAAGTTTGCAATTCTAAACAAAAACTGTCAAATGGAAGCGTGTGAAATATGAGAAATTGCTTGTGCTTTATTCGGCTTTTCAGAGGATTCATTCTAAAGAAACTGTATTAGAACACAACATGCAAACGAGGCGGTAAATGAAAAGGCTCTGCAGACGACCTCAGTTTCAACTCCCAGTCACGTAAGTAAGCAGAACTTCAAGGGAACATTATACAAACTAATACAAGCCCCTGGGAAACACTGAGCTGAGAGCAGTGCACAAAGAAAGGGAAAAGGGAGGAAGCTTTGACATGAAAGCCTCCTACTATCTCATTCACAGAGATGATGTCTCTATTTCTTAATCCTCTGTGCCACAGCAGTGCAGGGAAAACTCACGAAAAATTCAAATGCAAATTGCTCTGCTAGCCCCACACACTGGTGATGGAAGCGTTGCATGCAGTCTGAGAAAGATCTACAAGGAAGAAAAAGCTTTAATCTCTGCAAGTGGACTGCCAGGAGACAGTTGAAATGAAGGCAGGCAACACAGAAGGAGTCGGTTGTTTTTGTACCTTCTGCTACACGTGACTGCTGCTATTTTAAACTTTGAACTTCTGTTGCACAGGTGTATTGTAGATAGTGCAAAGAAACATTTAGTAATCTCTTTTTTAAGTTTGAGCTGTTGATGCACCAAGCAATATGCACAAGTGGGTGAGGAGGGTTTGGCACTACTATGGTGGTTCAAAACTTCACCCTACTGCCATGCTGATGCAACCCTATCTTCCTTAGATGAAACTGCAGCATGCTATCTTCTAAAACCTTTTTCCAGTGAACTGCAACAGTCCTCAATCTGTATTTCATCTTTTTTGGGCTACTTCATTTACAGTTACTTCTTCTGAATATTGCATGGTCATTCAAAAAAACACCACATTTAGCACACCAGCATAAAGGTAAATAGACTCTGATCTAATTTTTTTATACCAGCAAACACTTAACCATAACCTTACTGTGATACTAGCAAATATATCTTTTATGAAAGACCAGCCTGGTTCCAGACAGACACCAAGGACACACAATGTCCAAAAGCATACATGTTTATTCTACTCTTCTTTTTACACACAACACAATGTATAAATCACTACAATAAACTCCTTTCCTCCACTCCTCTCCTCGCAAGCTCTGTCCTCTGCCTCCCGAATCCAGCTTCCTGAATGGAGTGAGGCGTCTTCTTTTATACTGCACCTGGAAGTGCTCCAGGTGCTCTCCGGTCTCCTTCTGGCAGTACTTCCAGGTGTGGCAGAAGTGCTGCATACCATGATTCTGGAACTGTCCAGGAGCCCCCTGGCAGTGGCCACTGACCCCAACAGGGTTGAGCTTCTAAGCCCCAAGCCTGTGACCCCGATGCAACCCAGGGGGGCTGCCCTCTCATGTCCCGGGGTATGAATTGCCCTTCTCCCGGTCCCGTGCTTCTCCAGGCCTCCTGAGAGGGCACGATCCCCGGCCATCCATCACACTTTGTATAAAAGATTACATAGATGGTGAAAATCTGATTGGCAAAGATTAAAATCCGGGAATCAATAAAATTTAACATGCTTTCACAGAAGTTGTTTAGTAGTTGTGAGCACAGCTTTAATTTTTACTTATTTTAAGAAGAGAATCCTTCCTTTGTTTTAGTTTAAAATATCAGCAATGAAGTGCTGCAGCCTCTGTTGCTTAAATAAGATGGTGTCCTGCAGATCACAGAGAGCAGTATACCAGTAACCTTGAAACATGAGAACATTCATCGGAGGAAAATGAAGACCTCAATGACTTGAAATCCTTTTACTCTACATTTACTAGGATGATATCCCTGTTTATTTTGCATCACAAAAGTACAAGGAAAGCACGCCATAATGGATGAGAAGTTTATAAAGCTCTAAACAAAATGAATATGAAAAAAATAAAACACCAAACAAAAGCCCACTACTTCTTTCTACACTCATCAGCCTATTAATCTCCTTATTCCCCTCGTTCACACTCTAGAGAGACTCTTCCCATCCACGGGACACTTTTTATGTCCTCTACTGACATGGAGGAGAAATGGACATCCTCTTACTTATAATTTGTTCTCCCTCCACACCAAGCCATGTTATCTGCCATCTGCCCAGCATCACAATACTTTTAAATGTTCCAGATATACAAAGATGCTTTCCAACAGAGAGGAAATTGCAACTTGGCTTAAAGGACAAGACCACAAAGAATCTTTATAAATAAATAATTATAAATAATTCAAAAATGAAAGAAAAAAAGCAAGGAAAAATTATTTGCCCAAAAAGGCAATCCAGGGCAAATAAGTCAAAATGCATAATCATCAATTATCTCCGCATTTCTTTTTCTTCTCCATTCATCTCTACTGGCCTATTAAACTCATCAATATGTTTACAAGCCTTACATTTTACCCCATTGGCCATGCTCTCTCTCTAAGGGGTGGGGGTCGACTTGTTTTTCAATCCTATTTTTTGTAAAAATTGATCGATTTGTATGAATGATTACATTTAAATTAATAAAATTAATTTATGCATAATCCAATAACAAGAAGCTAAATTCAATAAATCAGAAAAATCCCAAGAAAATAATATCTCTACTCCATAAATTTTAACGGCACATTATGGAACCATTTCCTCAGCCACTCAGCTGAGTGCCCTCCTAAAGTGGCAACATCATGGTTCAGATTCCACCCAAAAACTCAACAAATAGATTTAAATAACTTGAATATGCAATACATAAAAACACATAAAAACCATTAAGAATTCAAAAGCACCAAAAATATGAATAAAACAGAAAATAAAGATAAGCCAGGGAAAATACTCTGGCTGTAACATAACAATAAGACCCATTCTTCATATACAGTTCCAGATCATATTGTAGCTTTATACCATACCGTACTTCAACTAGAACCTGAATTTAGTGGTTTTCACCTATGCATCCTTTGCGTAATTGTTTTCTATTTAACAAAGATATTTTATTAATTGTGTCTAATGCTATCCCATTGTTTCTATGGCAACATGATACCAGTAACCATTCATGCTGGCTGCACACGCCTGTTGTCACACAATATTACTGAGGCCATTTTGCTTATCAAATAAGGTCCAGGGAAAGTGTAAGGTAGTAAGCTGTGTTTTATTTTTTCAGCAAGTCACACTTAATCAGATCCAATCTTTAATTGTCCAATATTAAAACTTAATCCAGGGAGGATATGATAAAATGGTTCAGGTATATAAGTACCTGGTGGTGAACCTTAACAGAAATCTTGTTTGGGCTATCGATATTGAAGTAGTACATAAAAAGGGCCAAAGGAGTCTGTTTTTCCTGAGGAATCTCATGTCCTTTGGTGAGGAACATTTCTGCATATATTCCGTTATTAAATGGATGCCAAGGTTTCTCCATTACACATTAGTATTTTGGTCTATTAATATAAGAACAGGAGATGTCAGAGTCAGGGGTCAAAGTCTGGGAGACATACCCGGCACTAAACTGTCCTTTTGACCCCCTAGTAAGAGACAACAACTTGTTTCTCATTATCCTAAAATGCATATTGAGCTTAATAAAGCCATTTTCAAATAATAAAGTGGAGTGCAGATCAAAACAAGTAAAGTCAAAATATAATCCAATTAAAATCAGTACTCAAATAAAGGTTAAAACAGACAATAAATACTTCAATCGTAATGCAAAACACTCCAAGATAACAGGTTGGGCCCTCTCACTCTCTGTGACCCCAGCTCACTTTAGTGGGTCCTCCCACCTGGAGGTAATGCCAACAGCTGCAACGGCATCAGCAATGGCTGTGACGCACCTATCTGGACCTCCATCTTCCCATATGCTCTATCAGCCCTTCAGCATTTCTAGGATCCCCAGGAGGCTCATTCCACAGTTCCTGCTCCAACATTATTGTTCAAAAGAAAAACCCCTTGGAGCACCATTGCCTTCACTCCCTCACAGGGGCCTGACCACAGTATCTCCTCTCTGTTTTCTTTCTCTGCTAAATTTTACTTAGTGTTTCTTTTCCAACTCGTCCCACCTATTCTGTTTGGACTCGCCTTTTAAATGTTGATGTGCGTTGGTCTTAATTGTGAAACCCCGGAACATTAATGAGGAAACTGGACAGACCCTGTTCCCCTGCATATGAATGAAGGCATGTCAATTCCCCAATCAACAACTCTGGGACTTCCTCACCACACTACTATACACCCGCACCCCATTCTCCTGAGTTTGGCTGCACTGAATTTTTAAAAACTTGCATGGTCACAGACCTCACTTCATGAAAACCAACAGTCTTAAAACATTAATCTGGATAGCCAGCTCTATTATTAGCACTAGGCTGGACATCCTGGAGACAGTGATTCAGAGAATATCATTCATGCCGTGAGCACCTCGATTTCTGTATAATCAACATGCCACAGTGACAAACCATAAATCAAACCTAGCACTTGGCCTCCTTTGAGGTGCAAACTACTGCTAAAAGTCTTTAAAGTTTATCCAACCAAGAATACCAAAACATGGAACTGCAACAATACTTATAGCGTCACTACCACTTATGTCACAAATGAGCCAGTCAGTGGCACGCTCCCAATGACATTAACAAAAGAGCGGAATGAAATGAAATACAAAGACAAACTTTATGAAAACAGACAACAATGGTTAGCAACTCCCACAAATCAATTTCACATGAATAAAACTAACAAAAACTCATATACAGTATAGAAACATGCAATTATTACGCATGACTTGGATTAGCTTATGGGGTTGGGGAAAGTGAGCACAGATGGTGTTATCTCTGGCCTTAAATAAGTGGTGTAAATGTGTAGGCAGGCATTGCATGAAGCAGATGAGAGCACGTGAAGCCACATAGAGCATGGTGGAGCTGTGAGAGATCAGGCAGCATTGGAGGGCAGCCAAGGTAGTAGATCACAGTTGTGGTTGTTGAATGACATTTAGAGAGCAATATTTCTTGCTTTCTGCTGTAAAAACTTTTACAAACCCTAAAAACTCATTTTAGTGAGTTTCGCAATTCACAGTTGCCCCTTATTCCTTGGAAATGTTATTTAAGCATGTAGAATTCCCTGGTATTGCTGGTTGGCAGTATTGTCTTAGGATAAAAATTTCATTAGTCTTTCCAACATTATTCTGGACATGATCCACAGAGAAGGTTAGACATGGCTGCATCTTACAAGAATATCTGAACTGACTCAGATAGTCAGGAGTGGCAGTTTCCAAGCAAAAAGTCTGAAAGATGTGACAGGTGAGAGGGAGAAATGGTGCGCTGCGTGGGGATGTAAGAAAATATCATTGATAGAGAGATAGAAGCAGGATGTTTAGTCATTTGTTGTCTAGTCATTTCTCTCTGTTAATCTTCTTGTGACATGTTGGTTTTCTTCAGATGTCGAGCCTCTTCTTCTCTGCACTCCATATCCTGCGCTGCACCATCAGAACACAACATGACCAACTTCTTCTTGAGTATTGCATTTAAGTATAACATATCAGTTATCATTTCAAGCAAAAACATTTTTTGTAGTGACATCATACACTGAAAATAAAATCTGTGATATTCAGGTAATATATCTTCTTGAAACAAGAAAAAAAATGTACCAGAACAAGTCCACCTACTAAACACTGAAATTGTCCCAGTTTCTAAATCTTTAAAAATGAGAACTTAAAAGGTGAAGCTTTTCACAACACAATTTCACATGGGAGCTTCGGGACAGAATGGAATCCTGAGAGGAAAAAATGATTTATCTTTCAAATTAAAAAAAATTAAAGCAAATGTGGAAGGGGATGGATGAATTAGTTTAGTATTTTTACAACTATACAGATAAAAGGTTTCCTTAAAGTAGGGGACATAGTGGTCTACTGGTTAGTGTGAATTCTGCCAAAGGTCTAGAGATCTGGGTTTAAATCCTTGGCCTGGTATATCTTTAAAAGTTTCAAAAACCTTGCATAGAAGGTAGTTTTTGGCAGTAAATTGTCCCTTATGAGCTTCTATGTACTTGAGTATGACTGATGATTACCTAACATGTTTTTCCTATCCTTGGAAAGTTCATGCTCTCATTGTTCCAAAAGACCTTGTGATGAGTAAAATTAATGAATAAACATCCTTAAACATCACTAAAGAATTTGCAGTTTCACATTTTTATGTACATGCATGAGCATATCATAAACCTTTTTGGGGCCAACCTGAAAGGTACACTGGAGAAGTTTTTTGAAATTATACTGTGGCATACCTCTAAGGCCAAGTTTATACGCGACGCCAGGTGGCAATGTGAAATATCATCACGGGGAGAATGTTTGGTTTTGCTGTGTTGTGAATTGCTTGAAACACCCATTAAATTCTGAGGACCCCTTGCCACAATATCTCTGAAAAGAACGGATGTTTAATGATTAAATCCATCAATCCAATTCCAGCTAGTATCGGGCACGAGGCAGAAACAATACCTGGACAGGGCATCACCTCATCACAAGGTGAATATGAACACACACATACACTTAGCGGCATTTTAGCATCACCAAATCCCTAAACCTTTGTGTCTTTGGAAGGAAACCGGAGCAGACTGTGGAGACCCAGCAGGAAAACATGCAAACTCCAGGCAGGAAATACTAGCGACGTGACTCCCTGCAAGACAGCAGTGCTACCGCTCTGCCACTGTGCCACCTCCATATGTGTAATCAATAACAGTATTCTTTATTTAAACAAAGTTGATGATTTATCTGTAAATTGTAACATATGTACTTTAATGCATTTGTGCACTACATAATGCACTACAAATGCATTTGTATGTCAGCATTTTGCTTCACCACATTGTTCATCTGAGCATGATTTTTCCTGAAATCTCTTGCCATGCTAACAATGAATAGGGAATTCTATACTGGAACCCCCGTATAATGAGTGAAAAATCTCTGTTTCAACTTCCAGCCAGGATGCCAGAAATATAAAGAGATCTGTATAGTTTCTGAAACTTCATAAATCGGTGAAAGTCTATTTTAAATAAGTTTCACTTTCTATGTTGGGGTTTGGATGTGTAGTCTATTTTTCCACAATAACAGATAACTTATGAATTCTGTCCTGTGGTGAAGATGGATAAGTTCTTCAGCTAGTTATAAGTTTCTAGTGCCTAGTCTGTCCTGATTTAGACCAAGTGACAAACATTCTGTAATTTGTGTGTGCTTATGATGCCACTTTAAACCTCCTACTGGGTTTTAGGGAGAAAAACCTGTAACAGCTATCCTTCACAAAGTCTATTACTTTCCAGTTACAGTAATACCACAATATATTATTACTAAGTTACAGTTGATAGTTCTTTGAATCAAAGTAGGAATACTTATAGTTTGGTGTAAGAAATGTTTGTTCCTTTTCTGGTCAGCTTTCTCTAATACACATGGAAATATTTTCTTTCTTTGTTCAGGAGCTCATCTTCTTCATCACCTTGGCCAGCCTTCTGGTTGCAAGTATTACCTCTTTAATGTTTTTACATACAATGTCTTCAGTTACCAGCAAAGTTAAGTCTGCTAGGCAGACAATGATCAGTCAACTCCTGCCTTTAGTAAACAAACATGTAGTTTTTATGAAGGTCTCTCTCTTTCACTTGCACTTGCCATTTCTTAGCAAGATTTGAAGTAATGGCACTTCAATACAGACAGTCCAGTACCAGGTTGCCCTTCTGAGTAAAACACTTTGCTCCAGCTTTTTGTAAAAGCCATGCACTAGGCAATGGGGTAACTGCTGTGAACCAAAGATACAACCAGGTCGAGAGCAATGAGTGTGTAGAGAGAGCCCAGATTTGGGTACTGGTAATGTTTTTTAACAGAAGGAGTAGATGTCTTGCCATTGGTTTCTTGGGTATATGTAAGTTCAACTTTTTGGTTGACAAGTGATGCAAATTTTTGTTTATTAATGTTTCTCATCGTTCAGTTATGGACCTTTGTCCCTGATCAAGTATTTGGATAGTGCAGCAAAGAGACATCATTGGGTATCAGATAAGGCCCAGAGGCTGCATTCCCAAGTGGCCCTGTGGAGAGAAAACTGTCACACTTGCCTTAATTAAGAATGTCTGACAGTTTGACTTTCACCAAAGTCTTGTGTGACATACCATAACAAAATGGGTAACAGCAATCAGTCCTACACCCCAAACCTCCTCATGCTTCCATTATGTGTTTCATCTCAATATTTTAATTTAAGAATATCACATTTTTTATCATAAACACATAATGTTAATATTGCTAGACTTACATATATGCTCAACATTTGTATTAACATTATTATATGGTCAATATCAACATTATCATAATATTTCCTTGAATCTCAGTCAAGTTCAGATTCCTGTTTGTCTACCAGGATCGATGATGGCCTCAGAAACCCTGAAATTGGGTAAAACACATTCAGACAATGGACTGATTTTTAAATTGTAGGTATTTCTGTGCTGTATTCTTTTAATTGTAATTTTGTAAGACATAAAAAATAATTTACCCCCTTCTCTTAAATTACATTTAGTTCTTGGAAGCTCTTCTGTAATGCAAACATTTCCTTAATGTGAAATAAACTACCTCACTCTGTTTTTGCTAACAGTCTGGAGTACCAATACTTTTCCCTGTGTGACTTGAAGCCACTACTCTGATAATCAGGCCTCCTCATACAGTATATTTGTGCATGTAAAAACCCTGCTTACTGTGCATTCCCTATTATGTCTACCATGTAAACACTTAAGCTTTACTTCATTAAATTTCACATGAAAAGACAAAATGTAATCTTTTTTATTCATTTCGCTAAAAGCTACTTAATGTAAATATTTTATATGTTTTCTTTTTTTGCAAGGACACAGAAAATCCACTTTTACAAGGCTAGAAGATAGCTATTTAAAATGCCTGCCTTATGTCTCAAACTATGGCTATTCAATTCAATATTTCTAAAAGTACTGAAAGCGTTCCCTTGTTTTTCCCTAATATAATATATAATTATAATATGTATTATAAGTTGTAACATCTGTTAACAATATGTAATGAATAACATAGCCTTTTTTAAAACAGTGTGATGCCCGTGCACTGACACCACTGCACACGTTCAGACTCCAGGCATCTGTACCAATGATGGAAAAAATACGCACAGAATAAATTATACAGTATGTTTCAAGAATAGTTGGCTTTTATTTACAATGCTATAAAATAATAATTCTGGTGTCATAATTCAAGAGAATAAATGTAGTCCTATGTACTAGCACAGAATATATAATATATACATATACTGTATATACAGTATATACAGTATATATATATATATATAGTCACACACATGCACATTGGGGACAGTTTTCAGGCTCAAATCGTGTTATTTATCAGCCAGCCCAGGGGTTGGCGCTCACAACTGATCCTCTCTCCTCTTGTTTCCCTACAGTTCTGCCAAAGGCCCTGCCTCTCAGTGACATCACTACCGATCCACCCACTAGCATCATTTCCGGCCAATCCTGATGACATCACTTCTGGTACCCAGAATTCATCTTCCTGCCACTTCCGTTCCGGCTGCGCTTACTCCACCTCTTCCTCCTTTCCAGCATATTTGTAGAACAGACTCATCCTGTTAGTTCAGTTCAGTTGTGAACTCTGATCTGTAAAGACATGTTTCTTTTATTTTGCTGATTTTCAGTATACAGGGTGGCCATCCCCAAACCTTTTTCTTGTCTACTCCCTTATTTTTTCCACATTGGCGTAGTCAGCAGTGTTTTGGCTCCAAGATGTCCCAGGAACAGGACTTGAGAGAGACCCGGATCGCTGAGCATGAGGCATGTGTTGCTGTTCAAAGGAACCAGGTGCAATTTCCGACCCAAGTACTGGTAATATTACACCCTTGGATGCGTGCAGGATGGGCTAACAGAATAGAGCCATTCTGGAAAGGGGAGACACATAGTACTGGTTAAGGTCTCTTAGAGTAGAATTTTGCCTCCTTTGAATCTGCAAAGACCTTTGGTAAAGGTGGGGGGTGCCTCAGACCAGCAGGCGAGGTTGTGTTTTCCCTGGAGGTGCAACCGTGATCTGGCAACCCACTCCTAAGCGTGCACCCTATGGGGCAGGACCAGGAATTGGCTAAGGCCAGATAAGAACAATGCACAACAGGTAGTCGAACATGTCGCCTGTTAACTCCTATTGATAGGCCTGCCTGAATATCTCACCCAGCTGGTTCGGGGACAGCCTTTAAAAAGAATGAAAGACCTCATTGAGGTCATAGAACACTATCTGGAAGCTTCATAATGTAGGACAGGCAAGTAGTCCCATTGTCTAAACCTGACGAAATGTGCCCCTACTCCCGAGCCCAACTGTCACCACATGGATCACACACCGAAGCCTCCAGACAAGTTACAGTACTCAAAGTTCAGCAACATTCCGGGATGCGGGGGGACCCGAGAGAAGAGATTTTTTTTATCACAAACCCCTTATCTTTTCCTTGGACAGGAGAGGTAGTAGTAAATGGTCATAAAGTCACTGCTCTCATAGACACCGGCAGCAACATTTCCATTGTAGCTTGCCATTATGTGCTACCATGACAATGGCTTAACACTAGAATCCCTGACACCTACAAAAAAAGTCGTAATGCTGGGACACCTTAAATTCCTTTGCACCTCTTTATCAACATTTTTGTTTTGCAAATATGTCAATCAGCACTGGCAGCAAGCAGCCTGCTATTCCATCCCCCACCAACTACAGCTGAAATCAAGTCAGATGCTGAAGTCACTTTATCTGGGAGTTAGGTGTCTGGAATCGTATAGGGTAAATAATATATTGTTATTTGGAATGCATACAATTCATGTGTTTTCCATGTCTACAACAATCTGGGTAAATGTAGAATGACAGGAAATATGCGGCAAGAAATATTGAACACATAACTAAAACAGAAACTGTGTAATAGTAATAATAACAATAGCAGTTCACTACTCAAAATGGAGAAAACGCAAAGGCAGCAGTTCTTACCTCTGCACCAGCCAAGCAGACATGTGAATTTTCTGTCAATTGATAGTTGGGCTTTGATTTTTACTCATTGACATCAACATGTAAATTGAATGATTTCTTTTTGATATTTGGACTTCAGTCTTCACACATTATGCACTTCATGTCAGCATTTTGTCATTATTACTATAACATGAAAAAAGTTTCTGTTTTAGTTATGTGTTCAAGATTTCTTGCCTCACTTTCCTCTTATCCAGCTTTTACCTAGATCGTTGTAAACACATGTATGTATTACAAATAACGATATATAATTTACCCTACACAATTCCAAACACTTCACACCCAGATAAACAGACTTGAGCTGGGAGAACTTTAGCTGCATCGGAGGGGAATTGGATAGCAGGCTGTTTGCTGCTTGTGTTGATTGATACATTTGCAAAACAAAGACGATGATGAAGAGGTGCGAGGGAATTTAAGGTGGCCGGGCACTACTACTTTTTTCGTAGGCTTCAAGAGATTCTAGTGTTAAAGGTGTATTCACAGGGAGACTCGGTGGTATTGTTCAGCCACCTGTACCATCAGATTTGACAACTCTGTAAGGGCCTTACAGGTGATGGTAATTCGAAATCCATCCTTTCCCGTGATCCAGGGCAGAGACTGGTCAGAGAGTAAAAGCGGTTTCACGCAAATCACTCCAGTCAAACTGTTGGGCATGGCAATGGATGGAGAAAATCCCATGCCGTGTACACAGCCTGCAACAAAGAGTCACGTGGCTGCCCAACGTGACGCAGCGGAAGTTGCGACGACAATGCCTGATTCCGTGACGTCTGGGCCGTCAACATCACGGATGGATGCACCGCACACTGAGGTCAGTCCTGAACCCCTTAATACCATACAATTTCAATTTAGGCAAATGCCAGCCTCCTTTAAATGACAGCAATGGAATGATGATTCCCTTAAGTTTGCCAAAACTGCAGTAGTTTCAGTAAACGGTCAATGTACCTTACATCCCATGCTGTCCGGGCCCCACTTTGTTATAGAAAATTATTTATTTTATTGAGTAGTTATACATGAGGGGGAGGTGAGGTCACTGTTACTTGTACCATGGACCCTCCGGCAGCAGGTTTGTGAACTTGCACATACCCACTTCCTAGGGATGCGTTTTACCTTGGAGATGTTCAGGGAAGTTGCTTAAAATCAAACACTTGAAGACCGCAGCATACCATCCTCAAACTGATGTTCTCATAGAGAAATTTAATTAAACTCTCAGACAAATGCTAGGTGGTTAGAGAGGATGGAAGGAACTGGGACCAGCTCCTCGGGCTTCATCCTCTTTTGAGTTACTATATGGACGACAGCCCCAAGGAATATTGGACATTTTAAAAGAAGGATAGGAGAGAGAGGTCCTCCCTTCCACTTATATTCTGGACTATATCACTCAATTACACTCAATTACGCAATAGATTTGCAAAAATTATGCCAATATTAAAAGAGAATATGGAAAAGGCTCAAACAACGCGGGCCTGATGTTATGATCGTGGGATGATACTTTGGGAGTTCCACCCTGGAGACCGTGTCATGGTAGTTATGCCCAACTCGCACTCTAAATTAATGACCCATTGTCAGGGCCCATACGAAGTTAAGGAGCGAAAAGAGTTCGTTGACTATCTGGCGAAACAATCAAATCATCGACCGCGTAAACAGATTTATCATGTCAACCTGCTGAAGCCATGGAGGAGCAGGGAACCCGACCCTTACTTTGGCCAGCCGCGTTCCCTTTTCACTTAAAAAAACTATGCCCACACAATGATAGGAGCTCGAGGCAGTAATTCTGTCCGTCCCTGAGGTAGTCAGCAAGAAACCTGGTTGGACCTTGCTGATTGAACATGACATCATAACAGACCCTGGGGTAATCGTTTGGGAGTGGCCATACTGCCTCCCAGAGGCAAAAGGTGCTGAACTGGAGCTTGAGATCAAACATATGCTGGAACTAGGAGTAACTGAGGACAGTCATAGTCCCTGGTCCAGCCCAATCATATTGGTCCCTAAGCCTGATGGAAGTTGGAGATTCTGCAACGACTTCTGTCACCTTAATCAAGTCTCCCAATTTGATGCTTATCCGATTCTGGAAGTTGATGACCTCCTTGAGTGACCCGGGAAGGTGAAGTACTTAATCACTCCTGACATGACAAAGAGGTACTGGCAAGTTCCTTCAACAGACTCTGCGAAGGCCAAGACAGTGTTTAGCACCCCTAGTGGACGCTGGCAACATCCAGTTCTTCCATTTGGATAGCACGGGTCACTTGCCACCTTCAAGTGTCTGGTAGATAAAGTGCTACGTCTCCAAAATTCCTATAGTGCCGCCTACTTGGATCATGTCATCATCTATTCTGACACATGGAAGAAAAACCTAGAGCAGGTTCTGACTGTTCTCCAGACATTTGGTAAAGCTGAACTTCATTTCAATTCTAAGCAATGTTTCTTAAAATTGTGCAAGGCGAAGTATTTAGGCTACCTGGTAGGTGGTAGTACAGTCAAACCACAGTGTTCCAAAGTAGATGCCATATTGAAGTTGCCCTGTCCAAAAACCAGTTAGCAAATCCAAGCTTTTCTTGGTTTGGCCATGTACTACCACCAGGTTTGTACCACGGTTCTCTGAGAGAGCGGCACCCTTGACAGATTTAACAAAGAAATGGGCCCCTAACAATGTGGTATGGGACAGTAAAGCTGATGCTGCATTTCATGACTTAAAGCAGGCCCTTACTTCGGCACCTGTTCTAATGGGGAAGTTTGCATGATCTCCCTATGTCTGCATCAGTTTCCTCCAATTTCCTCCCACAGTCCAAAAACATACAGGTTAGGTGGATTGGCGATATAAACTGACTCTAGTGTGTGGTGTATGTGTTCACCTTGTGATGGACTGGCACCCTGTCCAGGGTTTGTTCCTGCCTTGCTCTCTATGCTAGCTGGGATAGGCTCTGGCAACCCACACAACTAAGTGGGCTAGAAAATGACTGACAATTCTTCTTCCTCCTCCTTCCACAAGAAAAAAATCAAGAGGACAGAAAAAAGAATATCTACCATAAGAAAAAGTGAAAATGGCAAAAGCATAAAAGACAAAATCTCATTCAAAACTCTTTATACACAAATATGCAATTTTTAGGATTGCTACTTGATTGTTCATCTACACCTCTCTAACATCACACAGTCAAAAGATGACCCCTGCTGGTTCTTTTCTGGTTTAATATGCCAGGCACAGATTACCTGGCCAATTTTTCCATCTTCCACCTTAGCACACTCAATCAGTGATGCTGATTCAATGTCCACTGCATACACACTCTCTTCCATTGGATACCTCCTATTGCCCAGCGTTTGTCTGACACATGCATATATCCAACAGCACACAAACATGCATTGTCCAATCTTTTAGGTAACTTACTTAAATTTCACTTTTTCTTTCTCTCCAGAACTTTAATTCTTTTGCAGCTCCTCTGCATAACAAACTTACTTGCTTTTCATCTTCTCTTCTCTACTTTACTTTCCGAAAAACTCACAGATTCAAATGGACATCTCTCCTGACAGGCATGAAACAAAGCTGGGCCACTGGTGTGCTGGCAGTCAAAGGTTCAGCTAGTCTTACAGGCATCCTACAAAAACAGATTGAGCAGTCAGCAGCGCTTCATGCTGCTGCTCTAGCCACCTCAGAGTAGTGGCTTATTTTTGTAGACATACCTACAAATGTTAATTACATTCAAGCAACTCTACATCATTTCCCCCCCTTCTTGCAGCAGAATCCATTTGCACCCAAGACCTTTCCCCCAATATTGACCTTCAAAATAGAACAAACAGGCAGAAATAAGAACAAATCATTATAAACATTTCAATACATTTGAATAAGACATTTGAATAAATGTCTTTTTATTTTCCTGTCTCTCTTCAAGGTAAGTCATCATGCTGTCTGGCCACAGATGGTGCACTTATAGTTTAGACTAATTCCATCCTCTTTCTCAACTCAAATGGGTAAGGTTTGAAAGGAAGGAAGGTTTGAATTTTTTTTCTGTCACAATTTCAAAACATTCATATGCAAAGTCCTTTTTATTTTCCTCGCTTGGTCTGGCAAACAAACTTGGTAAAATGGTAAAGACCTTCCTGATTAGTCACCACAAAAGTCCCCTGCCAAGTTAGGCACATTTAATGTTATTTTAAATACACATACTTTACATCCCTGGATTAAGGTACGCTTTTCATTCCCGGTCTCTTGACTGGCGCAACCATTCCTCATCTCCTTTGCTTCCAGCTGCATCATCTCTCCAATTTTGGTCTGGTATCCTTGGTCAGCTTTGTCAAAGCATGCATTCAAGCTCAGATTATCACATTGAGCACATACCCCATTACTCGGCAAGTCAATGTCTTTACCTGAGTGGATTGATAGTGGAATGGCTACACCCTTCTTGTGGGCTGAAACCTTCAGCTTTTCTAGCCTTTTCTGCTTCCAGGACTTATGGATCATGCCAATGATGCAAATATCATCTTGGATTAAGTAGGCTTGAAAATGTTATATTGTGAATTGAATTGATTTGATATTTAATCTAAACATCACATTCACAAAAACAGAAGAAAACAGGTTTACCTGGCATAACAAGATTTGGGATTCACAGCATTTTTATGATTAAACATAAAGAAAGGGCTAAATATAATCAAAGATAATTGCATTAAAGTTACTTTTATTAACAACTTTGTTGTAAATTTCTCAACTTGAGTCTAATGGCAGAACCAAGAAAAGAGGCCCCGAAGGCATAAATGTTTCCTGTTGTCAGGATGTTGTTTGAAACTAATTATAGGTGAGAAAAAAATCCATTCCTTTTGACACCAATATTATTTTGTGGATTTTATTCTTAAAGAACAGTACCTGCCAATGAAGGACGGAATCCAGTGGAGCTGAATAAGTGCACATTTTGTTGTTATTTTCAGTTTATAGTGCACTTTTGATTCCTAGCTCCTGGGACCATGGTTTGATTCCCAAAGTGGTTACTACCTTGAGGAGGTGGGTATGTTGGCATTGTCATCCCTCCATTTTATACATAAGTTAGCTTGATTGGCCTGATATAAAAATTGTACTTCTTTGCACTGGGGTCCTGGTTAGTGCCGGTTCCTGCCTCATAGCCAGATATACCTGAGGAGGCTCCTGTAGCCTGTGACACTCAGCGCGTATGTTTGAATTTTAATGAGTTTTTCTATGGATATACTCCTTTGAAATGTGTAATTTACCTCAAACTCTCAATTATACATATTAAAGTGGTAAAAAGTTAATCTTTGTTTTCCCTATATATTTATATCCAGACATCTCCTGTGCCTTCTTTTAAACTGTCATGTTTCTTTAACTGCTTAAGACTGCTATTTTTATGTAGTTTTAATTATCTGTAAAGGGAAGGAGATAAGACTTTAGGGGCAGACTGTTACAATGCAAATTAGGTCTTTAACAGCAGACACCAGCAATTTTATTTGCTTTATTATTACTTGCTAGAATAGAAACTATCATACAAATGTAGTTTAAAAACACTGCTAATCTGAACACTGAAATGTTTTTATTTAAAATGAACTACAATGTGGAAAAAGCAGAAATTAAATCAATTAAACAGAGGAAATTCATTTTCCCCTGATGATGACAAATACCTCCTGTCCCCAAGAAATAAATGCTAGAATAGCATTCATTCATTCAGTGTATTCATTTGAAATTATTGTTATAATACATACTTTCAACTGATCGTTTAGCTGAAAACTTAATTTAAACAGATATTTTTAAGTTAAACTAAAATGCAAAAATAAAGTCAAACAAAATACACAATAGTATCTTGTGTATTTTGAATATTGTGAATAATGTCAACGAATCCACATGAAAAAAAGGGGTGCTTATTGCCAAAAGAGAGCAGGGTGGGACTCACACATGGCTAAATTGAAATTAAATCCAGGAAAATAAAATCCTCCTCACCTCTCTTGATGTATCAAAGGTGGCCTTGTACTGCTTTCAAATGGGTGGAGTGGCTCACCAACTCACCTACCTTCCCTTCTTCCTTCCTTATCACTTTCTTTCTTTTCCAACTCACTTCCCAACTCTAAGCAAAAATTTGCCTGTCCCTCAAAGGTCTCTGGAGTCAGGTGTTGCCCTATTTACAGTATGAGACAGGAACACCAGGTCAGAACTCTTTCTAGCAGTTCCAGGTACCTCGGCAGTTCATAAAACTGTTTCATTCAGACTGTCTCTGCAAAGTCTGTTCTTTTAACCTCCTTAATGTTATGTATACCTCCAAGAAATTGGGTCAACAAAGTTGAAATTTTTTTTCAATAAAAAATGTTATTACACATAACAAAAACACATAAATACCAAAATGTCAACACAAATACAGAAGGAAAGTTTTGTCTAAAGTCCACTGTTGCACTGATGCAGATTTAAAACACATTTTTTGGGAGGTAAATTTTGAGACAGTGACTAACACACTTGAACGTATTGGAAAATTGATATTTACATGGCAAAATAATAAGAATATTCTTAATATCGCACAGTTCTGTCCACACAACTTGAGTCAATCCATGCTGTGTACTGGCAGTAGTTTGGGCACTACATGATGGCACATTGCTATTGCTCTCTCCACTCAGCTGCTGTCACTTGCTTCCACTCTTAGTTTTTCCACGTATTTATGACTTTCACAGAAACAACATCAAAGAAACGTTTTCTGTAGTTTTCCATCTCAATCAGCAATTCTGCATGTTCACATTCACTTAAACATAATTTTCTGCTTTTTTCCTTAGATTATTAGATCATGAATATTCAAGAAAGTTTTTTTTTTTTTAAGCTGTACAACATTGACAGGATATGACAGGAAGTGACTAAAAGCACATGCACATGTGCATAATTTTAAGTTGCTTTGAGATTTATAAAGAAAGTTTATGTGACACCTGCCATATGTATGCTTTTTTGTGCATGTGCCATTTTGACTTTCGAGAGTAAGCAAAATTATGGTACGGAATCTATACAAGGCTCTACACGTGAGGCCCCAGGAAATGGAGAGAGTCGAAGGGAGTGGCAAAATATGCAGTCAAAAGCAGACAAGAGTTTGTTAACATGGAGAGATGGATGGATAGATGGATTAGCAATGTCACATATTTTTGCTAAGCCAAAATAGTATAAGCAAAATTGCATTTTACACAAATGCTAATGAAAACATGTACCTGGAATCAAGATGCCTTAGGGAAAGCCAAAATCTATCTGTTTTAGACCAGTTGTCTGTTCAGGTCATCCCTAGACACACCATAAGGTATTACAATGCCGACTAGTATTCATTTCATAAGAGAAAAAGATGGCTCTGCTATGAATGTTGCTTTTTTTCTCTTATTCACTTTGGGATCCTGTGTAACTTATTGCAAATGGTACAGATGGCAAGTGTCACAGGGAATAGAAGTACACCAAAGCAACTGCTGCAATGCATACAGTTATTGAAAAGTAGCATTATGAACAACTTCACAGTATAACAAATATGCAGTACACACCGTAAGTAATGAGGTTTAATCCCTATTGCCAAAATTTTTGATATTTAATAACTATGGGTACTTCTATTTTGTCCTCCCGATTTAGATGCCAGTCCATCAGGCACATTTACTAAAGATTTAGCCAAAATAAAGATCAAAAGTTGTCAGTGACATCTTCATATTTGGAATATTTTTACACCTAGTACAAAAACTTTGTTTTGTTCCATGTCTCAGTTAGCTGGACTTGACCTTACTTAGAGGTCAACAATTTTTGCACATTTAATGTTCTAATGGGGGTGGCACAGTGATAGTGCTTCTGTCTTGCAGCAAGGAGACCTCCCAATGTCTGTGTGGGTTTCCTTCGGGTGCTCCAGTTTCCTCCCACAGTCCAAAGACATGCAGGCTAGATGCATTGGCAATAATAAATTGATCCTAATGTGTGCTTGGTGTGTGTGTGAATACCCTGTGATGGACTGGCACCCTGTCCCTGCCTTGTGCCCTATGCTAGCTGGGATAGTCTCCAGCATCCTCCTGCAACTCTTTTCCGGAATAAGCAGGTTAGAAAATGGCTGATTGACTGACTAATGTTAAACCCAAATAAAACGGCACAATACTGACAAAACAGTCAAATATAATTTGGCTTTAATGATACAGTGCCTACAAAAAGTATTCACTCCCTCAGATTTTTTCACATTTTATTATTGTGCAATATTTAATCACAGTGGATTTCATTTGCATTTCTGACACTGGTCAACAAAAAAGACTTTAATGTCAAAGTGAAAAGAGAGCTCTTCAATTAGAAATATAAAACACAAAATAATTGATTATGTAAGTATTTAATGTTATTGAATAAGACACCCCATAATCATCACTGGTCCATCAATCGGTTTCAGAAGTCACATCATTGATTAATTGAAACCTCAAACAAGTAATCGCCATTCGATTGTAGTATAAATGTACATCAGGTTTTCTTCCAGGAATTCCCTTTATTTTGCTACGTTTATTGTACCCTCTACCCCCACAAGCCTTCAAGGGTGTGCTGCAGAGAAGCATCCCTAAACCATAATGCTGCTGCCACTATACATGGACATCTGGGGCACCCACCTTCATTCAGACATTACACAGTGCCTTGATCAAATGGTGGTGATGCAAAACACTACCAAAGAGAAAACAGATAACTAAATCAGAGAAAATCAGAGATTAGTAAAGACTGCAAATCCCTGAAGATTATGACAATTCAATGCATGTTCTGTATATTCTAATGGGACTTCAACTAAAGTGTAGCTACAAAAAGGTTACGATTTTGTATGTAAAGGGACATGCACTCCAAAATATTGAAAGGGGCAAGATTATTTAAGGCTTTATATATCATTATCAGTATTTAATAATAATAATAATAATAATAATAATACATTTTATTTATATTGCACTTTATATTTTAGCAATCCCAAAGTGCTACAGAGTAAAAATAGAATAATAAAATAAAAAAAAACAGAAGAGTCTATAAAATACTTTAACAAAATGACTTTCTAAAAAGATAAGTTTTTAGGTTTCGCTTAAAGGCCTCAGTCGACTGTGGGGCTCTCAGGTAATCAGGGAGGGCATTCCACAGCCTCGGCGCCACCGATGAAAACGCCCTGTCACCCATGCTGCTGAGCTTAGTTCTGGGGACTTGAAGAGTGTTAGTGTGTACAGAGCGGAGGGAACGTAAGGAGTTATGAGGGGTAAGGAGTTCCTGTAGATAAAGAGGGGCATGTCCATAAATGCACTGATGGGTAAGAAGAAGACCTTGTACTCTATCCTGAATGAAACAGGGAGCCAGTGAAGGGTTTTCAGGATTGGGGTGATGTGATCATACTTTCGCACCCTCATTAGGATCCTGGCAGCGCTGTTCTGAATATACTGGAGTCTCTGGATACTCTTGCCAGGAATCCCAATGAGGAGTGCATTACAGTAATCCAGCCTGGAAGAGACAAAGGCATGGACGAGTTTCTCTGCATCTGCCAGGGTGAGTAATGGGCGGAGTTTGGCGATGTTCTTGAGATGGAAAAAAGATGACTTACAGAGATATTTGATGTGGGTGTCAAAAGTAAGTTGGGAGTCCATTCTAACACCCAAATTAGTAACAGATGTGGAAAGAGGAATATTTTGGCCAGAGAAAGTAATACTGGTGATGGTAGAAGAGCGAAGATGATGTGATGTACCAACTAAGATGGCTTCTGTTTTGGATTTTGGATTTTAAAGTTAATTCTAAAAGACACGGGTAACTAATGTAACAATGCTAAAACTAGAGAAATGTGCTCAGATTTTCTTTTATCTGGTTAAGATTCTTACTGCTGCATCATGAAGTAACTGCAAGAAATTGATGTCTTTGTTAGGTAGTCCTGTTAGGAGTGCATTACAGTAGTCTAGTCAAGTAAAAACAAAATCATTAATTAATTTCTTAGCATCTTGCAGTGTAATAAGAGGTGTAACTTTTGCAATGTTCCTTAAGTGAAAAAACACAGTAATTATGTTAATGTGCATTTCAAAGTTTTGGTCAGAGTCAATGTTTAAACACTTAAATTCTTTATCTCCACATTGACTCGCTATAGGATAAAATTTAATTCTAATACCTTCATTATTTCAATTTTTACCAACTTGTAAGATTTCTGTTTTTTTCCTTATTTAGCTTGAGAACGATTGATTATGTATGTATGTATGTATTTATTTATTTATTTATCGTTGACTGTTTAGCTTGAGATGACCAAAAAGCTCAATTTACATCACAATCATATCTTAGAACCTTCTTCCTGCTGCTGTCTGAATCTCCCAAGTGCTTTCTGGTGAACTCCAGTCGAGATGTTGTGGGTAGTTTCTTTTTAACCTCCATAGCGCTACATTTATTCTCAAAAAAAAATGTAAAAAGCATTGCATTTTTTGGCTTGAAAATTTACATTTTTAATAAATCTCATCCTTCTATTATAAAATGTCCAAAAGACTAGAAGAACAAAAAAGTGTTAAAAGTATAATGATATAAATAATAATAATAATGAATACTAATAATAATAGTATGAAATGAATAATAATAATGATGATGATGCTAATACCATATATGCCTTAAAAATACTTCTTTTGTTTGGTATATCTTTTAATGGTATGATCATTTACCCAACACTGTTCAGCATAACGGTTTGTCTCAACAACAATTCTTTCAATCACGTTATCAAGAAATAACTTCAACTAAGTAAGTGGATCTTGGCTGTCAATATTCACTTTTATTCCTGGGAGCCCCACAAAATCGAAACAAGGTGGTGCTTGGTTTATTTGAAGTAGGGTGAACAGAAACCCAATCATGAACGTCCCTTTCTGGTTCATCAGAATGACTATCACTTTCACTGTCCATTTTAATTTCACTGCCTGAAGACAGATTCACTTTGTCATCACTGTGGATGAGAGGCTGCTCAACATCACTGCTCGTATTACTGTCAAGAGTGTGCAACACCTGGGCCTCAATTATGAGACTAGCAGAAGATGCATCTACACTGTTGTCCAGGTAACGCTTGGGCCTGATGCTTGTGTAAAATGAGTGTATACCATTGCCCAAGTAACGCTTAGGACTAACACTGCTAGTACTTTTACAGCCCGAGTAATCCTCGGGTCTAACGCTTACGTGAGACGCTTCTATACAGTTGTCCGAGTGACACATGGTGTTAATACTTTTAACACTGTCTTCATAGGCCGAGTGACACAAGGGTTTAACGCTAAGGAGATTAATAGTGGCTTTCTCTTTGCTAATCACTTGTAAAGTTGTGATGAATGAAGCACAACTGGCAACTGTTGTTGTATGCAGTCTCTCTAATCTCCTCCTCCATAGCCTGTAACTCTTTCAGAGTTCTAATACATCTTAAAAATGATATCAAGAGCTCCAAGAAGGTGACACTTGGAAATCTGAATCGACTTAGAAGCCAGTCATCATCATCTGTAAATACGGATTTTCTTCTATTGAATTGAATCAAATACCTTTATTGTTATTGTATATTTTCCTATAAAATGATAAAATAATAATAATAATAATACAGTAAAAAACAATGAAAAATATACAATAGATAGATAGATAGATAGATAGATAATATGAAAGCATAAGTACAATATACATGTACATACAGTGCAGATAGTGAAATGGTTCATAAAGTGGCTAAGGTTGTGCAATATCACAACTGTTGTGCATGTTTATAGTGAGGTAATTATACTTATAAGTTCAAACAGTTCTACCAGGAGCATTTGATGGACTGATTGAGTGAATTTAGAGATCTTGGGATAAAACTGTTTCTGAACCGCAAGGTATCTACGGGAAAAGCTCTGAAGCGTTTGCCATATAGGAGCAGTTCAAATAGACTGTGCGCATGGTTGAGGCAGTGGGTGCTAGATGCTGTATTCCGATAATCCTCTTTCCGATCAGCTACTTTACAGCTGTGATTCCACATTCAGATACAGTGGGTTAAAATACTCTGAATGGTGCACTGAGAGTAACAATGGTAAAGCAGCTATGGTATTTGGAATAGTTTGGCCATTCCGTGGATGATTATATTGTTACAGGTTGATTACAATCAGATGCCTTAAATTAATAAACAACATGAAGTTAATTCACGGTGGCGCAGTGGGTAGCGCTGCTGCCTCGCAGTTAGGTTCATTTCCCGGGTCCTCCTTGCGTGGAGTTTGCATGTTCTCCCGGTGTCTGCGTGGGTTTCCTCCCACAGTGCAAAGACATGCAGGTTAGGTGCATTGGCAATCCTAAATTGTCCCTAGTTTGTGTGTGTGTATGTGTGTGTGTGTGTGTACGTGTGCACACCCTGCAGTGGGCTGGTGCCCTGCCTGGGGTTTGTTTCCTGCCTTGCGCCCTGTGTTGGCTGGGATTGGCTCCAGCAGACCCCATGTCCCTGTAACTAGGATATAGCGGGCTGGATAATAGATGGATGGATGAGGTTAATTTCAGAGTATTTGATAATGCCACGTCAGGGATGAGAATCTAAAAGAATAAAGGGAAACCACACAGGAAGAGTAGCACTGCTTTGACACTGGGTGCCGCCAGTTTGCAAAACCAAGCCTAAAATACAATGGATTGAGCTCACGTGAGAATGTGCGTAGCTTTATGCCAAGTTTAGTTTTTACACATCGCAATATGAGTGTGGAAACGGGCTTACACAACATTTTTGTACATAAACTCCATTTATACATGAGGTCCCAGGCCAAAACTTATAAAAGAGTGGCATAATGGTAGGACTCTCACTAAAAAGACTTGGCTACCTTAACATTTTAAGATGAGCTTGTTTTCAATTTTACTCTGACAACCACTTATGTAGGGGATGAATAAAAGAGGTGAAAGACCACAGCCCACAGGGGACCCTGTGGAAGAGGTCAGCATGTCAGACATACAAACATTCACTTTTGTTCTTTTGAGTTATTTTAAAAAGCCAATCAGTTACCCTACTAAGCTGAAGTCCACATTAAAATGTTTTATAAGTCTCTCAGCAAGAAGGTGGGACTAGATGGTATTAAAAGCTGACAAGAAGTCTTGGTGCCCTCCAAGTGAGTATATAACAAATACAGGAAACTGACAATAGTGTCCTCTGTACCTTGAAAACCTTTCTGGGTTTTCAATTAACTAATTATGCGACTTCTAAAACCAATTAGGTGCACCAATGATCATTTAGGTGTGTCATATTAAAGCTTATGTGTTTAATTATTTTGTGTTTTATATTTGTAAATAATTTCAACCTTTTTGCACAGATCTATTTTTACTTTAATATTGTCTTTTTCTGTTGATCAGTGTCAATAAAGTCAAATTAACTCCACTATGATTCAATGTTATATAACAAAAAATGTGAAATACTGGGGTGAATAGTTTTTATAGGAACTGTAAACCTTATTCTTGTCTAATCTACTCATTACTCATTTTTATGATAATTTTCTAATAAAAACATTACTTAATTATTGCAAGGATTTTTGATTAGCCATGAAGTTGAGTACATGACAGAGTGAAAGCACAATGATACGTAAGTCTTGAGTAGGACATGTGGGTTTTCACTGTTTTATTAACAACATTTCTGATATTCTTTCGTTTTCTTTTGAAATGTTACCCTAACAGTGTGCATCCAATTCTTTCATATCTTCTACTGAGTTATAGAACTTAATAACACTTTTTATAACAAATGTTCTCATTGTGAGTGCAGGTATTCACTATGTATCATCATGATTTGCAACAACTAGCTTCACAGTTGGCCTTGTGCTTGAAAAACAGACGTCTCTAGGCTAAACAAAGGCAGAAATGGATATCATATATAAAGAATTATGAATTTATAATGATTTAAACCTCTGGATACCAGCACTAAGGCAAGAGTTTGTTTCTTTTGCTGTATTACTATATCATTAATAAATATACTCTAGTCGAGGTCTGATTCTTTTTCCTTTAGTGTTGTACTTGAAGTCAAGGACTTAGGCATTCCAACACTCCTTCTCTATGCTGCTTTGAAACTCAAGAAATTAAAGGAAAACATTTACAAGTACAATATTGTAACCGGTGTAAATGTAATGGAAATTCATCATTTTATTGGCTGTGTTTATTTCGTTTTACTGGAAATGTTCATTTGCTGCACATACCATTTACAATTATGCATTTGCAAATTAACTTGAATTCAGTGATAGGTATATATTAATGTAGCAGAAAAATAATAATGACTCAACAATTTAAATGCAATTCGTTGTATAATGCAAGAAGGTAAATGTATGCTGTGAAACAGGATAGCAATAAAACTAGTCTAGACTGAAACTATACTTCCATGTCACCATTTTTCAAAACGGTTAACATTGTTGATGATAACTAAAATATACTGTGACATTACCTTCCAGTGTCTGCAATTATCTATTATAGTTGTTGCAAGATTTCTGTAGCAGTCATTTTCAAAAACAGCTAACCTTAAAGCTAAAGAATTAATTATATCTCTAGTTACTATAGACTAGAATTCTGCAATAAGTGTTTTTTTACTGTTTATAGCATAAGGAGAAAAAGGGAAAGGGCAAGAACCCTTCTACTACCTTTCATGCAGTCCTCCTCTATTATAAATATTGCTTCTATTATTGTTAGTATTATTAGGATGATGATGGAACATTCTTACATTTCGTAGACTTTGGTCCAGCATTTAGAAGAGGCACAGTTCTCAGTCAAAGAACCTGAAAATCTGCTGTAACACCTTACTGAAGTGGTTTGCTCTTTGCTGGCTCATTAATGATCTGGGAGCAATTCAGACTTGTTTTCAAATCCCTTCTTCAGTGCTCTCAGTATTCTTCTGAATACTAATCTTAATCTTCATGTCATTGTACTCTCTGCTCCTTCTACCAGTTTAAGATGACATTCATTGTCTTATTTCTTTGCTAAGTTTTTTTTGTGTTTCTTTTACTTTGTATGGTACTTCTCATGTTTAATAGCTGAAATGTATGTGAAACTGCAGCTCATTAATCAAACAAGGAGAGAGAGAGAGACATATATACATGTATAGTGGCTAAATCCCCCTGCTGACTCTGTTGTGACCATGAGCAAGTCACTTCACCTGCCTGTGCTCCATCTGGAACAACAAAACACATGTAACCAATTGTATCTCAAATGTTGTAAGTTACCTTAAGTAAAGGCTTACAACAAGTAAATTAACAATAACAATAACAGTATAAAAGTAGTGAAGCACATGCCTTGATGAACCTTTTGCGTGAATAGTAGTAAGGTGGACCTCACCAGAAAAAACTGACTGACAAACTCAGGATACTCTATATTCTGAACAGCAAGATATTTTCATCATCTGCATCAAATGTGATGCTCAGTGTCTAAGAGATAAGATGCTATACTGTACTTAGCTCTTTATTGTACCTGAAGCAAATACTCTAAATATGTACTGTTTTCACACCCACAGCTACCAGTCCACAAATACAAATCTCAAAATAGACTCAGAGGAGAACACATTCAAAACAATAAAGAAAAACAGCACATTGGCTTTTAAAGCTAGTGGAAATTCTTCCCATAAATAACTGTTAAAGCCAGGAGAACTGATCATCATCATCACAGCAGTGGTTCAACAGTGAAATCAAAAGCATGGACAAATGTTCTGTCTATTGTCATTCTCAGGCCTGCAGCTGTGTCCACACAACTTAGTTCAGAGAAAGATCTTCTGCAGATTGGCATTTAGATATTAAATCATTGAGACAGACAGATACCAATTCAGGGCAGAAGTTCTACTTGTAAAAATCATGTTGAAATATTGTTTCAAATATTGTGTTTGTCCTGTAAACAACATATTTACTCCACATGTCCATTTCTCCCAGGTATTTTACATAACTAAGACTAGTGTTCTACCTAAACAATGTTAATTAAAAGAACCTTGTATTCAACTGTCAGCTTTATCTGCATTCCTATTGGTTGTTTTAGTTATATTTTAGTTAGTGTTTGTTTCGTTTGTTATGTTTATTTTACATCTTATTATTTCTGTTGCTTTTGAATTATTATTCCTCATGTGTTTTTGTTGTTAAGTAATTATTGTTAAAATTATTTTGACTTAATATTTTTTAGTATTAATGAATTGTGTATTTATGTTTACTTACTGTAAATGCCACAGGGGTTGGAAGGGCATCCCGT